>NC_135785.1:16560000-16876250 GCF_051106095.1 Pogona vitticeps | reverse complement strand
TGTTGCACTCCCTTTTTGGAATGCCTAGGTGTGTTTCATTTATAAGACTACAACTAGAAGCCAGCCTCATATCTCTAGAGTGCAAAGCTTGGTCTCTTGCCTTTTGGTATTGGTTAAGGGTTGTTTGTGATGTGCGCTGACCCATCTTTAAGTTAACTTTATTTCTTACAAAAAAATGTTTTTATCAGTTCTTGGTTCGAGGGATTTATAGCTAAATTACGCCTAGTAGGCTTTTCTATGGATTTTCTCTACACACAGGATCACCACACTATAAAACCTCTTAGAACAATGAATCAAAGACAAGGATTTGCAATATTCTCTATCAAATGCCCACAGAACTTGTTTGCAAATGTATTTTGGCTTAAATTTTGAATTTCCTATACATGCTGGATATCTGGATAGCTCGATCATCTGCAGCATCTTCCCTAATAACAAGGAGAATCTGGGACAGGTGATTTTGCTGGTCAACTATTTTTGGGCTGACTAACAGACAACCCTATTGACCCTCTGCAACAACACTTTTCACCACATGAGAACAGGAGACAATCCGAGATGGCAGTAACTTCTTGGTTTTTGTCCTTCCGGATCACCACTGGGTAAAATCTTAAGCTGTGTTTGGTACTGAACTGTGCAAATGAACAAAACTAGGTCACTGGAGAAGAACCCAGAGTTCCTTAGAGAACAGTGTTATATTCAGTCTGCCAGAGAACACACTTCCATATAGGCAAGGCATGGAGTTACAGCAAGAATTTGATGAGGTGGATTAGATGTTTTCAGCTACTATCTTTTGTAAAGAAAGGAGAGCACTCAGTACAGGGCTGCAAAGCCCCAGTCCTGCCAGAGGCCAAGAGAGCTCCTCGGTGTTTTGGGGTGCCCTGCGGGACCCACATCAGGGGCTAGGTGTTCGTCCCACAATTCTCTAGTGCACAGGTATTAGCATACGCTAATACCTGTGCACTAGAGGATTGTGGGAGGAACACCTAGCTAATACTAATGCGAGGCAAGGACCTAAACATCATCCAGTGAAAATTGCTCATAGAAATAATCGTTTTGGGAAGCACAACATTGCTCAAAAAAAGTCACTGTCTAGTGAATTCGTCGTTTTGTGAGGCAATTGTCTTGCAAGGCACCACTGTATTTCTCTGTGACATGTACTGTTTGGCTGGAACAAATTGAACGTACGCCAGCAGAATGTTCAGTATACTAAAGTGTTGCAACTTCACTAGCAAGACAACATCAGATACCTTCAAACTGCATGTTATGTTGTGTATGCACAAATATCCATACTATAAATTATTGTTTAATAATGCCTTTGAATATAGGAACAGCTACTGATAAACTAGATGCACAAGACGGTCATTTTTATGCTTCCATAGGTGGGAGGGGGCATCATGCTCAGTTAAGCGTCAGTCGTATCCTGTATAACTCACATTCAATTTATACATCAAAACTGTAAAGCATGTGGCTTTACAGATGACCTAAAAGCCACTTAGCATTCCAGCAGAGTGGCACTGCTTTGCTTTAGGTCCGTGTTACTTTCTTGAAACAGCATAACAGGCTGACAAATTGTGCAAAGCGTACCAATATACTTCTTCTGGCAAAAAAAATGTCTTCTAATGAGAAGCAGCCCTGAGTCCAGGGTGAACTGAGGTCATCTGAGTGAATTTCAGAATACTGAGCTGACTTGTGCATTGCCCGTTCCCAGATGACACGCATATGTCACTTGCTACCTAGTTTTCATCATCAGCTAACAATTCAAAGAACCTGAACACAGAAACTTCTGCTCCTAAAACAAATAAGCTGTTGGAAATAAAAGACCCAACTAAAGCTATTTACTTTCATCTTGTTCACATATAGGGGTGAGGGCAGGTTTTGGAGATCTGGGGGCAAATTTACCTCTCAATTAGACCCACTGGCTGCTATAAAGAGCACCTGAAAATGGGGGGGGGGGGGGGAAATGAAGGAAGAAACCAGAAGGGGATGGAGACTGGAAAAAAAGTTTTTATTTTTAAAACGGGGACGCGTGTGTTATGCTGCACTCGCTTACAGCAGTCCTAATATGGCTTTCAAGGTAAGTGAGATATTTAAGGAGTCTATATTTAGCCTACTCTTGAAATATATAACATGGCATCTAGTGCTTGATTCATATCCATCTTAAAGACTGATAAGCTTTCATAGGCTGCGGCTCATTTGATCTAGGACTCCCAATGTCATGAGACCAGATGTGTTAAGTTCCCTTACAACTGATGGACGATTATGTTTTAATATATTAATCTAGCTGCTATATTCAGTGCTAGCTGCAGTTTCTGGTTCATCGTCAAGGGCAGCCCCACCACAGTGGGGTTTGTTGTACCCAATATAACATTCTGCATTAGCTAATCTGGCCAGGTTTAAAACAATTATGGAGAGAAGAGCAACTGAAGCTGACCAAAAGCACTCTGAGGCACTGAGACCATGTGCATCCAGCAATCCTCTCAAGAAACACATCTGTTTTTTCAAAGGGACTGCAAGCCCATTCAGGACAATTCCCAACAATTTACAGAGACTCTATCTGATCAAGATTCACCTTCAGTTTATTGGAGTTCCTCCAACTTATTACACCACCCTGGCATTGCGCCAACACCTGCATAGCATCACCTGATTCTGATGAGAAGGAGTAACAGGGCCGGGGACCATCAGCATACTTACCACACCCAGCTTCCAAACCTCAGCTTCAGATATATTTGTGTTTAGTCGTTTAGTCGTGTCCGACTCTTCGTGACCCCATGGACCAGAGCACGCCAGGCCCTCCTGTATTCTACTGCCTCCCGGAGTTGTGTCAGGTTCATGTTGGTTGCTTCGCAGACACTGTCCAGCCATCTCATCCTCGGTCGTCCCCTTCTCCTCTTGCCGTCACACCTTCCTAACATCAGGGGTTTTTCCAAGGACTCTTTTCTTCTCATGAGATGGCCAAAGTACTGGAGCCTCAGCTTCAGGATCTGTCCTTCCAGTGAGCACTCAGGGTTGATTTCCTTTAGAACTGATAGGTTTGTTCTCCTTGCAGTCCAGGGGATTCTCAAGAGCCTCCTCCAGCACCACAATTCAAAGGCATCAATTCTTCGGCGGTCTGCTTTCTTTATGGTCCAGCTCTCACTTCCATACATCACGACAGGAAAAACCATAGCTTTGACTATTCGGACTTTTGTTGGCAAGGTGAGGTCTCTGCTTTTCAAGATGCTGTCAAGATTTGTCATCGCTTTCCTCCCAAGAAGAAGGCGTCTTTTAATTTCGGGGCTGCTGTCTCCATCTGCAGTGATCATGGAGCCCAGGAAAATAAAATTTGACACTGCCTCCATATCTTCCCCTTCTATTTCCCAGGAGGTGATGGGACCAGTGGCCATGATCTTAGTTTTTTTGATGTTGAGTTTCAGACCGTTTTTTGCACTCTCCTCTTTCACTCTCATTACAAGGTTCTTCAATTCCTCCTCACTTTCTGCCATCAGAGTGGTATCATCTGCATATCGGAGGTTGTTGATATTTTTTCCGGCAATCTTAATTCCGGCTTGGGCTTCTTCCAGTCCAGCCTTCCGCATGATGTATTCTGCATACAAGTTAAATAAGCTGGGGGACAGTATACAGCCTTGCCGTACTCCTTTCCCAATTTTGATCCACTCAAAATTCAGATATATACACACACACTATGAGCCCTCTCCTTCACAAGCACTGCTTAACTTGTTAATCTTTATTTTCATATATGAAAAGGATAACTACCTTTGCTTGGAAAGGAAAGGAAAGGAAACTGTGAAGCTAGTTACAGAATTAGGTTTTTCAACAAAGCAATATTTGTTATTGCAAATAGAATAAATTATCTAAACAGATAATCTGATCGCACAACAAAGAACTTCAACATTGGGAAAGTAATATAAATTGCCACTACTATAGCTTTCTTTTATTTTTTGCTGTTTCCTAAATCTACTTTCCTAACTGAAACCATGCCAATTGGCCTGCTTCCTATTTTAAAGGCAGATCCTGTGATTTCACCTCATTCTCATGAATTTGAGCCTGGCCACAAATCTGACAACAGTCTCAAATCCTTCGACGCATCCAATAAAGCCGGTTGAGCTCCCCTAAAGTACAAAAGCCAAAATAATCTAGATTCATCCTTCTGAGGCAAAGGAGTTCTGAAGATTATGTGTGTTCCTCATAAATATTATCGGTGCTACACATAACCTCAAAGAGGCTCTTGGCCTTGAGAACTGTACATACTCTAGGTAGGTATTTCAAGCAGAAGAAACTTTGTAAAGGCAGCCAGGAAAAAAAAAGATGGGAGTGAAGTCAAAATGGAACATGCTTCTGTGGTGTAAATGCTGTGCTTCACTCAGTGTTATAAAGCCAGAATAGATCTGGGGTAGGAGTCATGAAGCATGTTGAACCACAGGTAATCTCAAGTCTGTTTTTGCAGCCTCTGGTTCCCAGCCAGAAGACAACATAAAAAACATACACATCATGTACTATTTTCAGTCTCTGACTAAATTAAGGGCGTGCTTAGAAGCTACTTATACCAACTCAGATTATTGGCCCCAAAAGCCTAATTTTGTATATTCTTTGAATGACTTTCCTGGATTTCACCACATCCCTTAAAATCCTTTTGGCAACTTTTTGTAAATTTCTGAGCCTCACTATGTCACACTCCTCACCAACGCTCTCCATGCACTAACAAGATGTTCTGCCTTCCCACAAAAACTTCCTGGTCTTGTTTTTCTTTTCTTTTTTGTGTTTGCTTTTCATTTTTGTTGCTCCTTTTTACCTGTTCTTTTCTGCAAGAAACACACAAATCCCACACAGCTCCGCACCCTTTCCAGGGAATACTGTGCAGGAAAGATAGCAGTTCCTTGCTGAAAGATTCATATTCCTCTTCCACAGACAGGTGAGAGTGGGCAATGCGCTTACAACCCATCACATGAACTCTGGAATACAGCCAACCTATTTGATAATTTTGGATTGACCTTTTCTGTACCTCTCCTAGGTGAGCAAACAGCTCACCGCCACCCCGCCACGAACACTAAAGAAAAGAGGATGAAGCACTGGTCACAATAGGCCCCACCATAATACAACCTTTTTATGGAGAATGTAACCTTTTCTTATCCAGCAAACAGAACCAAAACCCCAAGGGAACAAGCAAGAGGTTGTGAATTCTGCCCCAAGTCTTGCTTGCCATCAGATCTGAAATATATTTCCTCTCTCCTTCCTTCCTTCCTTCCTTTCTTAAAAAACAGCACGTTTGTTGGTTGCATGAAAATACATTACTCTGAGAGTATCTCTTAGGTGTATTTAATAGAGAAACAATAAGGAATGCTTACAGAATCAAATTAACATACGTCTGATTCATATCTGCACTTTCAGGATTTTTTTTTTGTAAAAAAAATCTATTTACTTTTGATTTAAGACAAGTCCTTGCAAAACATTTATATAATGTGTTTTTTCTTAAGGCATTCTAGGGGAGATAATGAAATTCATTTTCAGCTGAATCTTACTTCTGGTTTTGGTGGTGTGCGCACATACATACACATCATGCTTTATGCACGTGAGGAAGTTCACTTTGCTTTTGGACCCAAAAACATGATGATGGTGAATTTCAAGGAACGTCTGCACAGATTAGGCTGTCCTCTATTAAGTTGGAACACTGGCCAATCCTGTCCAATTTAGTTTTTTATGCCAACCGTGATCATGAGCAGAGATCTTTCCCAACACAGTTACCAACACTCACTTAACTAGAGATCTCAGGATTGTACCTGAGACCTTCTCTGTACAAAGCACATGCACTACGACAGACATGTAGCATAAATTAAGAACATCTCCCAAAACATGAGTAATCAGACTACTAAGGATATTTAAAACACCTTTTTCCTAAAAGCTGTTCTAAGCAAAATAATCAATTTAATAACTTTCTGGGAAAGGAGTAACTAAGCTACTTTACTGAAGCACCACCAACAAATTAATTAATTAATTAATTAATTAATTAATTATATTTCTATCCCGCCCATCTAGACCAAAGGTCTACTCTGGTCGGTTAAAGGAATCTTGTCACATCTTAAAGAGGTCTGTACAGTATCTGGCTTCAGCTCTTGTGGACTCCAGCCCAATTCATTAGATGAGATTACAGTCCAAAAAGTGCTCCCCGCTCTTTAACATTTTAGTTTTTAAGGTACCAGAAGGCTGTTGTTAATAAAAGACCTCTGTTACTCTACAGAAAACCCATGCAGTGCCATAACTAATCAGTTCTATTCCTGTCTTCTAATTATCTCTTTTTTATTTGATGACAATCATAATCCAGAGAAGACAGGAAATAATATCAATTTTTCAGTTACTCCATCCCTCAGTGTTCCAGGAAAACTCGTTTAAAAATATATATCAGTTTTTAACATTAAAATTGTGTTCTAGATCATCTTGAACCAATCAGGGATAAATCAGGCATGACTCTAGTTGCATAAATGCAATTATTGTGACTCAATTTTTAAACCAAAATAACAGCAGGATGACACAAAGACCTCCATGTATCTGAAGAGCAGTTCTCACTATGGTTGAAGTGAAAGTTACCCCAAAATTTCTATTCTCCCCAAGAAAGAAGCTTCTCCACAAAAACAGTGTGGAGGATAGAGTACTCTACTCAGGCACTTATCCAGCAGAATGATCTCCCCATTGAGATTATGAAGGCTCCTAATGCAAGGTACAGTGGTGCTCCGCATACCGACGTAAATCCATTCTGGATTAATCGTCGCTATCCGGAAACATCGCAATGCGGGAGGGAAAACCTCATAGTTCCTATGGAGTGAAAACTCACCGTTATGCCAAGATCCTCCATACTGCCGATCAGCTGTGTGAAAATGGGGCCTTTGGGAGGACCGCGGGGAAAGCCCCCATTTTCACACAGCCAGCCGGCCGGCGCTTCGGAGCGGCCGCAAGGGAGGGCTCCCCTGCCATCGTTGTGAAGCGCTGGCCAGCCGAAGTGCTTCGGAACGATGGCGGGGGAGCCCTCCCCCGCGGCCGCTCCGAAGCACCTGCCGGGGGCCTATGGGGAAAAATCGCAAACTGATTTTTCCCCATAGGGAACATCGCAATGCAATCGCTTTTGTGATTGCAAAAAATGAATCGCTATGCGGATTCATCGTTCAACGGGGTGCTCGTTATGCGAGGCACCACTGTATTTAAAATCACAGAATTATTGAGTTGGAAGGGGACTGACTATAAGGCAAATGATTCCAACCCCTTGCTAAGTGCAGAAATCCAAATCAAAACAGAACTGAAAGATGGCTGTCCAATTTTCTATTGAATGCCTCCAGCGTTGGAGCCTTCACCAACTTCCAAGGTAATTGGTTCCATTGTTGTACTGCTCTAGCAGTTGAGAAATTTTTGTTCTAATATTCAGCCAAAATCTGGCTTCCTGTACCTTGAGTCCATTATTACATGTCCTGCACTCTGGAATAATTGAGAATAGATCCTGCCCTCCCTCTTTATGACTATTTTTCAAGTACAGTATTTGAAAAGTGTTATCATACTTCCCCTCAGTCTTCTCTTCTCGAGGCTAAACATGCCCAGTTGTTTCAGCCTATAAAGATCTGTTTATTTTCCATGAGACTGATTTTCCTATTAGCTATCCTATTCAGCTGTGTGTGTGTTTAGTCGTTTAGTCGTGTCCGACTCTTCGTGACCCCATGGACCAGAGCACGCCAGGCCCTCCTGTCTTCTACTGCCTCCCGGAGTTGTGTCAGGTTCATGTTGGTTGCTTCGCAGACACTGTCCAGCCATCTCATCCTCGGTCGTCCCCTTCTCCTCTTGCCATCACACCTTCCTAACATTAAGGTTTTTTCCAAGGACTCTTTTCTTCTCATGAGATGGCCAAAGTACTGGAGCCTCAGCTTCAGGATCTGTCCTTCCAGTGAGCACTCAGGGTTGATTTCCTTTAGAACTGATAGGATTGTTCTCCTTGCAGTCCAGGGGATTCTCAAGAGCCTCCTCCAGCACCACAATTCAAAGGCATCAATTCTTCGGCGGTCTGCTTTCTTTATGGTCCAGCTCTCACTTCCATACATCACGACAGGAAAAACCATAGCTTTGACTATTCGGACTTTTGTCGGCAAGGTGATGTCTCTCCTTTTCAAGATGCTGTCAAGATTTGTCATCGCTTTCCTCCCAAGAAGAAGGCGCCTTTTAATTTCAGGGCTGCTGTCTCCATCTGCAGTGATCATGGAGCCCAGGAAGATAAAATTTGACACTGCCTCCATATCTTCCCCTTCTATTTCCCAGGAGGTGATGGGACCAGTGGCCATGATCTTAGTTTTTTTGATGTTGAGTTTCAGACCGTTTTTTGCACTCTCCTCTTTCACTCTCATTACAAGGTTCTTTAATTCCTCCTCACTTTCTGCCATCAGAGTGGTATCATCTGCATATCGGAGGTTGTTGATATTTCTTCCGGCAATCTTAATTCCGGCTTGGGTTTCTTCCAGTCCAGCCTTCCGCATGATGTATTCTGCATATAAGTTAAATAAGCTGGGGGACAATATACAGCCTTGCCGTACTCCTTTCCCAATTTTGAACCACTCAGTTGTTCCATGACCAGTTCTAACTGTTGCTTCCTGTCCCACATATAGGTTTCTCAGGAGACAGATAAAGTGATCAGGCACTCCCATTTCTTTAAGAACTTGCCATAGTTTGCTGTGGTCCACACAGTCAAAGGCTTTTGCATAGTCAATGAAGCAGAAGTAGATATTTTTCTGGAACTCTCTGGCTTTCTCCATAATCCAGCGCAAGTTAGCAATTTGGTCTCGAGTTCCTCTGCCTCTTCGGAATCCAGCTTGTACTTCTGGGAGTTCTCGGTCCACATACTGCTGAAGCCTACCTTGTAGGATTTTGAGCATAACCTTGCTAGCGTGCGAAATGAGTGCAATTGTACGGTAGTTGGAGCATTCTTTGGCACTGCCTTTCTTTGGGATTGGGATGTAGACTGATCTTTTCCAATCCTCTGGCCACTGTTGAGTTTTCCAAACTTGCTGGCATATTGAATGCAGCACCTTAACAGCATCATCTTTCAAGATTTTAAATAGTTCAACTGGAATGCCATCACCTCCACTGGCCTTGTTGTTAGCCAGGCTTTCTAAGGCCCACTTGACTTCGCTCTCCAGGATGTCTGGCTCAAGGTCAGCAACTACATTGTCTGGGTTGTCCGGGATATCCAAATCTTTCTGATATAATTCCTCTGTGTATTCTTGCCACCTCTTCTTGACATCCTCTGCTTCTGTTAGGTCCCTCCCATTTTTGTCTTTTATCATGTTCATCTTTGCGCAAAATGTTCCTCTAATATCTCCAATTTTCCTGAACAGATCCTATTCAGCTACTCCTAGTGATTTCAGTTTAATACTGTACAGTATTGTTTCATCACTATCTAACCAGATTCCATCTGGAACTTTAGTGTATGGCATAGACCGACCTACTTGTTTATGGTAGGCAACAGACAGCAAGGCCAGGAACCCCCTGAAGAATAATGCCAGGGTATATCCAGCAGCAAATTTTTCAATCACAAAGTCTTGCTAGTGAAAAAGTCAGTGCTCGCATTTGCTGTCACATGTCAAGTCACATGACTTGTGTGCAATAGGAAGTATAACCAACAATACCTTAACTAGCAATTAGCCACCAAGATTTACAATGATGGGTTTATAATGGCAGGAATAAGCCATGTGATTCTCTCCACCACTTAATCAACTGATTTCATTTATTTATTTATGATATTAAACACTGCATTATTAGAAACTGCTTTGGAATTGTATTTTAAAATGCCAAGTAGTATGGAAATATTCTAACAGAATGAATTAATTCAAGCAAATAGCTTCATGTCTAGCTTGGCCTCTGTTTTCCCCTCTTTTCCAGCTCTCATGTTCTCCAGCAGGTTTGCCACCATATGGGGCATACAAAATGGGAACCATTTCATGACCTATCTAGGACAGGCAATTGGACTAAAAAGCTGCAGCTCAAAAAAATAACAACCTAAAGCCAATAGTTGGCCCTTCATAATAAACAAACAGGTCATCCAAACAGTAACACAGTCACTGTTGTTCTTGTTCCGGGCGGGGTGGGTGGGTGACAATAATGGCTGAAATCTTGTTGGTTACCACAGTAAGTTGCAATTAGAGTAGGCCCATGAATCAATGGAGCTTATGGAAGAGTTCTGATTCAATGGGCCTGTTTCAGTTGTGCCTTATTACACAACAGAATTTCAGCCACTGTTTTCTTTTATTCAAAGTCTTGTTTGTTTGCTTGCTTTTATCCCACCTTTCTCCTTAAAAAGGACCCAAAGTGGCTTAAACATCATTAAATATAGTACAGTGGACCCTTGACTTACAGACGGCTTGACTTACAGACTTTTTGAGTTACAGACTTCTCTGGCCGCAAAATTTAGGTTTGACTTGCAGACTGAGATTTGACTTACAGACCAGAAAAAAACCAAAATGGAACAAAAACGGCCTGTTACGGGATTAATCGGTTTTCAATGCACTGTAGGTCAATGGAGACTTGACTTACAGACTTTTTGACTTGAGAACCGCCTTCCAATACGGATTAAGTTCTCAAGTCAAGACCCCACTGTATTCAAAGCTAACAACAGTGAGTATACAAATACTGAAAAGGATCAAACAAATGCCACCCTAAAAGAACGATGAACAGAAGCAAATTCAAAACACATTCAAAGCAATAAGATACTGTACAACAATCCATTTCAATACCCCATTCATTCAGGCAGCCAGTCACTAATCTGCCTCTAAAACTCTTCTGTGCCTCAGGTAATTCTTCAAGTGCACTTTATTCGGTTCCCAATCTCTTACAATAAGTACAGTGGTGCATCGACTTACGAACGTCCCGACATATGACCATTTCGAGTTACGACCAGCTCCGGCCACAAAATTTTGCTTCGACTTGCGACCGGAGCTTCCACTTACGAACAGAAAAAGGCATTCCATTCATCTTTTAAAATAAAGTTGGTGCCATCTAACAGTCTGGGGCATCACTACTGATACTAATATACAGAACTTCACAGAAGGAGGCACCATTTTGTAGAATGCCTCATGATGTGTGCTTTAATTCCAACACTTAGGTCCTGTACACTATGCTCTAGTCTTCACACTGCATAGCAAATATTGTTAAGAAACCAGAGAAAGAGAGAAAGCCAACCTTCCCCTACTTTAATTTTCTGTTGGATAATTTGTGTGACATACAGAGCTTTCCACAGATGAAATCAAACTGTAATGTTGAGCTCCTGAAAAGCTGTCAAACTCTTTTGGTTGCAACTGATATCTTCAGAATGATATCTTCAGAATTTTGGCATTTCCATATTAATAAATTTATAATTATAATCCAAATAATTATAATACATCTGCATTTTTCAAGCATCTTGTGTCAAGAAAGAATCTTCATTTTGAGGGAGGAGAGGGGAAACCACCAAATAACTGCTCTTGCACATGTGGCTTTTCTTTATATGATTTTGGCTGTCTAGATAAATCCAGTTCTCAGTCCCAATCAGAGGAGACTCACTTGAATAGATGTGAATATGTAAGTTCCATAACTTTAACTCTTTTATACCAGCTGTTATAAAAAACAACAACACAGCATTTATTGACCAGGGTCCATCTGAAGAATAATGCCAGGGTATATCTAGCAGCAAACCCCTCAGGTTGCAAACAGCATTCTGGAGGCCAATGAAAATGCAGTGTTCATACTGGAAGAAAGCATCAGCAGTTAGTAGCACCAAAATAAATAAATAAAAATAAAACTAAAAATTAAAAAAGAGCCTTCTCTATTGTTGCTCCCATGTTGCTCCCAGACTCTGGAACTGTTGTGTTATGTTGTTTTAAATGTGTTTTAATACTTAGTTACAATTTTAATATAATACTTGTTTAATTCTTGCTTTAATATTTGTATTAAAATATTACTGTTTTTATTTATACTGTCTTAGTGATGTAAGCCGCCTTGGGTCCTTTTAGGGAGAAAGGTAGGATAGAAATATTTTAAATAAATAAATAAGATTTTGATTCCTAAGGACAGGGAAACATACAGGGCCACACAAGAACCCTTAAAACAAATCAAATGCTAGTATATCCTTAAATTATTATTCCCAAAAATGGAAATCCCCCTACATGTATCAGTTATCAGCGGTCCCCAAACTTTTTAGGACTGCGGACTGGCTGAGCCTCCGAGGAAGGCGCCCCTCGCAGATGCGCTCTCTCTCAGGCTTATGTGCGAAACGGTGGGGGAGTGCCCGCCTGTCCGCCCATGCCAGTGTGAGCGCTCCCCCACCCCTTTGCGCATGTGCAGAGGCACCTGCAAGCCCACCAGCGCCCCCGCCCATCCCTCTGCGGTGGCGCTCGGGCACTGGGACGCATGTGTGAAGGGGTGGGGAGTGCTCATGCCAGCGCTGGCATGCGTACACGTGCACAAAGCAGCTGTGGGGAAGGGAGTGTGTGCGGGAGGGGCCGGAAGGTCTGTCTTCACGGCCCGGCCCAGCTCAGGCCACGGACCGGCACCAGGCCGCGGACCAGGGATTGACGACCTCTGAGTTACCTGACTTACTGACTAATTTAGCTTATAATGCCTAACTTTCAAATAATCACAGTCTGTAACTCAACCATTCATTTGGTCAATTGACTATCCATAAAATTAGAGAACTTACCAGCACAGTATAACTTCTAAGGATCCTATATTAACACACAATCAATAAGGTACAGCTTTCTTGAGCAATAAAACAAGCTTAAAGGGATTCATTCTTAATAACAACCAAATCAAAGGGGCAGAGGGAATAATGAAGAACCAGTTCAAGAATCATGAATTTCATAAATATGTCATATCCGTTAATGCTTTAGAGGAAGGGTGGATAAAATCAATGATTTTTTTAAAAAAATTAATTTAAATCATGATTTAAATAAAAAATTGAGTATTAAAATTTAAATCATCAAAAAATACCATAACTTAAATCAAATCCACTCTGTTCAGAGTCAGGTAAATTATGTGATTATAATGATGATCTCACATGTAAAACTAATTTAACATAATTCTATTCAAGATTTCAAGGTGGAATAACACCATTGTACAACACATTGAAGCCTTCCATCCAAAAGATACACAAGTAAGGTCTACTATGTAACCTTACAAACCAGAAAGGTTTGCAACCTTACAAACAGAACAGAAATGCCATTGGTTTGTTCAGTGTAGAAACCAAGGCTGAACCAGTCAATACCACAGCAATTGTATTTCAAGCAAATTATGTCCCTTCCATGAACATTCCTATCAAAACGTGCAAAAACAGCTTTTGGCACAACGTCTTCCAGAATTCCCCAGTCTGAAAAAAACAATTTATCTGAGCTTTGCTTCTTAACCCAGTTTGCCCATTACACCAACCCAGAGTTGAAGAAGAACACTTGCTTGTTGTCCCTGAGCGGTCTGCTATTGTGTATGCATGCCAAACACTAGCAATTAAACATACTGGCCCAGCAGGAACCACCACTTTGGCATCTTTCTCTTCCAGAAAATGAGAGAAACAACTCTGGCAGCAAGGCAGGAAAACAAAACCTAGATAGCTGCATCAAAAAGAAGCCAAAGTACAGTGGTGCCTCGCACAGCGAGGTTAATCCGTTCCGGATTAACCTTCGCTATGCTGAAGCATCGCTGAACGGGGCAGCGATTTCCATTGGAACGCATTAAACATCGTTTAATGCGTTCCAAATAGGCCAAATACTCACCGTTCAGCGAAGCTTCAGGATGGCCGGCAGCCATTTTCGCGCCCTCGCCTCGCTTAACGAGGGCGCGAAAACGCTGCGCGCGGCCATTTTAGGCCATTTCCTGGCTTCCGGCGGCCATTTTGGCCGCCGAACAGCTGATCGGCGGGGGTCGTTTTGCGAAGATCGGTAAGCGAAACGCTTACCGGTCTTCGCAAAGCGAATTTTTCCCTATTGGAACAACGTTGTGCGATCGCATTAGCGATCCGAAAAAACGGATCGCTATGCGATTTAATCATTATACGGTGCGCTCGTTAAGCGACGCACCACTGTACCAACTTGTAATCAGTTTGGACATCTTGACAAACCAGAAAGTCCAAGTTCTGTAGTATCTAGGGATTCCCCCCTCCAAGTTAGCCAATTGCCCAAGGGTTACAAAGTAAAACTGAAAACTGAACCTACTTCTTGTCTGTTTCCATTACAAAAAATGAAATGATCTATTTAGAACCAATTAAATATATTTATTCAAAATCTGGAGGATGTCAAATACTGTACTACCAGGGTTAGAAATCTAAAGCATCATGGGTCTAGCCAGCAAAGTCGCAGCCAGAGTGCCTCCTGAGAAGAAACATGATTCCTACTCTGTGACTGGTTTGGAAGAATTCTGGGGCTCTCGTTTAATTATATCCACCCGTATCAGATATAGATCTCCCCCAACCTCAAAGCAGTACAAACTCTTCCCGAGCAAATCTGGTATCTTTGGCCTATTTGACCTTCTTCTCCTCCTCCTTCTGGCTACTCTGATTTTGGATGCAGAAATTCTGAATACTGAAGTGATTGTGACAACCCCAGACCTACTGGGATATGCCACAGTTTCACTAAGCTGCCACCAACCATTCCCTATAAGAAGTCACACAGACCAGGGATGGATTTTTAACAAATAAAAGAACAAGGTTTATTAAATAACACACAGGGAAAAATAAAAGGATTAAATGAATAAGATACAGTAACGTGGCTTAGTCTCAATCATACATACACACAGTTTGGTTCACACAGAACACTTAACTTGAAGCACAGACCCTGAACCTATCAGTTCTGGCTAACCATACAGACACCTGAACCTATCAGGTTGGCACTGACTGACACACAGTAGTACCCTGTCTGACACACAGACTCCCACTCAAGCTTCTTCTCTCAGCTTTTTCCTCCAGCTTCTTCTAACTTCACCACACAGGCTTCACATATATACAGTACAGCCCCTCCTCCTGATGTCCCGCCTTCCACTCCCCATAGGATGGAACTTTCCCTCCAAACCCATGACAGACAGGTAACATCAGTGCTGTATGTAACACCTCCCCTCTTTATAAGTTGTTTTGTAGGGGGAAAGCTAAGGTGCTTTTCACCAAAAAACAACCTGGACCCAAAACAAACAAAAACAGTCATATAATAACATATAATACCATACTTACTTATACTTACACTCTATTAGGCATTTAAACATTTACCATTAACAATACATCAAGTTACCTTTATTCATACAAACCAACATGTTTAATAAACAGACACATTTGACTTTTTGTCATCAAAATATATACATAGTCCATGTTTCTTTCGCCGTCTTCATTCTTCAGGTCTTCTTGACAAGGCGTCAGCAACACAGTTCACTGACCCTCTGACCACCTTCACTTCAAAGTCATAGTCTTGCAGGTTTAAAGCCCACCTCATAAGTTTACTATTGTGGGTTTTCATTGTCTTTAACCATTGCAGTGGTAAATGGTCAGTGCACAGAATAAAATGTCTTCCCCAGATGTAAGGCTTGGCCTTCTGGATCGCGTAGACTATGGCCAGGCACTCCTTTTCCACAGTTGCCAAATGTCTCTCACCTTTCTGGAGTTTCCTACTCAGGTAGGACACTGGATGCTGGTCACCATTCTCATCCTCCTGGCAAAGAACTGCTCCTACCCCGCTGTTATACGCATCGGTGTAGATGATGAACTCCCGGTCGAAGTCTGGAGCACGCAGCACTGGATAGTTGATGAGCGCCTGCTTCAACCTCTGGAACGCCTCCTCACAGTCGCTGGTCCACGGGATGCGGTCATCAGCCTTCTTCCTCGTCAGATCGGTCAGCGGAGCCGCAATCTCGCTAAACCTCGGGATGAACTTTCTGTAGTAGCCCACCAACCCAAGAAATGATTTGACTTTTCTCTTGGTGTTGAGTCTAGGCCAATCAGGAACTGCTTCTATCTTGGCCTCTAGGGGTTTTATTACTCCTCCCCCTACTATGTGACCCAAGTATTTTATTTCTGGGCTACCCAGCTGCAGTTTGTTCTCTTTGCAGAGCCTAGGCCAAAGCACTTCCTCCCCTGGATTAAAGCGCCTCTCCCTGCCTTCCTGGTCATCCCAAGTTTTCTTTCTGACCTTTTGAGCTTGCAGGGTCTCTGCTGCTAGCTCTAGGTTTCTCTTTAGGTCCTTCCTTAAAGAGTCTATATATGTCACAACGTCTTGTGGGTCATCCTGGGTGATCTGCTCCCAATTTTGTTTGATCAAATTAAGGGGCCCTTTCACCCTTCTCCCAAATAAAAGTTCAAACGGACTGAACCCGGTACTGGCTTGTGGCACTGATCGATAAGCAAACAAAAGGGATTGCAGCTTCTGGTCCCAATTGTTTGGATTCTCTGCCAAGTAAGCCCTAATCATGCGTATTAGAGTCCCATTGAACTTCTCAGTTAACCCATTACTTTCAGGGTGATAGGCAGTGGTTTCCTTGTGCTTAATTCCACAGATTTGCCATAACCGTTTCATGAGCTTCGATGTGAACGATGCGCCCAAATCTGTGATTATTTCTGAGGCAAATCCCATCCTGGACATATACCCCACCAAGGCATCTGCCACTGTGTTAGTTTCAATGTTAGTTAAGGGTATGGCTTCAGGGTACCTCGTGGCATGGTCCACAATGGTGAGAATGAACCTGTTCCCCCTCTTTGTGGCCTTGGGCAAAGGTCCCACAATATCCACCCCTATGCATTTGAACGGAGTGTCAATCACAGGCAAAGGGCACAACTTTGCTTTGGTCCTGTCACGATTATTCCCCTGCCGCTGACACACATCACATTTTTTACAGAACTCCCTGATCTGCTTCCCTATGTCAGGCCAGTAAAAAATCTGTGTGATTCTCTGCTGTGTCTTGTTCACCCCTAAGTGCGCAGCAAACATGTCAGAGTGCCCCCTTTGTAAGATCATGGGGCGATACTTTTCAGGTACCACTAGCTGACTTCGGGTCCCATCTCCCCCTTTTGAGATATTCCTCAGGGTCTCTCTATACAAAATCCCCTTTTTCTCTAGAAATCTCACTGGGGTTTCAGGTGTTAGCTGGGCGTCAGTCACCTGTTCAAAACACTTTTGGAGAGTGGCGTCTGCCTTTTGCTCTTGGCCAAATCGGCTGTCTGTGGTTAAGGTTTCCACCACAGCTTCTGAACTCCCCTCTGCTTCCGTCTCGGGCTCATCAGTACCCCCCTGAACTGTCCCCGTGGTGGCTTGTGAACGTGTAATCACTAGCACCCGTTTCACATGTTCAGCCAGGTCATTTCCCACGAGCACGGCTGCTGGCAGAGTCGATGAAATCGCTAGCCGCCAAACTCCCCTCCAGCCTTGAAAGTTCACAGGTACCTCCGCTACTGGCAGTGAGATCACCTGCCCCTCAATCCCTGCCACCTTCATGCTCTCATTTGGGATTATATATTCCCTCGGAATAATATCTGGATGGCACAGGGTCACCTGGGAACAAGTGTCCCTCAGCCCCCGATACTGATGGTCAAGTATTCCTACGTCCACCCCTGCGGTTTCAAACAACTGAGAATCTGTTCTCACGAGCAAGCAGCGCTTGACCTCCACAAGAGGACCATTTTCCTCAGCCTGATCAGCAGATGTAACTGTTCCAGATTGAGTAGCCATGGCAACAGGCTCCCTCAGTGACAAGGAGCTTTGCTCTTTCTGGACACAGAACACAGCTTTTGGCTTGGTTCCACTCGAATCCTGAGGCACAATTCCTTTTAGCTGCTTTAATTTCTCACACTCTGAGATTAGATGGCCCTTTCCCTGACAGAAATAACATTTTCTGCTATATTTTGAGTCTTTCTCATCTTGTTTTGGTTTTCCCTCCAAAATCTGAGGTCTTGGTTTCATGTCTGAGGGCTTCCCTTCACCATGGGCCCCTCCCCCTTGCTGGCTTTTCCCTGGTCCCTGAGAGTACTTGCTGTAGGTTTCTTTAGGTTTCCCCATCGATTTCCCCTCACCCAAGGGCTTTCTTATTTGGGAAATAAAATCTGCGATCTCGGCCGCTTCGGCCACAGATTTCGGTTTCCTTTCCCTCACCTGGAATTTCAGTTCCCCATGCAGGACTGAATAGAACTGTTCCAGCGCTATCAAGTCTTTGAGCTGCTGAAAGCTCTCTGTCCCCTCCTGAGATAGCCATTTCTCTAGCAGCCTCACCAATTGGGCCCCCACTTGGGTAAAAGTCTGCTCTGGTTTCTTGGTGATTGACCTGAATCTTTGCCTCAGCTGTTCCGCATTTATCCCATGTCTGGCAAACACCAGTTTTTTAAACTCTGCAAAATCTTTCATCAGTTCCTCTGGCATCTCTGCATAGACTTCTGCAAGGCTGCCACTGATTAAAGATCGCATGATGGTCATCTTCTCAGTTTCCCTTACTGAGAAGTCCACAAACGCTCTTTCCACTAGGGAAAAGAACACTTCAGGACAATCTCCCTTGTGGTACACAGGGAATTTCTTCAGGTCAGCTTTAGACAATTGGCCTCCCTCAGAATCCCTATTGTTATTATTGTTCTGATTCATCAGTTCCAATTTTCTCAACTCAAACGCCATTTTCTCTCTCTCCAATCTTTCTGCTCTTTCCATTCTCTCTCTCTCTAATTCAAATTGCCTTTGTTTCTCTCTTTCCCTTTCCTCCATTTCAAATTGCCTTTCCCTTTCCTCCCTTCTTTCTCTCTCTAATCTTTCCTCCACTTCAAATTGCCTCATCCTCAGTTCATGCTGTTGGGCTATGAGCAATTTTCTGAGTTCTGGGTTCTGTTCTCCCGTGCTGTCACCTTGCACTGAGCCAAATTCATCCTCAGAACCTTGGTCAGCCTGGGGGTCTTTCACTTCACCCATTTCTGCCATTTGGCTTCGAGTCAAGGGCATAATCCCCCCCCCCCGAACAGGCTGCTTTCAAAAGTCAAGCCTCAAAATAAAGCGACCACTTTTTTTTTTCTTTTGCCTCAGAACCAGCTTTCTATAGATTACTGCTGTTCTTCAGCACTAACTTCCAACAGTTGCGAGCCAGAGTCTACCCCCCTCTGCTAGGCCTCTCAGCAGACAGGCTAGATCACTGTTACTTTACAGTTTTGCCTCAGCTTTTTTCCCGCCAAAACAGGCTGCCTCAGAGCTCCCTAATCTAGTCCCCAATCTGAGGTTACACGTTCTTCTACTAGCGCACCCCCCCCGTGAGGTACACCTAGAAGATTACCTACGTGCTCTCAGATTGTCCCTGACTAGACCCCCCTTGCTCTGGGCACACTTGCCAAGGCTTTGCTGTACCACTGGACAACTGGACCAGTAGTATCCCACACGCTGGACACCAATCAATGTGACAACCCCAGACCTACTGGGATATGCCACAGTTTCACTAAGCTGCCACCAACCATTCCCTATAAGAAGTCACACAGACCAGGGATGGATTTTTAACAAATAAAAGAACAAGGTTTATTAAATAACACACAGGGAAAAATAAAAGGATTAAATGAATAAGATACAGTAACGTGGCTTAGTCTCAATCATACATACACACAGTTTGGTTCACACAGAACACTTAACTTGAAGCACAGACCCTGAACCTATCAGTTCTGGCTAACCATACAGACACCTGAACCTATCAGGTTGGCACTGACTGACACACAGTAGTACCCTGTCTGACACACAGACTCCCACTCAAGCTTCTTCTCTCAGCTTTTTCCTCCAGCTTCTTCTAACTTCACCACACAGGCTTCACATATATACAGTACAGCCCCTCCTCCTGATGTCCCGCCTTCCACTCCCCATAGGACAGAACTTTCCCTCCAAACCCATGACAGACAGGTAACATCAGTGCTGTATGTAACAGTGATGTTCAGCCAAAGGTTTTTCACTAATATATTTTCCTTCCTACATTTCTTTTCCCATTTATTTTACAATGAATGATCAGCTGTAATAATCTGCACTACTTCTTTCTCTTTATGTGACCAAAGTATTCTGGTTTTCTACGTTTTATGATTTGATCTTTATTCACACATTTTAGTACTTGTTTGTTAGGCACTATCTCAATCGAATGCATTCTTGGAATCCTAATGAATCTGAAAAACACTTTCTTAGACCAGAAAAGTTCAATTTCCATAAAGCCTCAGCGTTCTTGCTCATCTCCTATGTTTTAGCTTTTTAAATTTTTTAAAACTAACTACACTTCTATGACTGAATGTGTTTAATAATTATTTTACAGGATTTCATATATTATTTCCACATTTCTGAGAAGAATTTAATGGTTCATGCTTTAAACTACCTTGAGACTAGAGATGAGCGTGAAGACAGGATATGAAGATTACAAAAAAGAGGTCAGTCATGTAACCATCCTAAGTTCATAAAGGAGACAGCTATGAAGGGACACCTACATTTCCCCTAATTCAGAAAAAGCATTTTCTGTGTTACCTATGCTTGCTGATTAGCCAGAATGTATTAGTCTAACCACTTAAAACCATTCTTTGAAAAGTGAATATGAAAATCAGAAAAGCCAGTAATATAAATTCTGCTAAAATTCCAGATCCTCCTTGTGTTCCTCTATGACCAAAACCTTCAAAAATTATTTTTAAAAGTAAATTATTAAATTATTAAGTAGTGACTACTTGTTGTTATAGGTTTTTTTTAAAAAAAATCAATTCTCTCTTTTCTTGTTGTTCCAAAGTAACTAGAATAGCTCAACCCCATTCACTAGTATGAAAGGGGTAAAAAACAACGTAGTACTGAGTGACTTGTGGGGTATATTCTGACCCCATGAGAATTCCAATATCTTAAGAATTTAGCAGTAAGATTGTGGTTAATGTTAGGGTTTAATGTACATGTTTTGTATTTCCTCTTATGGGCCAACCTACTGATCTATGTCTCTTTATCAGCAAAGTGAACAAAATGGCATGGGACCATTTTTGTCCCAATACAGTACATTAAAATGACCGGGACAAGAAAAAAAAAAGTATCCCAGTGGCAAAACACATTTGGGACAATTTCTTGAGACAATTTATGTTCCAGGTTTTTTAGTTGGTTTTTTTGTTTGTCTAAAAAGACTGTACATAGTCAATGACTACAACTTGGAGACACTGTTTATCTATTTGTTTGTTTGTTTAACTTATATACCGCCCACACTACCCAAAGGTCTCTGGGTGGCTTACAACAATTAAAATACGATAAAAAAAGATAAAACAATTAAAATACAATTAAAATATACACTCTAAAAATTGCCATCAGGACCCACAGTATTATTTCAATTAAAAGCCTTCTGGAACAGGAAGGTTTTGACCTGGCGCCGAAATGTCATCAGCGTCGGCACTAGACAAATCTCAATTGGAGTGGCATTCCATAGTCTGGGGGCGGCTGCCAAAAAGGCCCTTTGTCTACAAGCCATCTCTCTTATTTCCTTGAGGGACGGCTCTTTCAAAAGGGCCCCCTGGCTATATTGTAACTGCAGGGTGGGTTCATATGGAAGGAGGCGGTCCTTCAGGTATCCAGGGCCCAAGCCGTTTAGGGCTTTATATATCAAAACAAGCACTTTGAATTGGGCCCAGGCAGCAACTGGTAGCCAATGTAATTTCAACAGAATCGGCTTGATGTGTTCCCTAGAGGCCCCACCACTCACAAACTGCGCAGATCGATTCTGGACCATTTGCAGTCACCTGACCATCTTCAAAGGCAGCCCCACATAGAGCACATTGCAGTTATCTATGCGGGATGTTACCAGTGCATGTGTAACTGTCATAAAACTCTACTCGTCTAGGTAGGGCCGTAGCTGGTATACTTTCCGCAGCTGAAGGAAGGCGCCTCTGGCCACCGAGTCCACCTGGGCTTCCAGAGTTAGATTGGGGTCCAGGATTACCCCCAGGCTGCGGACCTTGTCTCTTAGGGCAGGGAAATGGCCCTCCAACCTGTCCGGCGAAGCACCCACTAACAGCACTCCAATCTTGTCTGGATTGAGTTTCAATTTATTAACCCTCATCCAGTCCATTATCAGATCCAGTCACGAGTTCAGCACAGAAACCGCCTCACCTGGATTGATGGAAAACAAGAGGTACAGCTGAATATTGTCAGCATATTGCTGACTCCTCAGCCCAAACCTCCTGATGACCTCTTCCAGTAGTTTCATGTAGATGTTAAATAGCATGGGGGACAGTATTGAGTCCTGAAGAACTCCATGACATAAACGCCATGGGACAGAGCAACTGTCCCCCAGCACCATCCTCTGGACACGGTCAGCTAGGAAGGAGCGGAACCACCTTAAAGCGCTGCCCCCAACTCCCAACCCAGCCAGCCGATCCAGAAAGACACCATGGTCAATGGTGTCGAAAGCCACTGACAGGTCCAAGAGTATCAACAGGGTCACACTATCCCATCTCTCTCCCGGCAAGGTTCATCATACAGGGCGACCAAGGCAGTCTCCATACCAAAACCTGGCCTGAAACCTGATTGAAATGGATCCAGAAAATCTGTTCCGTCCAGCAGCGCCTGGAGTTGCCCGGCCACAACCCGCTCCAACACTTTGCTCAAATAAGGGAGGTTTGCCACTGGTTGGTAGTTAACCACTAGCCTTGGGTCCAGGTTAGGCTTTTTTAGGAGTGGCCAAATTACCGCCTCTTTCAAGGTGGTAGGGACCACTCCTTCTCTCAAAGAGGCGTTCACGGCCTCCTGGACCCAGATGTGAACCCCTCTGGCAGATCTTCTAGTTAGCCAAGATGGGCAAAGGTCGAGTGGATTGGTGGTAGAGCGGACAGATCCAAGCACCCTGTCCACATCATCAAGTCTCAACAATTGAAACTCGTCCATTAATACTTGATCTAAGCACGGCACACTGGACATATCCTCTGATTCTGCAGTAACGGTGAAGTCCAACCCACTGCGAATCTGAGTGATTTTTCCCTCAAAATGAATGGCAAACTCAGTCCAGGATCTCCAAAGGATTTCCAGGTTGAAGAAGATCCCAGACCACCCGAAACAGCTCTGCTGGATGATATTCCGAGGAAACAATACGGCTGGAGAAATATTGCCATTTCGCCAGCCGTACTGCAATGAAATAGGCCCGATAATGGGCTCTAAGTCGTGTTCAATCAGGATTTCCTCCACCTGAGCTCCAGCTGTCTCCCCTCTTGCTTCATTGTCCACAGTTATACCAAGAAGCTGCCTGGGCTCTGCGTGCAGGGAGAGGGCGCTTAGCCGCAATTGTGTCAACTGCCCAGGTCCTCTCCCTATTCCATAGGGTGCCCTGAGCTTCGACAGGAGCGCCAACCATATGAGATGGATAATCCCCCAGAGCATTCAGGAAACCATCTAGATCCATTAGTCTCTGAGGGAGAATCATCTTAATAGATTCCCCCACCCTTGCAGAGGGGAGAAGAAGCTAATAGACTAAACTTGACCAGGAAGTGGTCTGACCATGACAATAGGGTCACAACCAGCCCCTCCACATCCAAACCACCATCTTCCAGTCCTGTTGAGAAAACCATGTCCAAGGTATGGCCCTCCTCATGTGTCAGGCAGATTACATATTGAGACAGCCCCATGGTTGCCATGAAGTCCTGAACCACCTCAGTCAAGGCAACCTCGCCATGGATGTTGAGGTCCCCTATCATCAACAGCCTGGGAGTCCTCAACACCAGCTCTGAGACAACCTCCGTTGGTACACATCAGGGTGGGCGGTACACCAACACACAATACAGGCCCTCAAGACCTCCTCTCAAAGGGATAGGAAGCCTGGTCAAGGAGATAGAACTCCTATAGACTATAGCAACTCTCCCTCCCCAACCCTCTGAGTGACACTGGTGCTGGACAAGTACCCAGGCGGACACAGCTGGGAGAGGGGAACACCACCTTCCTCTCCCACCCAAGTCTCAGTAATGCACGCCAGGTCAGCACCCTCATCCAGAATTACATAATGGATGAGGGCAGTCTTATTTTGTACTGACCTGGCGTTCATCAACAGCACCGTGTGGCTTGAGGGTTTGCTGATATGGTCACCTGATACCATCTGATTGGGGGTAGGACTAGAGGAGGGAATAGATGTGGGATATCTAGCCTCTCTTCTCCTACGTGGGCATATTCTACCCCCACCGCCATTTCATCCCCTACCCAGCACCACCTCAATGGCTGCTCCCCCCAATGCATTCCCCACTTCCTGTTCCCTCAAATCCACTGTGGCTCTCTCTTAATTGATGGCAATTAATAATCACAATTTTAAAGAAAAAAACTTCTAAAGCCCCTTCTCCCCAAACCCTGCCAGCCAGGTGGCTGATGCTGAGGAGGGGGTGAGACAGCTAGAAGTAGCAGGGCCCAGTCCTGCAAAGCAGAGGGAGACTGAGCCAGGCTACCCTTGGAAAAAAAGTTGGCAGCCGGCAGCAACCCAACCACAGTCCTACAGCCTCTAACACAGTGACCTGTAGAAGGCAGAAGGCTTTCGGCTCCCCCGAGCGCAGGAATGCTGGTCTGGTTTACAACTCTTCAAATAACTATGTCATAGAATGTCTACACTGCAGATCTAATTCTATGTGGATCGTGCAACAAAGACCAGTGTCCTGTTCAGTACTGACCAGCACTGCACTCTGAAATGCAGAAGCTGCTGAGCTTATCTGAGCAGTTGCTGTTTGTGTACCTGCTTGTGTGGGAAAGCCATAGCATCAGACTCCCATAGCACCCTCTGCAGTTGGAGTTCTGTGCATGTGTAAATACTGAACAGGATTAGGCTGAGTAACTACAATATTTTTTTGGTGCAAGAGTTTGTAAAAAATCAGAATGGTACAACACACGTTAGGTAATGAGGCCGCACACATCCTGTAACCTTAGAAGCAGCAAACGCTACTTTACATCACAAAAAGACTGAAGTTATTCTTAATTGTGTTACAGTAGTAATGTCTATTAGTTGTGCCTAATTCTCACCAAAATAAATTAATTTTGAGCAACTAATTATTAGTAATGAGTATTTTCAAACTCTGCCATAGGTGAGATTCCATCAAGTTTCCATCCGAATCTCACAGATTATTCCAGATTCTATACCCTTTCTTCACCTTCAGCCCCTGGCAGGGTGGTGATTCTGAAATAAGACTGCAACCCTAACATTTCCATATGCACCTCTTCCCCCTAAAATAGCTCTTATAAGACAGCAGAAAAATGAGAGGAACACAGAAATCCATGTAAACAAGTCAATTTCAATTTAAAACCATCGCCCAATAATACAATGGAGCACCATGAGCTCTCTGAGTGCAAATGGAATAATTTGAATTCATTTGTTGGCCTGCTACTGCTGTATTTTATTCCTTTAAAATCCATATTTATAGTTTGCTGTAAACAACCCTTCTAATAAACACCCAAGTAAATTGTTTGCCGTTATTAAAAAAAGAAGAGCAGCTCTGTCATATTGCTCATCCTGTGGGATCAATACAAAAATACAACTCAAATGCCTACCTGCTCTTAACATACTTTTGATTGCCTGTTTGGCCTCGCTGAAAGTGCATCTGAACTCTGAGAGCCAAAGCAGATATTATATTAACAATCTGGTTTTTCTTAGTTTATTTTAAATAAAATGCTGGGGGCTCAATACAGATCAGAAGACTTACATGAGAGGTGGGGTGAATATTAATGGTTTGCTAGTTCCATATTCAAGTCAACCAGCCAAGAACCCTTTCACTGAGTGAGTTTGGGGGTATATCTAACCCCCTGCTATGACAATTCCAATGTATCAAGGTTAGAGCTAAATATAGTCTTTATTTCCTGAAATTGTAGAGAATCTCAATGCCACTCTTGAAATGTGCCCAACTGGCAACTATGACTTGTGGGAAAATGGTGTGGGGCATTTTTTGTTCCTACATATTGCATTGGCAAAAGATACTTCAGTGGCAAAGCAAAGCATTACGGCTTTTTTTTGTGTGTGTGTGTTACAGTCGTTTTTTGTCTGTTAAGAAAAAACGATACATGGCTAGCAGCTGAAACTCAGCAATATTCTTTACAGCTCCTCAGGGAATAAGACTGTGGGAGACCTATCTTGCAGGTACAGGTCTACCTTACAAAAGTCACATTTTCTTGCAGAACGAAATATGGTTCCAGAAGGCTAAAACATCTAGTCTTGATAGATGAAAATCAAAATAATGTCTCTTTTGGATTAAGATGCAACACCTTTCTAATGGAAGACATTCTGCATGGTCTTGGTCAGTCTCCCATATGAATTTGCTTCCACAATTTAGATGCAGTGTCTGCTGACAGTCCAGATAAACTGATGGTGCTAGTTTTATTGGCAGAGTTTAATAATTACTGAGACACAACACAAGCAACCGCAGTTACATGTACCAAATTATTTTATGGGTAATAAGTTATAGAATAATGAAGAAAGGACAAAAGAAGGATTGTAGTTAAACATTACGAAGACAAAATGGATGATCACAAAAGGATTAGTAACTTTAGTGTTGTCAATGAATGTACTTGGTTCAATCACCAATCAAAGTGGAGAATATAGAGGAAGAAATCAGAAGACTGACACTTAGAAGTTAATCTATGGAGGACTAGAAAATATCTTTACATGCAGGGATGTGTCACTGGAGAGCACAACCAAGATCCTTCATGCTATAGTATTCCTGATTACTATGTACAAAAGTGAAAAGTGAACAGTGAAAGAAGGAAAAATCATTCAAAAAGGTGACATTGGGGGAGGGGACCATTACAGATAACACAGATTACCGGAAAGACAAATAAGCAGAGTGATAGATCAAATCAATTTACACTCTTTCTAGAAGCTAAGACGACTGAACTGAAACAATTCTACCTTGGATGTATCATGAGAAGACAAAAGTTACTGGAAAATACAATAATACTAGAAAGAGTGGAAAGCAGCAGGAAACAACAAAGATTCAGCGTGAGGCAGACTGCCCCCAAAAGGAGCCACAGCCTTCAGTTTGTAAGCCCTGAAAACTGATATTGATGACACAGCCATTTGGAGGTCAAAGAATCATGATAAGCCAGAAGTTAATTAATGGCACATAGCAACAACAATAATGAATAAAGAACTAATAGTTGCAAATATGCTTTTTAGATGTAAACAGTAATACATATTTATTTTAGGTTTTTTATGCCACTTTTCTCCCAATGGCTGGAATCCTGTTACTTAGCTTAGTAAGTCGCACTAGAGTTGGCCCATTAAAATAAGGGGATTTGGTGAGTCATCTCAAAAGTTTCATTGATTCAAATGGTCTATCCTGGTTGCAACTTACTTTAGTGGAAAAAGCAGCAACTAGATTAGGCCCACTTGAATCAATGGAATGTATGGTAGAACGGATCTACCAAATCCCCACTGATTCAGTGGGCCTACTCCAATACAATATACTACAGCAAACAGCCATGAAGCTCACAACAATTTTCTATGGGGTAAAGTTCACCATTCCTAGTCATCCACAACAAAATGTTCTTTATGATTTCTCATTACACTCATTTCTCTATGGGCTAAGAATTATCTTAGGTAGGGATTAGAATGGCTAAGAATGAAGTAAAACCCCAAATAATCTGTTCAGCCCTGTTGAGATCTGAAGATATGAACAGGTTAACATGCCAAGGGGAGGTTTGCGATTTTAAAAAAAGCATACCAGCTTATTTTAGCTAGTTTAATTTTTCCTTCTAGCCTTAGTTTCAGGTTATGACACAAACTATGAGGAATCTGCAAAAAAGGTTACCTCGGTAGAATGGCTTGCAACCCCATAGAGAAAGGAAAACACAGAATGACAGATGCAAGAATAAATTACTAAGTCCCTGAGACATTTGGAGCATGTCTTTAAACAAGATAAATTGTTTGTAGTAGCTTGCTCCTTCATGAAATGGGTTTTTAAAAGTTATATACTGCTGTTACCTTAAGGCTTATGCAAGCCCAGTAGAAACCAAGATTTCAGTTTCAGAAAACATTTGAACCAATGGTTCAATGTACATTCTGTAAATCGTGATTGACAGGAAAGAGAGGGAAAACGAATTCCCATTGTTAGCTCACAGCGTGCAAAAACGATGATTACTTACAGATCATCAAAAAAAAGTTTGGTTTTTTTTTTAAAAAAGAGACCAAAACGTAATGGCACCTTGAATATTGACTTTTATATTTTTAATGTGAGCTTTCGTGAACAAGTCTACATCATCAGACATATGTCTGATGAAGTGAAACTTGTCCACAAAATCTCACATTAAGAAAATATAAAAGTTAGTCTTTAAGGTGCCACCATGTTTTTGTCTTTTTTAAAAACCTTTTTTACCTTTGTTTTTACCTATAATGCTTGCACAGACTAACACTGCTACCCCTTCTACAAGATAACTAAAAAAAAAGGGGGGGGGAGACAAATCCACATAAAATTGAAAATACTAATTTACATATACAAATACAAAATGCGAAAAAATATATAATTTGCATAGGCTTACAGGACACATTATTCAAGTACAGATGTCTGTGAAAGGCTAAGCTATATGCCTGTTTGATCTGCTGACCATGTACTCATTGTGGATAGGAAACTCCCTGGTCTTCCTTGCTGTGGTTTGCTATCTTTAAATCAGGTGATACTAGACAAACCTTCAAAAACAGAGGACTGTCCTTTGTAAAAGAGAAGCTATAATCACCCAATTTGCAAACCATGAGTTCACAAAGGACCAGCATTACCTCTGGTCTATCAGTACATTAGACCTGTGCTCTGTATGAAGGCAGAACAGTTCTTACAAAGTGTCAAGAAACTGAGGGAGATGATGTGTAGGAATAAAACTGCCTAAGGGACAAAAAGTGGAGCAATTCAAAGAACTCCATTTCTATTACACCTCTCTTATTGTTCAGAGCAAGGAGCTCCAACTGAACAGCCAAAGGATTATTGATAGGGCTTGATACAACAGACATGCAACGTTTTCTAAGACGATTTTTTTATCGTCTGCAAGGAGCAGAAATGTAATTGAATGAAATGTCAGAGACACGTTAGCTGTTGGCATTTCAAAGGGAAAATGTTTGGAGAGAAAACCTTCATGTTATTTTGTTCTGTTTCTCTTTCTCAACAATAAAAGCAGAGGCTTTGGTAAGATGGTGACTTCAACCACTGATGCCTGTAAGACCTGTTTTCCATCAAAAGATAGCAGGATTGCACCTCAAAGTGCCACCAGTAACTGGTGAGGTACATATTAATCAACTTTGCTGAATTGTTTTTTCAGGTCCGTGGAAATGTCTTCCCAGTTATATTTAAGTCCTTATGTCATTTATAATCAATTACGGGTAAAACAAAAACACACAAAACCTAATAAAAAGTGTGAGTCATTCATACTTTTGAGAAGAATGAGTCATTTTCTATTACGGCTATCGGATGGAGAACACTAATTTGATTCTTGATGTTCGTTTGGTCCAGTAGCTAGGTTGTTTTTTAAACTTTTCTGTAGTTTTGAGTAACTACTTTGGTGCAAATAGTCAGCAGACTGATTTTTATATTTTGTGTCTTTTAGTTCACATGAAATAGTAACCAGAATCTGGTGCATTGGGGATATTCTTAATTGGATTTGTAGGCCAACAATATCACAGAATGTTCCTATTTTAAGATCTCTGACCACTATAAATATGTGACCTTTAGAAGACAGGAATTAGCCGCTCTTTTGTGAAGAAATAGAATGTTATTCCCTTTTTCCCGCTCTGAAACCATTTCTATAGTTATTATATAATGTGTTAACTAAATTATTACAAAGTCTTGATTTTAAAAACCTTCAATGGCTAAAATCCTATTTCTTAGTGTAATAAGTTGTACTAGAGTAACCTCACTGAATCAATGAGGAGTTAGTGAAATAACTCCTCCTTTGGTTACACTGAGTCACTGTAATAGTGATTTCCTATGCCAAAGTAAATCACAATGAGTGTAGACCCATTTGAATTAATTTAACTTCTTGATTCACCAGATCCTCATAGATGGAATGGGCCTGTGTGTGTGTTTAGTCGTTTAGTCGTGTCCGACTCTTCATGACCCCATGGACCAGAGCACACCAGGCCCTCCTGTCTTCTACTGCCTCCCGGAGTTGTGTCAGGTTCATGTTGGTTGCTTCGCAGACACTGTCCAGCCATCTCATCCTCGGTCGTCCCCTTCTCCTCTTGCCGTCACACCTTCCTAACATCAGGGTTTTTTCCAAGGATCTTTTCTTCTCATGAGATGGCCAAAGTACTGGAACCTCAGCTTCAGGATCTGTCCTTCCAGTGAGCACTCAGGGTTGATTTCCTTTAGAACTGATAGGTTTGTTCTCCTTGCAGTCCAGGGGATTCTCAAGAGTCTCCTCCAGCACCACAATTCAAAGGCATCAATTCTTCGGCGGTCTGCTTTCTTTATGGTCCAGCTCTCACTTCCATACATCACGACAGGAAAAACCATAGCTTTGACTATTCGGACTTTTGTTGGCAAGGTGATGTCACTGCTTTTCAAGATGCTGTCAAGATTTGTCATCGCTTTCCTCCCAAGAAGAAGGCGTCTTTTAATTTCAGGGCTGCTGTCTCCATCTGCAGTGATCATGGAGCCCAGAAAGATAAAATTTGACACTGCCTCCATATCTTCCCCTTCTATTTCCCAGGAGGTGATGGGACCAGTGGCCATGATCTTAGTTTTTTTGATGTTGAGTTTCAGACCGTTTTTTGCACTCTCCTCTTTCACTCTCATTACAAGGTTCTTTAATTCCTCCTCACTTTCTGCCATCAGAGTGGTATCATCCGCATATCGGAGGTTGTTGATATTTCTTCCGGCAATCTTAATTCCGGCTTGGGCCTCCTCCAGTGCAAATTATTACTCTAAGCAATAGGATTTTGGCCAGTATCTAGGGACTTTCATAAAATAGAAATGCAGTATGTAATGGTTCTATGTCTTTTAATATCAAAGTTGATACAGAAAACTGTGGGCAATACTGTAAACCTTGATATTTTGAACTTGCAACTTCCAGGTCATGTGTGTGTGTCTCTCTCTCTGTCCTATCTTTGTTCTCAATACCCCAGTTGCTTTTACATTCAGTGGTTCAACACAAAATGTCATGTTCTCATCATTTTTATCTTTTCCCACAGGAAAGGTCTGTGGTATTAAATCAGTTGGTCCTGTTCGCTAGGCTGTGTAAATAAGGTGTCATCTTCCCATAGCTGGAACAGGAGGTTCAGAACCCGGATATGCCTAGGACTTTTTTTTTTTACACCTCCCAGAAAATAGACAGCAACATTGTTTTTTTGTGCAAAACAGTCCTTCATGAGACTCAGCACCAGAGTAAAACAGTCTTTTATTGAGTTGTTACATCACTTGGAGCCTTCCGGAGCATTCTGCCTCATGATACTGCACACTCGTATGGCAGTGTTGCCCAAAGGAGGGGAGGAAGAACATAAAATACATTACATTTGTCACACAGGGAGATTAACTCCAGGCTGGGGTGGGGGGAGAGACAGTAAAGTCCTCTTGGAAAAGCAATATAAAACTCTTTTCTCTCTTTCCTACAACGGCTGCACTGGAACCATTAGATTAAAGCCCAAACCCTATAGGAATAGTGAAAGAGAAGGAAAAGAGGAGAGAGCAAGAAACTGAGGGTGAGAGGAAGGATGGAGGGAATACAGCACAGCTAGCCTAGAAGACTCGCCAATTATTATTTTAAAGAATTATACAGTTACTGTTTAGCTTTTAAAGTTCTAAATCTTTACAGAGCAACTGAGAGTTCCTTTCTGCTCCTCATGCAAAGGAGCACAGCTTTATTCCCACACCAGCTGTTTTGTTCTGTTTATTCACTCCTTTCTCCTCCTCACATCCACGCCATAAGAAATGCTATCCACAAGCAGGTGTCTTACGGGTGTGTTTAACGGACTCTGGGAGACATAGCCCCACGAAGATTTGCTTGTCATCTATGCTGTCACCATTTGGACAAAGCTGTATGTATTATTCTCTAAACCTTATTTCTGACTTTTGTTTACAAATGGCTGAATATGCTTCGTTTTTTTATTTCTTTTAGTTACCTATTTGCATATTTATTTAAAATCCTAGAATCATGGACCTGGAAGGGGTCTATAAGGGCATCGAGTCCAACCCTCTGCTCAGTGTAGAAATCCAAATTGAATTATATCAGACAGACGGTGGTCTAATTTCCTCTTCAGTGCTTCTAGTATTGGAGCACATTATGTCCTCAGCAATAACCTACGTAGAACTCAGTCATCCTCTGTCCAGACACACCCACAACATTTATAGTGGATCAACTAGATCTGTGTTGTCAATTCTGCAGAAGAGATGTTTCTGTACAGGTTTAACCTCTACACATAAGCAAGAAGTTTGACTAACTTGTTTATAGAGAGAGCTTACAAGCAAGCAGGAACACCTCCTCTGCAGACTGGTCACTTTTCACATGTAGAAACAAGACGATAGAGTGGAAAGGAGCTAGATAAATATATATACTTCCCGATATTTACCTGGGTAGACAACTTCTAAGCTACACCTTAAAAGTTACATATAGGAGGAAAAGAGGAAAACCGAATAGAAGATGGGTTGATTTTATTAAGCAAGACACGGCCTTTAGTTTGTAAGACTTGAGGAAAGCTGTTAATGACAGGACCTTTTGCAAGTCAGTGATACATAGGGTCACCATATGTTGGAAGCAACCTAACAGCAGGTATCAACAAAAACAAGAAGACTGATCTAATAGTTTATATTACAATAATGATAGCTTGCAGGCAAATCCTCTTTCTAGGATAAACCATTTTTCCCCCAGCTACTTTGGGAATCACAGCTAAGTTCAGAGGAAACAAGGAACCTTGGGAAGAGTGGCAGATGATGCCACAGTCCTTGCTACTCAGAAAGTCTTGGAATTTTGATCCTGTGAGCTTTCAGTCCGTTATACTATTGGCAGGAGATATGTGCTCCAGCCTTTCTTTCCACACCTAACTACCCTTTTGTTGTTGGGATAGGCCTGAAAATGTGCTAGAACACCATTCTTTTGAATGCGATTTCCATACACTCAAAAACCCTGATAAGGACAGCTTCTGATTGTATGAACCTTATTCATTTCAGTGCAGGCCGTGCTTCTCTGCAGACCTTCTGCATCAACCTGGGAAGGCTGGGGGTGACATTAAAGAGACTCTAGCATGCATCCCTAGCTCACCCTCTGTGTTTACAAAAACAAACTGCCTCAAGAGAGCACAGACATTTCTCAAAACCGAATGCCAAGATCTCCTGGGGTTAGCATCTGGAAATTTGGGCTGAAAACTCATCTATCCAAGGAGATGAGTCACATGTTAAACTTCTCCCTGGGCAGGGAAGAATGTCCATGTTCTAAAGTGGTTTTGCCCAAGTTCATTAACTACTGGCTGTTATCACCAGGCTTCCTTTGGCTTCCTTCTAAAGCTGAGATGTGGCTTAAACAAGGGAGATCTTTCAGACCTCCAGTATGTTCAGATCTTTTGCTTATTTCATGGGAGTATGTTTTGGTTCTGCATCTTAGTCTACCTTACCTTGTCTATCTCTTCGCTGGAGACCTTTAATTTCTGTCTCCTGGCTCATGTGAGTGGCAGTCGGCACCTCAGCTTGGGCCACAGATCAACAGTGATGTCTATGATGACCCATTCTGCTTTTTGTAAATTATCCAGGAAAAAAATTGGCTTGCACAAGGATGATGGGGAAGCAAGGCTGTCACATGCATTATCCTCTGACCTAATATCTATAATATCTGCAAGAGCAATTAACATTTTTCCAATTCATTGGATTACTTCCATTCCAGTGTGTTTAAAATCCTGTCTTCCAAACACAACAAAGCAAGAGGAGATGAATAAGTTGTATCCTGCTTCCTCAACCTGATCATCTCCCTCATCACCTGCTTCAGCAAGTGCATGAAAGACTGAAGGCCAGGGAATAATATGAGAAGCAGTAACTTATTCCCCTAATAAGGTGCAGCCAGCCGGCCATCAAGACAAGGCAAAGTGAGGTCAGATAACTGAACAGGAGCAGACTCCATGCTATTTGCTAGAAAAAGCCTTGATTATCACAGTTTCTAACTCTGGGGACAGAGTCACTCTAGCTGAATAAGTGAATCACTATGACAAGATGTTCCAATACAAAGCCTGACAATGTTCAGTAGTTTTTCAGAATCAGAGCTTGGAAGTAACAAGTTGCATAAACAACTGTAATGAGCTGGCCTTTCCTCTTGTGGTAATAAGGGATGTAACAAGTGACATTTAAAAACTGATGTAATGAGTGGGGCATAAGTTAACAATAACAAAGCATGATTAACATGTCTTGTTATTTTTAAAAAGTTACTTTTAAGAGGCAACTTCAGGAACATTTTGACACAATTTTTCAAGTTTCATGCCAAATTCTAATCGATCCTAAGGGTTTATCACCCGCACATACAAATAAGAAAAGATGGTTAAAAAAAATAACGAACCAACTCAAAAAGTAGCTTCTCAATCATTGGCGATGGTAACAGTGAAGAATTGCTTTTTAGATATAAATAATGGTGAGAGATGGGCAAATTAAATTCCTTCTAAAAGGAGCTATTCTGATTCAAGTTCTCTTAACAATGTAGGCAAATTTTCTGTATCATGACTAGTGTCCTTTATGGCGGTGCCTGTTTCTGTGCTAGTGATGTTACAAATCACATCTGAATTCTAAAAGAAAACTTTAGTGATTTCGAATAATCCTGTATTTCCTGAGCCTTTCTTAGTCGTACTTTACAGCACAGCTTATACAAGAAGACAGCTTCTGGAATATATTTAAAGGCTGAGTAATTGCCTGACAGCTAGTGTGTTGCAATGAAATAGTTTCTAACGTTCAGCCCTATTTATATTGTTATAGTTCAGTGCCCAGAAACTTCAAATACAATGGCCTTGGATTCTGGGAGTTCTACTGCAACAACGTTTGAGTACCCAATATTGAGAACCACCATTGTAGTAGTTAGACTGATGGTCTAGAATAGAAGAAGCTAGGATCCAAATCTCCAAACCTTCAGAAGCTCCCTTACAGCTCCCTACAACTGTACTGTAAACTTGCAAAGAGACACTGCCTGTATTTCTCAACCAACTCAACCTCATAGGATTGTGTTGCAAATTTTAGAAAAAGGAAGGAAACATTTGCCCTTCTTCTGAGTAGGCCTATAAAGAATACATGTTAAATTCTTTATTCTCAGAAATTCCAACTATCTGGACTTAATAAGACACTTTGACAAGATATTGCAGATGCAAGTGAGACATGGAATACTATTCGCCCCCACCACAACTTCCACAAACTGTCAGCATCGTACTGATGTTATGTCCTTTCTTTAAGCACCGTACAAAGGGAGACTGTTGAAAGAGACACAATCAACCTCTCCGATGCTGCTAATTAGATTAGTGTCCGGTCAGTGACACTAATGTACACATCCTGCTTCTGATTTGTAGAAGTCCATGAAACAAAGCAACAACCACCATCATTTGGTGCAAATTCATGTATTTATATATGTATATTGTATTATATACATTTTTGCTTCTTGTGCTCAAAAAATCCTTTTAGTTCTCATTATTTTCTTCACCATCAACTCTGTTTTCTCATTGTCACAAAGTTGGCATTTAAAATATGACGTTCAATGCAACTGTTACCAAGCCAATACAGAAAGAAATTGGAAAGAGTTATCTTAAAAAACTCTAAATTCATGTCCTGAAGGACATTTTCAACCTGAAAATCTGAAACATCACATACTGTGATATGGTGCAGTATCCATAAGTCAACATTCAGTAACGATTGAACTTTTGGAGTTTTTAGATTTCAGCTCCCAGAATTCACCCAGAAACCCCCCAGGCAGAATTCTGGGAAATGAAACCAAAACCACAAGTATATTGAGCAATTTTCATTACCTAGATGTGGGCTTCCACCACCATTATTGCCCTTTAAAGAGGAAGGTAACTGTCCCTGTGGTAGCTGGAAGTGGCAAGGCTCCACCGAAGTCAGAAGGATTTATGGGATGGTAGTTCTTTGAGAAGATCCTTCTATAGAGCCTAATAGGCAGCTTGACTACTTGTCCCATGAACTCCTGAGACTTGACATTCCCTGCCACCACTGGGGCAGTTTCATTTTTCTTGGAAAGGTGAAAAATGGCAATGAAAACCCTGTAAGTGTATGTTTTTGCCTGGAGAAATTCTGCGCAAATTCAGGAAGCTGCAGTCCCCCCCCAAAAAAATCAGAAAGCACCATCATTAAGTATGCCAAAACTGAAGCCATAAAAGTTTAACCACACCATTTTTATTTTTACATGTTCACAACAATAAGGATCTTGTTTCACTGTTGTTTTGTCCATCAGCCTCTGTTCATGGTTGCTACATTTTCACCCAAATCTTCAAACGTTAAGAACAACTCGGCAAGTAAAAGGACCCTCTAAAGCAGGCTTGTCCAACCTGCGGCCTGAGGGCCGCATGCGGCCCAGGTCGGCTCATAATGCGGCCCAGTGCAATTTTTTATTTTTAAAGAAATTCCAAAGTTTCAAGTTACACTGCCGGCACTTGCGGCCAGAATGCGGCTGGGGCATGTCACAACCTGGGGGGGGGGGGGGAAGAGGGAAGGAAGGAAGGAGCGGGAGGGGAGGGGAGAGGGGGGCTGTGTGACTGCATTGCGCCGTCCCCGTCAATAGGTGGACCCCCTCCCGGTCCCATAATGTGGCCGGAGTTGAAGCTGGCAGCCTCTGCTGTCTGAGATCACAGTTGCCGGTAAGCGCGCTTGGAGCGGGGCTGCGGAGGATGGCTAGGGCTGCCCCCCCATGCGGCCCAAACCAAATTTTCATCTTCTAATGTGGCCCAGGGAAGGTGAAAGGTTGGACACCCCTGCTCTAAAGCACACAACTGAATTAGTGCAAATCCAGCAGAACAGCATTTGTAAAAGCTGGCTGCCCTCCATCACATATTTGACTGGCAGTGACATTTATAGGCTAATGGAGGCACCTGTACAACTGGAAAAAGAGGCTAAACAGGTGACAAAAGTGACTGATGGATGAGACCTCAAGGGGAAAAAAGCACAGACTGCTTACCTTTTCTAAAATACATGTTCCAGACACTAAATATAACAAAATAACAGGGGAAAGGTCAACCTTGGCAAGGCTTGACAGGGTTTGGATAAACCTGAAATTGTTAAATGCAGTTTAAGTACAGAGATGTAAGTACTTGTAAGAAACAGAGCTAGAGAGTGAAACTAAGCACAAGCATAAACAGCTGTGTTAGAATGTACCAGAAGGATGAATATGACTGGCTAACTCTGGTATATAGCTGGAGACCTAGAATACAACAGTGTGGGTTGCTGTTGGGTTGTTGATGCTGCGTTGCTGTAGCCGTGGAGCCGTGCCTGAGAGTTCAGAGGAAGCTGTACCTATGTGCTTGGAGAGTGGAACTCTGGCTGAATGGACTGACTATATGGTATATGACTATTTACTGGGCTGTGACACTGATTTAAGGCTCTGTGACTGTGAAACTGCTGTGTATAGGACAAGAACAAGCTGTATATATCTGTAAATATTCTGCATATAAACCAAGTATTTCTGCTACAAGAGTGTTTGCTGACTGTGTCTGCACTTCACTGGGAACTCTGCCGGTAAAATTCTGGTAAAAATCCTGGTAAAATTCTGCTAACTCTGTCAATGCTGTCTGTTGCCTAAGACATACTTCAGTGTGAATAGCATTTCTGGTGTTTTCTTATTTTTAATACACTGGAAAATGTTACAAGTAACGTGGTAATTCTGCCACAACACTTTTCCTATCTACAGTAATTGGTAACTCCTTATCACACTATCTGTTGGTTACTGGCAGTTGGCAGAAAGTTATTGTTTGATTACATATTAATCACAGCTTGGAATACAACATTTCAAAAGGGTTCCATATTCATTCATTCATTCAACATTGCCATTAAGATTGTTACAATTGCATGAATAATCTGTTGTGCTTATGCAGTAGTAATAGATTGCACTATCATTAACAACAGACTTAAAAAATACAGATAAATACTTTCTGTTTCCTCTTAGCGGTGAATTCTGATATTACACCTTGGAAATGTTTATAAAAATACAAATTAGATTAGATTGATTGATTTGAATTGATTATTATGCTCCCATACTGGCTCTTTTGGGATGCGCAGTGGGGAACTGAATGCTGAGTCTCCAGCTCTGCAGGTTATACAACTATCCAACCAGCTCTCATTCACTTCTTATTCTGAGAAATTACTTTGTAACTACTAGCTACAATACTCATTATTCAAAAGTAACTAGTCACTTCTAAGCTTTGATATTTATTTAATTGATTATTTCTCTATCCATGGAACTAAAATTCAGTACGACTATTAATTCTTTCTTTTCTTTCAGACTGTGACTGCATATTTATTATCATTGGACAGGCAATGTGGTACTGTGTGTTAGAGTGCTGGAACTTGATAAACTTGGCTTTAGTTTCCACTGAGCTATGAATCTCACTGGGCAAAGCTGTAACAAGGAATGTTGTTACCCAAGACTTTGATTTCCTATGGGTTAAGATGAGGTCACACAAGATTGCAATACATGATAGAAAGCTAGAGGAACAGGGTGGAATGCCTGGGTCTAACAGTGTGATAACTACATCAGTTCTGAGCCGAGCCTGCCTGTTTTTCAGCTTCCTTTTGGTCAGAAAGGAGAGGTTGGCATCAGTATACAGTATGTGCTCAGGTGGGTGGGTTTAAGCCCCTTCAGCGAATACAAAATGACAGGCTGGCACCCTTTCAGCAGCAAATTTTACACCATCTAAATTGCAGCACCTACATCAAAGCACCCATCACACTACCCTGGTTACAGCTTTGTCACTGGATGAGCTTGGCCATTCATACAAATACTTTCTCAGGCTGGCCATCCTCTTGTGGTTCTAGTAAACATACAGTGATGAGAGAGAAAGCCATTTCTGATGCCCTCAACTCCCTGGAGGGTCTAAAATGTAATTAATAAAATGCATAAATTTCCCACCAGAGACCACCACCACCAAACTCATTTTTCCTTGGAACATGCATAAAAAGTAGCAAGCAAAGGAGGCAGAAATTACATTTATTTATTTATTTATTTATTTATTTATTTATTTATTTATTTATTTATTTATTTATTTATTTATTTATTTATTTAATACCCCGTCCATCTGGTCTAAAAGACCACTCTAGGCGGCTACTACTCATGTAGGACACCCTGAAGTTTCTGAACATTAATCAGGGCATGGGGAATCGGTGAACATTTTGGTGATAACCCAACAAGTGGAAATGCCTTTAGTTCCCTCCTTTGACAAACAACCCTGGAAAATTGTGTTTGATCAGCAGGGCTCCAAGTTCACAATGCACCAGCCTCAGCAGGAGGCAGGCACCCCAGTACAGCTGGCAGGAAAAACAAAAAGTGCCAGATACTATCAGTATTGACACCATTGTAGTCCTATCAGGAAGAGTAAGGTTAAATGCTTTGTTAAATATATTCAGCCAACAGGTTTATTAGTCGATGACACAACTGGAGAATTCTCATTGTTTTGCAAATGGTATTTTACTTTATATACAGGTAAGAAAAAGTAAAATACCATTTAACAAATTCAAGAGTAAGTGAATACATTTATTGAACCACTAAAAAAAACTAAACACATTGTAAGCTTTCATGAGTAAACCTTACTTCTTCAAGCTGGTCACCACCACTTAATGGGGAATGCAGAAAAATAAGCATTATTGCAGATTACAATCTTTAAAATTCATGGCAGATGTTCATGTTCAGTCTGCCGCTATGAGGTGAATTCAGAGTTAAGTTGTAAAGTCAACTGCGAGGTGCAATTTCTAGCATTCTCCCTTGTAAGCACAGCTGAAATTTTCCATCCAAAACTCCAAACAAATGATTTGCTATTTACTCTATGACAAGGGACGTGGTGGCGCTGTGGGCTAAACCGCAGAAGCCTGTGCTGCAGGGTCAGAAGACGAAGCAGTCATAAGATCGAATCCACGCAACGGAGTGAGCGCCCGTCACTTGTCCCAGCTCCCGCCAACCTAGCGGTTTGAAAGCATGCAAATGCAAGTAGATTAATAGGGACCACCTCGGTGGGAAGGTAACAGCGTTCCATGTCTAAGTCGCACTGGCCATGTGACCACAGAAGATTGTCTTCAGACAAAACGCTGGCTCTATGGCTTGGAAACGGGGATGAGCACCGCCCGCTAGAGTCGAACACGACTGGACAAAAATTGTCAAGGGGAACCTTTACCTTTACCTATGACAAGATCACCAATAAGAAAAAGAGAAGAAGGGAAGCTAAAGAGGAGCTCTGTAACTATTTACAAACTGTAGAAAAATCATCTCCCTCTCCCTCTCCCTCTCTCTCTCTCTGTGTATTTGTTGACTAGAATGGGATCTATGTTTAAAGAGTTTTTTCTTATCTTTTTAAATATCTTTTATGGGCAAATTCAGCCTAATATTTGATATCTCATTTAATAAAATGGGAGATTATCTATCTATCTATCTATCTATCTATCTGTCTGTCTGTCTGTCTGTCTGTCTGTCCGTCCGTCCGTCCGTCCGTCCGTCCGTCCGTCCGTCCGTCCGTCCGTCATTTTACTCATTTTAGTCCCAACCAGTTCCTATTAGACTAAGATCCATGTAGCAGGACACTCAAAGCTGAGCCATATACAGTTTCAGCAGAAGCTTACAGAGCCTTTAATCTGAAAGAGCCTTGACTTGGAAGGCCTTCCTTGACCTGGCATGACATCAAGGTCCTTGTGGTGCACTGTGTCAGCACTCACTTAGGAAGATTTTAAAGCTGATGAGACAGCCTGTCACTGCTCTGCAGTGTGAAAACCACATGGATGTTTCTGCAACAATGCAAATTAGCAATAGACATGCTCTGCAGTAATTGCCTTACATACATTTACAGGTAACCATTCAAAGAACTAAATATAAATTACTGTACCATATATGAAACTACTATCCAGTTCAAAATGTGGATTAAAATGTGGCTCAGTTTGTATACACAGGGGGGCTATCCAGTGAGCCTTTGACTAAGCAAAGCTAAGTAAAAAAAAAAGTTTTGTAGATCTCCCATAACCACGCATAACACTATATCCACTGCAGAGACTCCCGTGTTTTCCAGCCACAGGCTTCCAAGATGTATTTCTTTCCACACTAGTTTTGGTTCACGAGCCTGTTGTCTGCCATGTTACAAAACACCACAAATGTCACACAACCGCAGATTCAGATGACATCTCAGCAGACATTTTTGTCCAGAATGCAAAGTCATAAAGGAAAACCGCAAGACTAACTTGTGACTAGATGGTGGGAGCACTCGTGTCATAATAGAGGATCTGAAGGTTCAGACCAATGGCCCATGAAATACTTACTCACCGGGTGGTCTTGAGTCACAAGAAGTTATGCAATTCACCAAATTATGACCTTGCTTCACTTTCAACATTTACAGCTGTTTACAGTTTCATACAGTCTTAGAGTCAATGCCAATATTTATTTAAAATATTTATATGCAAATGGTACCATTAATCACACCAATGTTCAGCCTGCTAGCTACATTAATAAAATAGCTGAAACTATAGTAAGTTTCATATGGCTTATTTAATGAACTAGTCAATAACAAGTTTGCCAAATTACATTGACAGCCAATCATCAATTAACTAAAGACAACTGATAAGCTCTAAGAGTTTACGGGGGGAAAGAAATTTTTTAACTACAATATCAAGAACTCTCAAGCAGTTAACATGGGCATTTTAGGAAGGCAGCCAAATGGGTGGCGGTTTGCCAAGGGTCTCTGCAGCGTTGAATCTAATCCAGAAACATTCCCTCTCATATATATTGTACTTTAGCAAACCCAGGTCTATAATGTTCAAAATGGCCTTCAAATCTCAGATCCTAGCTTTTGAACTACAGTTTTCTAGTTGTGGGCTGCAGGGATGGGGTGGGGGAGTTTTTGTCATCCTTCTATCATTACTACTATGCTTCCCACCCCAAAATTATTTTAGGAGATAAACTGGGTGCCTTCTCTGGGAGGGGGGGGAGAAGAAATTCTGTAGTGCCATTCCCTAATAAATCCTGACAAGCTCACAACTTGTATAGCCTTATTTTCTTCCACTAACAGCAAATTACACTCAGTGTTCATTCATCTATCTGTATGAAGCAAGAGGTGTCCGTCCAGCAAAGTTAAGTATATGTGAAGTAAGAGGTGCTCATGCTGCAAGAGTTATAAATAGATTTTAGATCAGCAATCATCACTGCCAGATTAGAAGGACACTTTGACAGTCCTGCTACATTATTTTGCAGTGTCCTTAAAAGTAGCTGTATTTAAGTCTCTTTTTAGACTGATGAAGGAAGGGCAAGCTCTGCACCTTTGGAATGCTTACTACAGGCAAGAGAGCTTGAACTCACCCCCAGGTTCATCTGCCAAGCGCAAGCATTTCCTGGTTAAAAAGAAAAGCTTCAACATTTCGTCATGCATGACATTGGGTGCAGCACAGCCTGAGAACAGAATGCTCTACTGCAACTTTTTATTTAAACAAAATTATAATTCATTGTCAGTTCATCCACTGAATGTGTAAACAAATCAGATGTCAAAGCAAATTGACGAAGTCAGTAATTCTTGGATGACTAGTTATAGTATGATGTGAAAGATGCCTGCTCTAGATGCGGGGAAACCATGGGCAGCTAGCGTGCAGCCTTTCAGCTGTTGCTGGACTGCAACTCTCCCCAGCCAAAGCCAGCCAAGGATCATGGGATGTGTGTGCGGTTCAACAACATCTGGCAGGCACACATCTCCTATTTTTGGTGTAAACTATACTTTGCCAGATGGACACACGCAGATGCTTATGTTTTTACCAAGAGCTTTCAAGCATGATTTAAACACCTGCCATGTCACAGAGACTTTCCCTGGGCCTCTGCAAAGCCAGGCACTTACAGACAGACAGAGAGATGACTGTGGCAGGTGGGGTGAATGGCCAAAGTACTTGCCAGCAACATAAAATGACAACTAGGGATAAAGCCAGGCAGCAAGACAAAGCAAAAGTAGGCAGCTGGTTAGGCCTGGGAGACCGAGAGAAGGCCGATAGAGCAGAGTGGCTTCTAAACTCTAGAATTCCTTGAAAACTTGCTAGGAGCTTGTCACATCACCAGATTTGCTCTCATGAAAGGCAGTTTGCCTGCTACCACCAATCCTGCCCTTGGAAAAAGCTGCCACAGGAGAACGGCCAAGTGCACAAAATACACTGTTCCGTCCAAAGTACACATTAAAAATGGAAATGCATGAATGCCTCTCAGTCCCTTTGGACGTCTTTCTAACAGCAGCCACGAAGCATTCAAAATGAAATGGAAATGTCTCCCAGGGCTATTCGTCCCCTTAAGTAAAAAACATAACATGTTCTAAATTTTAAAAATTTATTGATACCGTTTCTATATGGTATTTGGGGCAAAGCCTTTCCAGGCAACTGATGCTGCTGTCAGAGCAAACGGCAGCCTGGGGGCAGCGGGCAGGGTGTTACCACACACACTGCACAAGGAAAAAAAACAACAACAGTAGACCTCTCCTGACCTTGGACCACACATCTGAACAGCACCCCACCACCAAAGATGGCTGCGGTTGCAGTTAAGCATCCCAACATTTATTTTAGCCCTGCGTTCACAGTGAGGCCCAAGTGGCCTAAACCAAGCTTATCCATCAATTCCCTGCATAGCCTGTCGCACGCCGGAGACACGTCCAAAATACGGTGACAGACAAGACTGCTCCAGTAGGCAGGAAGTTTTAAAACTACCTCTTGCAAAAGCCAGCACAGCAGCTAAACGGTTTCCCTTAGCAACAAGGCATATAGACAGCTGCAGGCCCTACAGTTTACAAAGCACATAGCAGACAGCAGAAAACCTAGCTCCTTCATTTAAAAAAGCGAGAGACTGCCCATAAGAACGTAACAGAAGCCACGCAGGATCAAACCAAGGAGTTCGATACTCCATTCTATTCATACTGGAACTGGCCAGTTACCTATGGGAAACCTACAAGCAATATGTAAACGCAACGGCACCCACCCATTTGTGCATGCCAGCAACTGCTGTACAGAGAGACATACTATACCTCGTACTGAAGAAAGTATACATTCAGCATGACTGTAGCCATTCATAGCCTCTGTGAATTGGTCTGAGCCCATTTAAAGCTATCCAAGACAGTGACAGGTCTACTAATTGGCTGGTATATGATGCCCACCGACATGCCAGTGGTTCCATGACTAACTTACCAGATCCTTCCACTGAGCCCTGCAGCACTAGATGTCCGAATTATACTTAGCATGAGCCACAACAGCTGCATGCCCGATTCCATACAATACAGGAACTCAAGATTCCCTTCCTGTATTTACATAGTCTGGCAAGGAATGGATAACCAGTAAGGGTTCGCCAGTCATTTACAACAGGCAAATATAGTAAATATAGAGATTAAGATTGTGGGAGATATACAGCTTCTCTCTCTCTTAATGTGCTTTTAGGTTCCTGAAAAGTGTCTCCGGAGGTGGTGTGTCTTTCCTGTAACAAATACCTTTAAATGCTCAAAAACCAAAACTAAAAATGGACTTGCAGACCCTTCCATTTCATTTTTGTGTGTGTCTGATTTTGTTTGACTTTTTTGCCTTTGCCAGGGCTGATGCTGGCCACCATGCGTGCTAGGAGAGAAAAGGCGGGCCCAGCCAGTGGCCCTGCTGAAGTTGCTCAGCCCACTTCAAAAAGATCAGCTATTCTAAGGAGCAACATACAGCACTATGTGAAGAGCAGGCCCTTGGAATGCAAAAGATGTCCTTTACTCTTGGCTATTCCAGCAAAGCTAAAAATAGCCTTGGCTGCTCTGTTGTGAAATTCAATGTTCCTGGTTGGAGAGGATGGGGCAAGTGCTGAACCCTTAGATAGTGTAGGCAGCACCACTACATTTTAGAAATAGCAGCCAAGCTTTTTAAAAATAGACGACGCAAAAGAAAAGAATCACAGACTATGCCAGCACTTCTGAAGTGTGCTGTGTGCAAAATCACTTCCAGCCAAAGTCACCCTGTTCCTGCTGTAATCATCCTTCTATACTCATGTTCCATTTCCCCAGGGAAACAAGAGTGTAAGAGGGAGTAATGTGGCTTGTAACAGATTATTGCATACTGTAATTAGTTATAACACAAGTAGCAGTATCGAAATGTTCTTACCACAGAAACCTAACCTTTTTGCATGTAGGAAAACACATTTTCTTAGCTGAACAGTGGGGCTGAGGAATATTCTCAACAGCAAATGTTCTTGAACCTTCAGAAAACATAGACCAAAAAAATCTGGAAGGCTGGGTCATAAAACATATCTTTGTAAGTGTTGCTTCTCTAAATTACAACTTCCACAACCCAGTCAGCCCAGCTGGGGATTCTGGAAGTTACAGTTTTTCTAAGCTGTGCACAAGAGCGAGTGATAAACACCAGGTGGACAAAACATCCCACAAGAACTTTTCTGTGTGGCAAAGGATATGTCCCTTGTATGGCTACACAAGTCACACCTTCCACCATGGCATTGTGATAGCAGTTGCAGCAGTATGTGAGGAAGGACAGAATGCATTACACAACTATTGTCCGAAATTTAAAGAACTTATTTTTCATTGCATTTTAACACAACAAAAGCATAACATCTATTGACCCTGGGCCAACCAGATAAGCGTTATCCCCACCCACACTCACTCTGTGGTCTAAACTGCAGAAGCCTGTGCTGCAGGGTCAGAAGACCAGCAGTCGTAAGATCGAATCCACGCAACAGAGGTAGCTCCCGTCGCTTTGTCCCAGCTCCTCACCAACCTAGCAGTTTGAAAGCATGCAAATGCAAGTAGATAAATAGGGACCACCTCGGTGGGAAGGTAAAACGGCGTTCCCTAGTCACGCTGGCCACGTGACAATGGAAACTGTCTTCGAACAAGCGCTGGCTCTATGGCTTGAAAAAAAACACGGATGAGCACCGCCCCCTAGAGTTGGACATGACTCACTGAAAATGTGTGTCAAGGGGAACTCACTGGAAAGTTTATGTACGTATTCACATGAGTACCTTTGCAACATGTAATCCTGTTACACTTAAGGTCAGATAGAAACAGGCAACATAAACAAGTAAAAAACATGAGGCGGGAGGGAGTTCTACAATGCTTTGATTACTACATCTAGCAGAATCAACAGCACTTACTCCTGTTCCAGAGGCCACTGGCCATCTGTTGTTGTAACCACACCCTTGAAAATGTCAAATAGTCTTCCTCTTACCTGGAACTGCAACTCATTCAACAGAAAACTATATTGCATGCACACTGAATACTATTGACTGAACATACTGGAATATAACAAATCTCACTGACCTGAGGAAAGGAACTGCAGATACTATATTACTGATAGGCAGTAAGGAAGGATAGAGGCTGTAGAAGGCTGGCAGCAACTGTACACAAGTCATACACATCACTGAACCATGTTAGATTTGTCACCTATCTTCAAGACACAACAACTATATTGTGCAACCACTGCTTGTGCCCAACATCAGCACACAATGCTTTTCTGGTAAGGTTTAACAGCTCCACTGGTGTTGCCACTTCTTTTAATCTTCCCACTGAACACCAAAACCCTGCAAAGCTGGACAAAGTGGTCCAATGATAGAAATTTAAGCATCAAGTCTACAAAACAATCACATTTTTCACTGCACAGAGCACAGCAACAAGTGAGATTCCCCAAATATATCTTAGCCTAACCCAGAACTCCTACACTTAATGTACTGCGGAGTTATTTTGCATCAATATTTGAACAACAGAAACAGCAATTCTGGGTTTTCCAGTGCACTTTTTTTTGTCTGTCTGAGTCAGTTAAAATTTTCCATCCCTTGTTAATTCTGCAGAGCAACATATTAGGAACAATTTGCTGCTGCAAGAACATTATCTTGAAAGACAGCATTTCCCATGCCCCTAAAAGTTACAGTTTCATTCTCAAAGGTTTTACAAACAACACACACACACACACACACACACACACACACAAAAAGCCCAAAGCTGTATCTCTTGCATTTTTGCATTACAGACCAATGTGAAAACATATCTTATATTCCGTCTTTTTAGTTGTGTTTTTGATTTAACACTCTGTTGAGAGTTTTATTTACATCTCCATGTGTCAGAGTCAACACTGGCCTGCTAGTTCAGTGTCACAAGGACAGATTATTGTGGTCCCGAGTCACCAAACTCCTATCAGGCACTATGGAAGAGCTCTAACGGTGCTTCCTATTGATTAGATTTTGGAACAATTAGTTGTGTCTAGGAGTACCATATTTTTCTGTGTATAAGACTATACTTTTGTCTAAAATCTTTAGACTAAAAATTGAGGGTCGTCTTATACACAGAAGTAAGCTGAGAAGAGAACAAAAAGAAGTGGAGAGGAAAGCAGGGATCAAAGCAATCCTGCAGCACTTTGATCCCTTTCCCCCTACACTTGCTAAGCCCCACTTATATTTCTTAATTTTGGATTAGAAAAGTGGGGTGGCGTCTCTTATACATGGGAGCATCTTATGCATGGGAAAATATGGTATGTACGTCCTTGAACCAAGGCTTCCAAACTCACCCACCAGAGCTCTTATTCAGAGTTTGGTAACAGTTTATTAAAAATAAACTATTTTTCCATTTGTTTGTTACATTTATACCCTGCTTTTCTACTAGAAAGTAGCATTCAAGCAATCTTCGAAATAAAAAAGAGTAAAACTACATTTAATTGTAAAATCATTAAATCAACACCAACCCTATAGTAAAAACCATTAAAATCAACTTGAAACATTAAAACCATTAAATCAACAAAGAATAATATTAAAAACAACCCAGCAGGGTAGGTAGTTGTCTAATTCATTTCAACAAGAATTTTTTAAATGACTATTTTGTCAGTAAGTTCCATTGATTTTGGGAATAGTGAGAAACATTTTACATTGTTTAACTGCATCAGTTTTGCAGGGAAATTACAAAGGTGGCTTTTCCCGCATTTCAATCATTCCATTGTTTAAAAATTTAGTTATTAAACAATTAACAATTTTATCACCAGACAATTAGATAAATTTATCTTATTAATTTAACGGAAACAATCATTGTCTTTCAACAGTCTAGTCTGAACATGTCCGCACCATTTCTAAGCCATGTTTGGCTCCACCAAAAAAAAAAAAAAAAAAGCAGGCATAATAAGGTAATATTGTAAGCTCTTGGGCCAATGGGAGACTTCTAGGGCTTCAATAACAGCCTGAATACCATCATATGGCCTCATAAAAGACCTCAACATCTCTAAAATCCCAACACCTAAATCAGTCGGAGCTACCTGCCACTGGGAAGAATCACCAAATAAGACCTATCTAGCCTCAAACCTCAATAAAATCTGCCTCATAACCACCCCATCTCAATTTCTCCACCGCCAACTACACATCATTCTTGGTCCACACTGTGCATGTCTAGCCCAGTGGTTGGCTGTCAATCCTGTGGATGCAAATATTTTTGGCCTAGAACTCCCAGAAGCTCTCATAGGTATGGCCTTCTGGGAGTTGTAGTACAAAACCATCTCCAGACCTGGGTTTGGGACATCTGCCATTTCAAATAACAGTGCCCCACAGCAACCCAGGAACTTCTAGGTCAGGGAGGCCTGGCGACACTAAAGAGCAATCCTGTGTCACTATCAAGACTAGTGGATGTATAAATATCCTTCAGTTTGGCAAGTACACGGCTGAAGAAAAGCAATTCATTCTTACCTCTGAGCTTTTTGACTTCTAGCTGCCTGCCAGCCAGCCTCTGGCCTGCCTCAGACCCACCAGCCTACCACTGGCTCCGTACAACTTTAGGATCTGTCCCCATTCACTTCAGTCACAATGGATTGTTCACATGGCAATTTACCTGACCCATTTTGGATCTGCTCTTAATTCGGGAAGGGGGAAGAGAAAGAAAAAAGACTTCACCCTGGATTTTCATCAAAGTGCACATCCTGAGCGAATCTTCCCTTGACCCTCCTTAAAGGTCATGTTATATGCTTTAGGCTTGCATTTGTGATAGCTACTTTTAAACCATTTCCCCCTTTTCTAATGGCAAGTCAAAAGCATTCTGTCCACTGCCAGAGGTCTTTCTTCCTTTCTCTCCCCCCCCCCCAGCATGAGAGCCATACCAACAGGAGGCTGATATCAGAGCTGACACACTGGCTCCAATAATCGCTGACCTGTATATATCAAATGCTAATCAGTGACCCAGTTCCACTTCACAGGCCTGGATTACAGCTCCAGTTGATCTATTCAGCTTTTCTCATTTATGTCTAGGCGTGGGAGCTATCAATGGAAGGGACTATTACAGTAAGAGATTATGCAATTTCAGACTCATAGAATTGGCTGGAAGTGATGAAATTTCAGGAATCAAACCAGCTTTTGGAAGCTGATATGCACAAGGCAAAGAGAGATTACATACACAAAGGAAATAGACCCAATTTCACCCATATACAGAAAACAGGACCACATGTAATAATAAAGACATTGGCAAGATCTATTCTCTTTTCACCCTGAATAAAAGGAAGCTAATGTTATAAAAGAGTAACTCATTTTGACACCCATAATGAACATCCCGTTTGATATACCCTTTCATGTTTTCTTCCTCAAATTTGTTTCAACTCAGGGGCCTTTCCTTTGTTCCTAGCTAGGCTATTGTGCAGATATACATTGAATGGACTTTTGAGGTCCATTTCATCCCGACATCTCTACTGCTGATACATATATTTGCATGTGCATGGGAGAGAATGACGAATCACAGGCATATGACTCCAACCTGACCTGCAATCTTGCTTCCAACAGGGTGTCAAGTTTGACAAGATAGATCAATATTAACTGGCAAAACCCAGAAGAATGAAATATTCACAGTTTTTCTAACAATAAAGCCTTTGTGTGTGTTTGTGTGCATGTGTGTTTTCAAGGTACCTATCTATACTGGATATGGGAGATCCAAATTCAATATTTGGCTTATCACATAGCTACCAGAAAAGGTTTGGCATGTCAAATTTTATTAAGCCGCATGCATTTTACTAGGATATAAAAGCTCAGAATCAGAAGCCACCTTCTACATACACACATACACGTCCATAAGAAAGGGCATTGTGGCGGGCTGAGCACCAAGAACTATATAGTGCATCAATATAGTTCATATCAGCTTTAAATGCAAACATCTATGCATGTTTTAAGAAAAATATGCATTCTCTCCATCCATGGAAGTATAAAGACCATCTAGTTGCAATTTACTGAGCTGCTAGCAGGCAGGCACATGCATACAAACACAACACCATCCAGTCAAGCTTACTTTATATCACAGGATAATGAATAATCATATACTGTATTTTTTTTTAAAAAAAATTAAAGTAGAATTAAAATATATATATATAAACCTGAAACAACTCTGAGCAGTCTCTTACAAAAGAGGCTAATCAACCACCCAAAGAAAAATCTCAAATGTACTTGTGTTGCTGAGCATGCATTGTTTTTTCAGAGGTTTGCCTGGCAAAGCTCTCTCAGATAATGGCTTTGATTTATTGTGTCCCATCTTGAATGCAGGCAATTTTATTCCGAGAATTATTTATCATTCTCAACACTCCATTCTCCCCAGGATGACACCCTCTGACATAGGATTACATTTAACAGTCGGTGAGTGAAAAACCTTTTAAAATACCTCTTTTCTATGTGCATTTTCTACAGACACACAAATTTATGTCTGAATGCTGCTTGATTTATTAGGTTAGGCAAAATGGAAAAGTTTATAGGTCTAATGCACAGGGATAAATTTACCATATTAATTTGAATAATTTTAATATCACAAGCAAGTTCTGGTGCTTCCTGGTTCAAACTGTATGTTACGTGTTGTGGTGAGTCTCTTTTTGAAGAGACTTTTGTGCTCCAGGTCTATTATGTTCCACAAAGTAAACCTACTTTCCCTTTCATATGTTCTCCCATATATGTTCCATTGATGAATGTGTTCCACTTTTCATTCATAGGCATCTATTTTTGTTATAGGAAAGAACTAATTCAAAGTTTAGTTTCATTTAACCAAAAGCAGAAACAAGAGTATTTATGGTACTCCAGATGCTGATCTGGACAACATTCCTGACCAGTGGCTATGCTGGTTGGAGCTGATGGTATTTGGGATACATCAACATCTGGAGAGCTACAGGTCCCCCAGCCCTGAGTTGAGGGATCCCTTCTATCACCCCAATTATCTTATTTCTCTGATTCCAAACAGCATTTTAAAAATCAGTGAAATATACATTGACAACCAGATCAAAGACTGCAACATGATAAGGTTCCTGCCATCTTGAATTCAAATACAAATGGATAATACGGTATAGCAGGGAATAATTTATGTATATAGGTAGGTGACTTCAAGAGGACAGTTTTCATATCACCTGGTGTTCACTACAGTCTGGAACATATTACTGTAGTCCAAAATTCTCCAAATGGTAGTTGCCCTTCAAGTCTCCTATTGCTTGCCAAAGTGCCATCTGTTTTTGAAGCACTGGGAGATAGGAGCAGATGTGACTCTGTATAGCTGTAACCCAAAACTCTGGGGCAGTTTTTATAACTACCTGAAACTAACATTAAATCGAGAGTGAAGCTCCCTTACAACTATGTAGAGCTAAAGAAAATACATTCCTACAAATGGATAGTGAAATATGGCTGTTTTCAACCCTCTTCCCACTCTTACACATTTGTTTTATAACTTGGAAACGTTACTTCTTTGGATTACATCCTCCCAGAATACACCAGTTCACATGAACAACCTAGGACATTGTGCATGGGTTGGATGACATATTAGCCAGCACTGAACCGGGTGGCTAAATAGACTGGGGTGCTGTAAATGAGAGCAATAAATGTGGGATCTGGCAAACAGTATTATATCCTCATTTGAACTTTACAACCAACTGGGAAAAAATGTTGTAATAATGGTCATGTTAACTACAGGCAGGTTGGATTTGATTTAAACCAAATTGATTTAAATCACTTCTCAAAAAAGGATATTTTTTTTTTGACAATTTAAATTTAAAAAATAGATTTTTAAAAAATGTAAATCATTATTTAAATTGTGATTTAAATCAAGCTGATTTTATCCACCCTGATTATTCATTATTTTCATATACGTCCAATGCATCTCCCCTTTTATGAGGCTGCTCAAGGGTTAAGATCATCAAGAGAGGCCTTTCTCTCAGTCCCACCGTCTTCACAGGTGCATTTGGTGGGGACACAGGAAAGGGCCTTCTTTGTTGCTACTCCCAGACACTGGAACTCCCTCCCACAGGAGGCCAGGCTGGCATCATCTTTGCTGTCCTTCCACAAGCAGGCAAAGTCTTTCCTCTGCAGGCAGGTTTTTGTGCCTGAAGGGGTTTTTAATGGATGGTTTACTGCTCTGAATGTGTTTTGGTTTTGCTTATTTTCTTTTTAGTATCGTATTTGTCTGATCCTTTTTTTGTATTTCTATTCTCATCGTTGTTAGCTTTATTGATGGAAGCTGCCTTGTGTTCTTTTTAACAAGAAAGATGGGGTGGAATATTTTAGATAAATTTGACCGGTTTTTAAAATGCATGCTGCCCCCGAAGGAAAAATAATCAGCATTTCACTGTTTCTGCTCATACAGTTCTCTGAATCTCTTCTCCTTTCTTTGTTATCTATCTATCTCACCCCCACCCTGTTTTGCATGAGGAACTGTGATATAATCCTGACCTACATAGTGTAAGATAGCTTTTTGCCTACTAAACAGATATCTACTATCCCTTTTGCTCTTTTCTCCTATTTTCTGAAATGACTTTGAAAATAGAGTGTGTGATTTAAATGAACTGTACTACTGTCAGCTGTATAAAGTCTCCTTTTATTTTCAGATGTACCGCTGTGCTATGGAAGTTTTATGACACTAGTAGCAAATCTGTGTTTTGTGTTCCTACTGAGAGAGAGAAAATGAGAATGCATTTCTGTCATACAGATTCATACATTAGTGCTGAAGTGAAGTAAGCTTGTGCTAGCGAACAAAAAGAAAGAAAAGGTGTTAGAGGAGACCGAAGTAAAAAAAAATGGAAACTCAGTTTTATTACTGAAATGTTAATTCTCAGTACAAAACAGCTATCATCTTCAGTGGACCAACAAAAATATGTTAATGCAGGATGGATTGCAGATTCTCCAAACATTCTTTAGGAGAGAGCTAGAAGCCAGATATGTTTAATCAATAAGATTCAAAGTCTCCTTTTAGATTCATCGGCTTTTCTGTTAGCAGCTTGCTAGTCTAGTCTTTCATTTTGGTATATGTGGCCTTTCTACCTTCAAGGGTTCAAGACTACTAACAGTGTTTTTATATTTCAAAAATAAATAGAGGGGAGAATAATTCTCTTTGATATGCTTTTACCAGCAATCTTATATTATTAGTCAAATTACTGGATTATCTCTCTAAGGCCAAGATACCTGAGCTAGGGTGCAAAAATTACTAATAAACATTGACCTTTCCAAACTGAACAATACTATGGTAAGAAATGCTGAATCCCTCTCTCACACACACAACAGAGAGGTAAGTGTGAAAACACACAAAAACTGCAGAACAACTCAGCAGAAACAGTGCCTTTCTATGGTTAACATGAGCAACAACTGACTTTCCACATGTTTTACGATCAGTACACAATTAATTAGTTCTTGTATACTTTTTATTTATTTACAATATTTTTAGCCGCACCATTGCCAGTTAAAAACATTTTAAAAGACAATATAAAATAGCATATATTACATACATACATACATACATACATACATACATACATACATACATACATACATACATACATACATACATACATACATACATACATACATACATACATACATACATACATACATATTTAAACCATATAATGTGTTTTATGAATTGGCTGTACACTTTTAAACTGCAATTTGTATATTTTAGCCATAAATATATTTTATGAGTGGGTCACCTGACTGTAATAAATAAATTCATTCATTCAGACTTTCCACTTAGGGTAAATAACTGAAGCCTTCACACAGAAGTGGAGAAAACTATCTGAAACGAGGACTAGCATTTCAGTAGGGGGGAGGGAGGTTTAGGGACTGCATACGTCCATTCCTGTACAGTATTTTAGAGGGCCATATGCACTCTTGAAACCGCTCCCATTTTCTTACATAAACTGGGTGCATCTGTTTTAACTGAAAAGGCCTCATGTAGAGGCCAAAACTGACTTAATTTCTTAATCTGGGTGATAGCATACGGGGGATGTCATTCTGAGCATATTATACTACTGTTGTGTTCTCTTCACTGGCTACTAGTTAATTTCCTGGCCCCATTCAAAGTACAGCTTTAACACCCTTTGTGACCTTTTAGTTACAGTATCTACAAAACATCCTGTTTAAGCCACGAAACAGATGCACTTGGAGGATCATGTGCACTTAGTTGATATCCAGAACCAAGCTTTTCCAGTACTAACCACCACCTATGAAATATCCTCCTCATATACTGTAGATCTCTTGGGCATCCACTTCATTTCCTATTCAGTGTCAAGGATCATTTTATTTTTTCTGGCCTTCCAAAACTCTTCCATTTTTGCTGCTATGCTTGTGGTTTTTTAAGAGTATGATATCTATTCTATTTTTAGTGGTCCATCGGTCCAGATAGGCGGGGTATAAATCAAATTAATAATAATAATAATAATAATAATAATAATAATAATAATAATAATAATAATAATAATAATAATAATAATAATAATAATAATAATAATAATAATAATAATAATAATAATAATAATAATAATAATTTTTAGAACTTCCCTATGAAATTTGTTTTAGTTCCTTTTGCTCTCCAATGAATGCCATTTTAATTATTTTACACTTTGACTTCAACGGACTTCCCACACGCTTTACTTATGTTTCCCCTTCCATACTGTCTCAAGAGCTTTAAGCTATAGGTCAACCAATACATCTTAGAACTAAACAAAGATACTCCGTGATCATTAGAATGGGGTTGAAGAGAATACACACCACTGCCACAAATCTCTGTTTGGTCATTAGCAGGCAACTAAGTATATAAAGCTAGATTATGTTAAGCACTGACTAGACATCATTGTCGTCAATACTCTGCCTAGTGAACTGAAACTAATCCAGGTGAATATTCCAAATCCTGTCCTGTGGCCGCACATCACACAACAAGTGACTGTGTACAGTACACAGTACAAGTGTACTGGCAACAGTAAGAAAGATGTCTTCCTAGGAACTGGTCCACCATTACTAATCAAGAAGCCTCTGAAAATTTCCAGTGAAGCACAGAATTCGCCAGAACACAAGATGGCACCCAATGAATTAAGTCATAACCCTAAGAGCCTTTACAAGAAATGCTCCAGCTGCCAAGGATTCCTAGCAAGTGCTTCCAGGATTGCTGTTTTGCAGCCTTCCCATCATTCACAATCTTGATGTACATGAGCAAGTGAATTCTGCCTTCTCAGATAGCATATCTGAGGCACAGGTTCAAACAGTTTTTATAATGAATGGTTAAAAAGAGAGACACAGAGTGGGAAAGTAGTATTCATTAGCGCTCTGATTACTCAAAATATGAAACCTTACATAGAGCAAAAAGAATATTTTGCAATCTGCCTTTTGTTTAAAATATCATTAAAAAGACAAAACACCCTTTGCTAACTAAAAGCTAGTCTGGATGAAAGACTAGTGGAAAGTCAATAAAACATGAAGCAAGATCTAATTCATTTTTATAGCATGACCTACATTCCGAGAGGTTTTCCCCCTCTCTTTTTTAGATAAGCATCTGGTGCTCCAAGGACCCAATTCCACAATGGCTGTCTGATAAAAGCACCTTCCCCACCCTTCTGACATTAAACTTCTAATTCTATGAACACACTGACATAGTGGCACAAGACACTATCTGCGGCTCTCATAATATGCATGACAAATTAAGTAGCAAATTATGAAATAAATATGAGCAGCCCAAACTAATGAAGTAGATGTGTCTGCCCAGGTTTTGCTCTTGTGGAACATCTTTGAGCACCAGTCTTTATTTAGCCCAATATATAACCTTCAAATAACCTGCTTCAAATAACCTTGGGATTTTTTGGATGCTGACCAAGCTTCCCTCAGCAAGAGGACAAGATTCCTGGAGAGACTTCGCTTGGTCACTGGTCTGAATGCTCACTCCGATGAACCTCCAAACTGATCTAGTCACACTCATTTTATATCTTTATTGCCAACCACAGTAAAGAAGGCTCCCAAAACAACCCTACTCCATATTGCAGCCGCTCCTATATTTATTGAATGCTTTTCCACCCACAAAGATTCCCAAAATAATGTACAACAAAATAGATAAAAACATTATTTGAAAACAGATTTAAAACAATTTTAATCGCACTTCACACATCCCATTTCTAACAACACACCATTTTTGAAGAACATACCAAAAATAATTCCAAGAGTTAATTTCAAAACTAGTTTTACATACTGTGCCAAAGTCTATATGGAACAATATCAGCTTGTCTGGCCGTCTGAAATTCCATAGAGGTGGAGCCAGACCGAATTCCTGAGAATTCACAATCAAGATGTTGTTACAGAGAAAGCCCTCTCTTGTTTACTCATCATTCTAGCCTCTTAACATGGTAAGACTTTTAACAGAGCCTCTGCTGTATACCTCTCATTGTAGAGAGATTATATAGGCCCTATGCACTACCAGATATATATATTCATCAATACATTTTTTTCCATTCTGTACTCAATAATGGCACAAGATGAATGGCCAATGGGCCACTTCTACTGAGAGCATATAACATGGTAGATGAGAATTTACTAATACATCTTTGGTAGATTTCCAACAGAACTGCAACAAGTTTTGACTTCCAGTTGCTTATGAAGGTACATAAACACAAACACAGGAAAATAAACTACTAAAATTAAGCAACCCAGGCAGAGGAGCTAGAAGATCCTTCTGGTGAAAAAGAACTAGGAAGTCAATTTTGGCATTCATGACCTCACAATACCTGTCTGGAATGGAGGTAGGTACCAGATGCAGAGTTTCTACATCAGGACTGAAGCATGTATTAATCTGATATCAGAACAGAGTGTTCTTTGGAAGCAACTGAGTTTGATTTTTTCTGACTTCACAAGATTGATGCTTGGGTTTTGTGGGTTAAAAACTGATCTTCAGTTGCACTTACTCAAACAACAATGTCTGCCCAAATCATGTCTTTGGACCATGACTTCATCTCTAAACAATGGCTAAAACCCTGTTGTGCAGCTGTGTGCACACTGGAGATTATGTCATCACCCATGACAAATCACCACTGATTACAGGAGATTTCAGGGCGCACATAAATCATACACAATGTGATGAAGTCATATGCACCCTGAAATCTCCAAAGGAAGCCTTTAATCAGTGGCAATTTGCTGCTACTGTTGATATCATCACCGTAGTGCACCTGGACCTGCAACAACAGGATTTCAGAACATGTGTTATCTGTAATATATCCTTTGGCCATCCAATGCAGACTTGTCCTTATATATGCATGCAAAAAAGCACATACTCTCTTTTTAAAAAAAAAAAATCCATGTATCTAAGATGTAAGATCTGGAAAGTTAATTCATTTGGGAGTTGTTTGCTGGGGATATACTTCTGACTGCTTGATCAAAAAGTAGGAGGGTTACTAGGGAACTGACCTAAGTAGTTGCCATTTTAATTCTGCAAAATCTCTCCAAATTGCACAGGTCCAGGATGTTGCAGAAAAAACAAATTGCCCACTCCAGTCCCCACAACATGCCTGTACTGCATAGCAACTGTGCAACGTTTCACAGCTTGGAAACATTAATACAGTATTGAAGTTGACTTGAGGAATTCTGGGAACCGCAATCTAAAAAACTAATTTTTCCAAGCTCTGATAGGGTTATCTCAGCAAATTATATACATGAGAAAATGCATATCATTTTGTGACCAGAAACTCTGAAATCCACAACATTCATCTGTGTAGTCCTGGGCTGTTTACCTTTTTCCTTGCCCTTTGGAGAAACACTAGAGCTTTAATTCTGTAACTATTTACCTGGCATAAGCCCCAATGAACTCAATGGGACTTATTTTTGGGAAGACATTACTACATGATTGCACAGAGCAACACACGTTGAATTCAATCACATGCATAACTCCTCTGTTTCAGAAAAACTTGGACAACTGACAATAGCTTGGAAGCAGAAAATTTATATGCAGTGGGGAAAAGCTGGATTTTAAATAACTCATTAGATATAGTTCTTAGTCACACTGCATGGGTCCTAGATGAGCAGGTCTGGCTGAACCTTAAGCAAATGTAATTGGAGAAACTAATTTCCAATTTTTATTTCAGCAGCCTATCTTTCCCACACACTTACTCCCTTCACTGACATGCAGCCTCGGGCCAGCTGTTTCCCCATTCAGGGTTGCTCAATAACCTAATGTGGTGTAACACATTCATCTGCCAGGATGGGAGATGCAGGAAGCAAAGTAGGTTTGCATAGAAACCACTATGAAATGTTTATGCGACAGCCGGATTCAGCAGTTCCCAAAGAAGGGATAAGCAACCTGTTTGGGCGAGAGGCCCACGTTAGAAGCTGATCTGTACACAGGACTTGGCAGCAATAGCTACTACTCTGCCTCAGCTAGCCTTCCTTGGCGGGACACTGCCCAATGCATTGGACTACAAGTGCCGTCATTCTCAGCCATGCTAGCCAAGGATGATGGGAGTCACAGTCCAACATTTTGCAGAAAACTGCGGAAGTGCAAAGAATGCAGAAGAATTTACATAATCCTGGCTAGTAGAAAGGAGACTTTTGAAATATATATCAGACTTGCCTGTCAGAAAGAAAGAAAAATGAATATTTGCATACCGTTGAATTCTGAACCAAATCTCACCCCATAAAGGATCGCTGCCACAACCCAGAAGCCCCACTAAAAGGCTGGATTGCCAATTCAAATAATGTTCTTCTCTGATCAGGAAAATATTCTGCATGCAACAACTGTTAAAAATTACAGTGATTTCAAAACTCCAATCAATGTCCATTCGCTTCAGCACATCAATCCTACGACAACCTAGGTTTGTGAGAAACATAAAAAGAGAGATGTACTGTCTGCCAATTATTTAAGAGAAGAATTGGTACAAGGCAAAAGTAAATTAAAAATGAGCAATATTAATAGTACAAGAAATCCTGCATGCCCCTCCCCATCCGGCTTTTTAAGTTTCCCCTCTTGTATTGTTATACAAAAGGCGTCCTCCTCTTTCTGGCCACATCGGCCAATTACAGGCTCTTGCAAAGGCTGTCTGCTCACCCTTCAGGAAGAGGAGCATTTGATTTAATAATCCACAGCAGGGAAGCATAAGAAAAGTACAGAAAAGCTATATTTTAATGGGCAGATTTTGCCCCCCAAAACATCTAATTTGAGAGCATTAAAAGTGAAAACTGAGCATCTTGGATTTTAACAAGAGATGGGGGCATGTGTATTCATATACGAATACAGATATCCCCGCACAGGTGGCATTAATGAGGGTCCAGCCCCATATGGCCAGACAGTCCACTCACCAATCCGCTGCGGACGTGAATGGCGCGATTCTATGAATGGCTCTGCAGCGCACGATCCGCTTGCCACTCTTCAACCTTGCAGTGAGGCTTGTCCTCCCGCATCCTGATAGGAGTGGTGAGCGAATCGGTGAGCGGATCACGCGCTGTGAAGCCATTCATAGAATCACACCATTCGCATCTGCAGCGGATCAGTGAATGGGGCCGGACCCTTATTAATGCCACCTGTGCAGGGATATTCGTATTCATATACGATTTTAACCTCATGTCCTAAGAGAAGGAAGTGCTCTAGCTACTATTTCAGCCAGAGGACCATGCCCTTTTCCAGGATATTCCACTTGACTCCTCCTTTCACCTCCCCTCCCTTTTTCTATTTTTTTTCTGAGTGAGACCCTTTTCATGTAGTACACAAGTTCACTCCTCCCTTGACTGAGTTTGGAGATCTTATGGTTGTTGTGGGTTTTTCGGGCTCTTTGGCCATGTTCTGAAGGTTGTTGTTCCTGACGTTTCGCCAGTCTCTGTGGCTGGCATCTTCAGAGTGCTGTCCTCTGAAGATGCCGGCCACAGAGACTGGTGAAACGTCAGGAAGAACAACCTTCAGAACATGGCCAAAGAGCCCGAAAAACCCACAACAACCATTAGATCCCGGCCGTGAAAGCCTTCGCGAATACATTGGAGATGTTACTTTGGGGATTACAATTCCCAAAATCTCCCAGCAAGCTTTACTGCTAGGGGATTCTGGGAGCTGTAATCTGAAAAGTAGTTTTTTTCCAAGATCTGTTTCTTCAATCAATCAATCAATCAATCATCAATCAATCGACCCACCAACCGTCCATCTGTCTGTCTGTCTGTCTGAGCAAGAAGAACTGTGGACTGAAACAGACTATAGCAAAGACTTCAACCATGGATCATGAAAAAAATGTTAGTCTGAAAGAACTGCTGATAGCATTGGGATATAATACACAGCCTCTGACTATCATGGCAGATGAGTGGCCAGGCTTTTACAGGAAGAAGCTATTCTTCAAATATCTTGGTCCTATGTCCTAGCAAACAGGAATGACATCATGCGTAACAATAGTAGAAATAATGAACGTATTTTATTCTAGTCTTCTGCTAGCGTTCTTAGAGCTGCATGTAGCATAACCAAGAAATCTCAAATTACAGTATAACTAACAGAAATGCAGATGTAACTACAGTGGTGCCTCGCAAGACGAATGCCTCGTGGGACAAAAAACTCACAAGATGAATGGTTTTGATGATGTGGTTGATGACTCGCAAGACGAATGTTCCTATGGCCATGCTTCACAAGACAAATGTTTTCCATTTTTTGTTCCTGCCTCATGTTTGCTAATTTTTAAATGTTTTTCTATGATGTTTAAAAAGTTAAAGTTTTTTGATTGAAATTTTTGAAATCATCTGCACAATATGTATGGCTTTAAAGACCACTTAATAAACCCTCTGTAAACCAAATTTGACTTTTTTGCCCATAGGAACACATTAATTAGATTTCAATGCATTCCTATGGGGAAATGCATTTCGCAAGACACCACTGTATGTTGAAAGCAGCAGTGATATATCCAGCATGCAGAAACAAAAAACAACAGAAGACTGAAAGATATTAATAGACTGAAAATGGCAGCAATAAAACAACATGATGCACATTACAAATCCATTGAAATACAAGTGTATTTGATTTTTGACAATGCTTCCTAACTGTACTTCAAAGCTAACAGCTATCAGTTGAGACAGAACAATATCAGCAGTTATATGCTCCTAGCAACAGACCTCAGATAATCTTGTGATTCCTCCATTTTACTACAGATGACATTTTTGAATATATTTCAGATGCAGTCCCACAAGGAATGAATTGAAGTAATCCTATCCTGATGAGAGGAAGATATATGTGACAGCAGACAAATGTACTGTTTCCAGAACTGAATAACACAGCTTCGTATTCCAGAACTGAATACAGAGTGGACTGAAGTAATCCCATCTCAATAAGAGGAAGGTACATGTGACAGCATACAGATGTACTTTTTCCAGGACTGAATCCAAAACAGAGAAGCTACGGTAAGGAACTCATGGCCATAACCACTATCTGAATATCATGAAGCAAAACAGACCTAGATGAAGGAGCATTTCCAAAATTCAAACCTGATCCCTGGAGGGGAATGCTGTTTCTTACTGATTCTATCTTAGATGTAAATCTGAGGATCCTCATTGTTCTTTGTGCTTGATATGAACACAATGATATGCTGATGCAGTACACACTACATGGCAGGACTACACACTATTGTAGATGATATACTTGACAGAAGGAGGATCACACTCATTGAGCAAAGTCTGGAAAAACTATAATATATCCATCCTGCTTTTATAGGACATTTAAAATACAGGTGTGACTGGCATGAGCACTCATACCTGAGGCAAATTCTCCCTTCCACTGTAATTTACTGTTATCTGACAAGGAAATTTAAGTCAGTTAGAATGGGTAAATCAGAGCCTAAACAGGGGTTTGTTTGTCTTTTAAACCCTTTAATAATTCCATAGAACTCTTCATCAGAAAAACAAAATGGTGAAAACCAGTCTCATAAACGTTTTCATGTTTTACACTATAGATTTGTATGAACACATTAACCAGCCAGAGGTAATGATCAAGAGCTCTAATAACCCCAGAAACCCCAGATCTCTATTACGGTAATTACTCATCATATTTTAACAAGGTTATAAATTTTAATTCTCAAGAATGTCTTTTTCAAGGTCTGCTGGTTTAGGACTCAAACTGAGTAAAGCAGAAAATAAAGGCTACATTGAAAAAACAGAAGAACACACGAGAAAAGCAGGCTTTAAAGGCTCAGCGGCTTTGGTTTCACATATTTCTCAAAAGGAACTTAGAGAACTTAGTTCTTACTCATGAAAGGCTAACAGCAGCACATAATAGATTTATGAAATCCACTGCCTTGAGGTATGGAGAAGGCCGCCAATTTAGATGGCTTTAAACTTCATCCTGCAGCGTTTAAATTCAGCCTTCATGAATTTGTCTGTCAAAGGGAAAACTTGGAAAAGTTCCTTTTTTGGTCTAAATTTCCCAGAATTTTGCAGGCTTCCTGAGCTACTTCTTCTTCTTCTTTTCTTTTTTTTAAAGGAAAGTATTATCTGGGTTTCATCACATACTTTCACATAATCTGTCATTTGCCACTCAAAATGGGCAGTAGCCTCCTTTCTCATACAGAGCGCAGACATAACCAGAGACACATGACCAAAGACTGGAGCAGTCGGAGGGATCCTCATTTTTCCCTCATCAGCTGGCCCTCCACAGAAAGCCCTTCCTCATGCCTTAAGCAACACTGCATAATCAAACCTCTTTCTCCCTCTCTTTTTTCTCTCAGTATCACCTAAACACATTTCTTATCAGAGAGCACATGGCGTCTTTTCACATTTAGTTTTCCAGGTCACTGGTATTCAGAATGAACAAAAGATCAAGCATGCACCTGATCCTCCTGGCACATTTCATACTTCCAGCCACCAAAAACGGCATTACTCACAGCTGCCTTACTGTTTTTCTATATTCAATTCGACTATTATATCAATCTAACAAAGAAAGACTTTGCCTACAAAAGCTTAGGTTACACTAAGTCTGGAAACAGACAATGGCTGTTAAACAGCTACACACTATTTTGAAAGCAAAGCCTTTTGTTCATCTGCGACCTGAACACATCAGACAACTTTGCACAATCAGCGTCCATCAGGACCGTCTTCATGGCTTGTGCTATGTCCCGATGACGGTCCTAGAAGCTTTTGAAACCAGGGTCTTCTTCCTTGAGAACTCAATCAGATGTAAAATTTAATCTCCCAGTACCTATCAACCTAAATCACCAGTCATGGGCAAACTGTTCTCTTCAGAACACGGCCAAGAAGCCCGAAAAACCCACAACAACCATTAGATCCCGGCCGTGAAAGCCTTCGCAAATACAATAAACTGTTCTCTGCTCAGTTCACAGTGGGGTTCAACAAACCACAATGGGGCTCTGCCTTTCCAGAAGAGACACAGGGAATATCATTCATCTTTAATACCATTTGCTGAATTTGGGCCATATTGTGTTCCGGCACTATAAACAAAAACATGATAGGAAGCAAATGTCAGAGGGTGTAATCAAGCAGAGATTTGGTCCAGAGTTTAGTCTGCTTTGGGGACAGGTTGGTTTGCTCCTTTTTCCAGCAACCATGTGACATACAGCCCATCGCGAGCCAGCGTGATCCTTATTCATGACTTTTGGGGTCACTGTTAGGAGCTACTCTTTTTTTTTTAGTGTGGGTAGGATCCCACCATGCCCCAGGTAGCATGACCACAGGCCACAATGGCTGCACTACTGTGGGACTTGCCATCCAAAAATAACACATGCATATTTCTCTAGGGTTAGTCACATCCCAGTTGGAATGTTCAAGGAACCCATTCAGGTTAAGTGTTAGAAAAACATACTGCCTATGGATTTTGATTTATCTCAGAAGAATCCTGAAACAGAAAGTCACACCATTTTTCTTCAAATATATATAGCCGCTATCTGCAGCAAAAGCTACTTAGAGCACTTTTCTTGAAATTATCCCATTTCACACTCAAAGCTGTGAATGCATACTCTCTTTGTTAAATAAAACCTCCCTCTTATTCGTTTGCCTTAAAATATTTTCTATCTCAACTAGAATTTAAATGCTTATGGATTATCAGCCGTGCAGACTAGGATACTTTTGCACTGGCATTACTGACTTGCATATAGCATTTAATTTTAATGAAATGAGAGTGAATCCAATATTGCTTCTTCTCAAGCCTTATGTATCGTTTCCAATTTTCCAAGATTAATGGCTTCTACATAATATAAGTAATCTCTTTTAGATGCTGCTTTTGCCATTTTGCCATCTTTTCATAAACTGCTGCATCCATTCCTAAGATCATCAATTTGTCTGGGAACTGGGGTTCCAGTTGCTTTTTCCAGATTTAAACTGTCTACCTTTCAAGGTAGTGAGAACACAACTGTATAAATATACTATGATAATGCTTAGGTGTTCTCTACTTGTTGTAAAGCAAAGGCCATCACATCTGTTCTCATGGTTAGTCATTGCAGCCGAAATGGGGGTTTCATAAAAGCCATTGTGACAGTAGAATTTTTGACTGATTCTTAGGAGGATCGGTTTCTAACACCATTAAGTCATGAAACTTAGTGCCTGATGATGGGCCAGTAACTCTACCTCAGGTTCATAAGACCACTAAAAATATAAGATAAGATATGCAGCTCTGTGATTTTAAAATTGTTGTTGTTGTTAAGGTAAGACTCTGGAATAACCTTCCTCCGGAGATTCGTGTGGCCCTTTCACTGAGCATCTTTAAAAACCAACTGAAAACTTGGATGTTTACACAGGCCTTCCCTCCAGTTAATACTGTACTTGATTTCATTTTTCTTTATATATATTTATATTTCACCTTTTTTCTTTTTTTTTCTTTTTCTTTTTCCCCTAGAGTGGTCATTCAACTAGATAGGCGGGGTATAGACAGACAGACAGACAGACAGACAGACAGACAGACAGACGGACGGACGGACGGACGGACGGACGGACGGACGGACGGACGGACGGACGGACGGACGGATGAATAAATGAATGAATGAATGAATAAGCTGCATATTCCACAGCTGACTTTTTTGAAGGCAAGGTGTGATATAAATGTAACTAACAAACAAATAAACAAAAGAAACAAAAACATAAAGGCAGCTAGCAAACCAAATACCTATTTAAAATGGTATTTCTTTCAAGCGTTTTATAAAATTTATTCACAATCAGGGTTGTATACAATTAAAGGAACCATATAACATGTAAAAACACACAACATGGGAAACATGTTTTTAACAGGACAGCAGTAAATAAGAGATAAAAAGAACCAACGTGTGCTTTTAGAACTTCAGAGTATGTGAAACAGAAATATTCCACACAATGTGAAAACGAATCCAAGCTTCTGGGAATAACGTCCCACAAACACAGCATAACCACTTAAGGTCCTCAATTACTTATCTTTTTAGACTAATAAAGGCAGGAACTACACGTTCCGCATAACCCACAGTTTCACAGGTCCTGCTTTGATGTGGACCTCCACATTAAAGCAGGACATTGAGTAGATATAGGTCGCCCTAGCTGCAACTTATCATGCTGCAGTACATCACAACTAGACCAGGTCTATTTGATTAATGGAGCTTATGGAAGTTGACATGCCAAATCCTCAATGATTCAAAAGGCCTACTCTAGTGTGACTTACTACACTAAGCAACAGGATTTTAGCCACTGTGACCAAACACTGAATTATTTTAGCTAAAGAATCTCCCTAAATCCTGATCTACAAATTATCATGAACAAAAGATTGTCCTTCCCAGAATGTTACAATTAGATTACTGTGAAATGTATTCTGGTTGCAACAGCTTCCCACACATGTTGATTTCCATTAATTAAAGATCCACAGGAGATCTTATCACTAACCCACAAGACTATTTGCTCCGCATCTATTATGGAACATGCAGAGACAGTAATTTGAGTGCCCATATTCTGTGAAATTAATACAATGCTTTATTTTTCTGTGCAGAAATTGACACTTCTCCTTTCTCCCATCCACCGATTTTTCTTTTACTGAATTCTTAGGCCATTTATCTGTTCCTTTACAATATGTAAAGTAATCTGTAGAGTTCACCGTCATCTGTGGCATTTCAATGCTCGTTTTTGTTAGTTAAGGTCCGGAAGAGGCAGCAGCAGAACTTCCAACCAATATGGTGTCCACTCTGATTGATGGGCCAGCAGTCACAGCGCAGGAGGGTGGAACCAGGGGCAACAAAGAACGCCAGGGACAAAGTGGGATATTCTCAGGTACACACAGCCAGGTAAGCAGACAAGCAAACATCCACAAACAGACAAAACATTCTCATGGTGAGGCGGACAGGAGTGAGGTATCTTTGGTTAGCCTGTGCCCGCTGATTCTTGCTGGGAGGGGGAAGCCGTCCAGAGTTTGTCTCAGTACAAAGCCAGCTTAGAACATAGCTGCCACACTAGATCAAAACGACAGTCCCACCTACCTCTACTAACAAATACACTAGTCATACAACTTCAAAATCTACAAAAGATCTGCCTAATTTTAAAAGCCATGTTAAAGGCAGGTCCTATAGTCATAGCATGGAATGCCTTCTTTCTGTCCAACATAGAGGTCTTAACATTTCAAATATTTCTTTAATAAAGCGGGAAATTAGCATGTGGGACTTAGAGTAGAGAGGGAGATAATAAGATGGCTGATCTCAAAGCAAAGGGAGAAAGCCAAGCAAAATGCAAAACAAAAGACCTTTAACAATACTCTAATAGTGATAAATTAGATCTGACAGTGTGGAAGAGCACAGAAGAACACATTTTCAGTGCCAAAGCACCAGGAGAGAAAGGGAAATGCAAATTCATTTAGTGGATGGGTAAGATCAAAGTTGGCAAATGGTTGAAGCTCATGCAGATGGCCAGGGCTACGCAGATGCCAGACCACAGGAAATGGTAACCAGGATTTGCTTGGACACCATGTTCCAAAAAGTTATTTCCATTTAGAATCTGCAAGAGGGGAAAAGAGATTATGTTTTGTTAATTGGCAAGATTTTCAGGTCAACTTTTAGCCCAATGTTTGTATTCAAATATTCATTTTGCACTGTGCCTCACACTGACAGCATGCTAGATTTTGTTTCAATGGGAAAACTGACAGTTCTGTGTTGTTGTTATTTCTGCAGCATCATTAATGATATGGTACATGGCCAAAGAAGCAAACCAAAGGAAATGGATGGGGTTACAATCTATGGCAATGCTTCTCAAACATTTTAAACACGTCATTCTTTTAATAAACATAAATATCTCACCTCTCCCTTCAAATCAGTACTAGTGGTCACATATGTCAGAAATTGAACTAAAACAGAGTGAACTTAATTGTCCTAAGATTTTTTTTAAAAAGTCCCTTGCAAGTGATCCAAGGAGAAGATAATCCTGAAAAAGGTTCGGTCTGCTTCGCCATTACTATTGTCGTTTAGTCACCAGAAAACAAATTGAACCTGGCCATGAGAAAAGTGGTTGAAAATGCTAGATAAAGCACATTATGACCATACCCTTAAGACTTTATTTTTGTTCAGGGCAGACTAAAGCAAAAAGCAAAGAGTGCCATAGAAAAGATGGATACAGTACGGGGGAGGACTTTGAAGGCAACTCTCAGAGGTGTCATGAGACAGATAAAGGTAGACATGCCTGAGACTAATACAAAGGCAAAGGCAAGGCAGATCTGGAGGAGAGGAGCAAGAGAGAGAGAGAGAGAAAGATTGGTGCAGCACTAACTTTTAAAAGCAGGAAGAACAGGCAAATCTTATGATCCTCTCTCCACACTAAACTTTGATTTGTTCAATTCATACACTATTTGGAGTTTGATGTAGAATTGTCATATATATAAGAAACAGGCTGAAACCAGGCAGTGTAACTTATGCCATGTATGGCTGATGATGTCATAGCTGTGCCCCCCCCCAAGAAATTAAAAATTCCTAAACCATTCCCCTCGCTGTTGGCAGCCAAGGGCCAGATAGAAAGTTTTTAATTTCCAAGAAATGACCTCAGAAGTGGCAACCTTTTTGATTTCTAAAAAGCCACACAGTGGCTTTTAAAAGCTAAGATAAATTTAGTCCAGTCATACCCGACTCTAGAGGGCGGTGCCCATCTCCGTTTCCAAGCCATAGAGCCAGCGTTTGTCTGAAGTCAGTTTACATGGTTACGTGCCTGGTGCAACTAGATACGGAATGCCGTGATCTTCCTACCAAGGTGGTACCTATTTATCAACTCACATTTTTACATGCTTTCGAACTGCTAGTTCGGCAGGAGCTGGGACAAGTGACAGGAGCTCACTCCATCATGTGGATTCGATCTTACGACTGCTGGTCTTCTGACCTTGCAGCACAGAGGCTTCTGCGGTTTAACCCGCAGTGCCACCACGTCCCCCCTTTTATGCGATGTAAAATACAGTGGTGCCCCACATGATAATGATAATTCATTCCATAGAAATGGCTGTTTAGCGAAATTATCATCATGCGAAAACCGTTTCACCATTGGGATGCATTGAAACCTGTTTAATGCATTCCAATGGCGAAAATAGTTGTCGTCCAGCGAAGATTGCCCATAGGGAAGCTATTTTGCGAGCACTGATCAGCTGTTAAAATGGCTGTCCTGTGAAGCATGGGTCCCGAAAACACAGGGAAGCCATTTTGTGAAGCCGCCAATCAGCTGTAAAAATCGTTGTCTTGCAAAAAAAACGGTCCGGAAAGCACAGATCAAATCATCGTCCAACAAAAATCCCCCATTGGAATTACTGTTTTGTGAATCGCTATAGCGATCGCAAAACCTCATCATCATGTGGATTCATCGTTTTACAAGGTCGTCATCTAGCGAGGTACCACTGTATGCTGCTGGATTTCAGTCATGGTCTACATCTTTCATTATTTTTTTATTGTGTGCAAAATCTTATGAAGAAAAAAATAAGAAAATAAAAGCAGAAACAGGAACAAAGCAAGACAAAAAACAACAATAAAAATGAAAGTAAAACAATGGGAAAGAACAAGCAATTTTACAAGCAGTTGGTGAACAAAAATGTTCAGACAGACAGACGGACAGCTAGATGAGAAGTTGGCACTGGTATGCTATGCATTCAAATGTTGTAAGAGGAGATGGACATTTATCATTTTAGTGTTTTAAACTTTTGCCATCAAAATGACACAGAGAGCAGATGGCATACATACCCAGTGAGCTGTAACTGACTGATCCTTAATCTCTAAAATGCTGTAATTCCAATTTGAGCGTGTACTATCACTGGCTAGCACAGAACCACTCCCGCCCCCTGAAGAATAGGCATAATGCTGCAGGGAAACAAATTCTAAAAACAAAACCACTCCGGAACATGGCCAAACAGCCTGAAAAACCTACAACAACCAAAACCACTTTAGCTTACTCCTGCATTCTGGATACTGCAACAGAAGGTATTAGTCCTCCTGTAGAGCTCTTAGAAAAAATGTTTTTTTCAAACATACAGCTTCACAATTATACTAAGTGTGCATTTAGTCATCTGAGCTGCTCACTGAAAGAAGACCAAAGCAGCCTGAATTGTAAATATCTGGCATACTGTATTTTTAAATACTGATTTAGAAACATGTGGTCATTTGCTTACTTCTTTGGTCTTGGCTTCAAGTGTTATCTGTCTAGGAGCCCAACAGTGCACAGAAAACATTGATACTGTACAAGAAACTGTATTCCTTACATCCTGTAGTTCACCTCTGCATGGGTTATTGGTGCAGAGAGCTTCTACATCCACTGTAGTTAGATAATACATTAATACATTAAATCTAGGTTCTAACAGCCAATGAGAAAATAATGTTCTTTGAGCTTATTTCTTACTATTTCTTTGAGCTTATTTCTTACTATTTTGTTGACAAAAATGTTGTTTTTCAATAGAGGTCAATCCAACCTCTGGTTTTCTGAACATGAGTAATTTCACTGAAAGAGGTAGGTCAAACATGGAAAAGAAAAGGGCAGTGTGCTTGCATTTCTCTTTGTATTAATCTTTCAATAGTGCCTGCAGGTAATTTGCTTGTTTGCTTGATTGATTGATTGCTCCAATGAGCCACATAAAATCCTTTTCTTTTCCAGACGGACTCTGCTAATCAGGATTGTACATCCACAGAGAAAAGAACACAACAGATTAATACTGTTGCATATCTACACTTCTACATGCAAACCTGGGATTTTTTAAAAAAGACTACTGCCTATGCTCCCCATTCCCAAAGTGATATTGGGGAAAAAGACACTGGTCACTATCATTCCACTTTCAGCCATATGCAAATTGCTTTCCCTTTCAGTAGAGATTGACTACAACCACACTGTGCTTTGTTCCCCCTCCATTCCACTTACCCCATCTGCATTTTTATCTAAAACTTGCTGCATTTTTGTTCCATCATCCACTACTTCCATGTACATATGTTAAGTGACATGGCAAGCTAAGCCACACCTAAGAGTCACCAGTGCATCTCTACCCTTTTGTGTGTTGCATGCAATTCACAATCATTCTTTCATCCCAATGCTGATCAAGTGGTAGTGAGAGGGTGTGGTAATTCATGATAAAACCATGCTCCTTTTCCATGTTATCACACTGTCAAATATACTGTATCATGAAGCCAGAAAATGGCACTGAAGTCTAGAGCCATATGCCCAGAGTCAGTTGTGTTCTCCACACCATTTTACTGACATATCATTAAGAATGTATGCTCAGTCAATGGCAAGGAGAAAGAATAAGATGTACTAAAGAAGTACTCAGATTAAGCAGGAAATTAGAAGACATAGCTGCAGTGCAACAAAAGCAAGATTCTGAAATTGGAGTGGGGGGGAAAGCCAGACAGACCAGAAGTACAAAAAGACCTACCAAGGGTAGGTTGAAGCATGTAAGCAGAAAACATACCCCCGCATTCTCAAGACTGTGTGCAATAGGAAACCACCCAATACATTGAACTACACTCCAAGCCACTTCCTGTTTGCTAAAAAGCAGTGTAAAAAACTGTAGTCCACTGTTATTCACTGCAAAAAGCAGGCATATGTTGTGTTCCCACACCCCAACATTTTTCAAAGCTGAAGCCCAATAAATCCCCCACCAGCTTTCCTCCACTGATACTTGCAGAGTCAGGGTAGAAAAGTAATTCCTATTATCATCAGAGTGCTACACCTCCCTCTGAATACAATCCCTATTAGTATTCCCAGCTCAGAAGATCCGCCAGGCATCTGTACAGCTTCTAGTGGTATTTTTAAAATCATTTCTGAAGGTTTTTCTTAATCACAGGTGATTTATGACTGATAATTGGATGCTGCCATCGCTGTGTTGTCTTTCTGACTGCTGCTGAAAATATTTATGTGAGAGCAGTGTTTTCCTAAGATGACATAAGATTTTTTCTTAGTTGCTTGCTTAGCTAAATAAAGTATCATAAAACAATTTACAAATATGCAAAACATAACAGAAGCCACGTCATACATTTCTAAGGAATTATTTATTTTCTGTGTTCAGTGTGATTTCAGACTTCATGGAATCAATGTTTTTTTTAAAGATCCAGACCTTCAAAATTGCATTACTAGCAAACAGGCACTCAAAAGTAATTCTGGGGGTGCACACCACCCAAATTTGCAACATGGCCCCACTCCCACATATATATAATTTCAGTTGATATATATAAAAAAGACCTGTTTCATTTCAGACATCTTATTGTCCGTATTTTTGGAAGTACACCATGGCTCACAGTAGGCCTTTTCTACAATGGCACTTACTTACGTCTTTTGCTCTTCTTGTCTGTCTATCCTGAAAAGTGACACAAGGTTTACTGAGTCATAAAAGTAAACTCATAAAAATAAACTCATAAAAGTCTTTGGTTGATCTTAATGAAGGCAATATTCTGATGACATTTGGACTTTTTATTTTATCAGGCTACATTTAATAACAGCAAACACTTGTATTCTGAAAGCAGATCAGTTCTCCTTAAAGCTTTATTTTTTTCCAGCCATCTGCCCTGCAAAATCCCATGTGCTTGCTTCCCTCTTTGTCTTGAGAAAAAGAAACAGGGAAATAACTACTGACCAGAAGAAGTGAAGCAGGTTCACGCACACCCACAGAGCACGCCAGGTGTCAGACCTTAATTCAGAAAGCCAAGCACAACAGCTAGCATGTTCTCAGTGCTCTATCGGCCATATTTCATGGTTGCCATTCAGAACTTTCAGATCTGCCTGCCAGCTTACCTTAATCTCTCTATCTCTATCTCTATCTCTATCTCTCTATCTAGCTCTCCTGCACAGAAAAACAAGGAAAAGAGAAAGCGGTCATGGGCAATGAAGACAAACAGAGGAACTTGGAAAAATAACTACGGAGTGCAACAGCTAGACTGTCAGGAGGTGGGGGCACAACTTAAAACAGGAAGTGTAGTCTAGTGAAATTTCATGGCTCCCCTTCAGGAACCTTTATTTTCAGTGAGGTCCAGAGGTTCCCTACCTTTGTTCTGGGATACAAACAGCAATTCCCTTTTTCAGACACAAGCATGTTTGTAGCCCAAATACAATCAACCACACAAAAGGGAGGTAGCAGCAGGCTTGCATGTACATATGTGTTACGTGCCATCAAGTCAGAACCAATTTGTAGCAACTGCAACTGAACTTTCAAAATGAGATATTCAAGAAGTGGGTTTACCAGTTTCACATATGCTGTATACACCCCAGGGAATTTCCATGGCCAACCCAGGATTTGAACCCAGGTCTCCTGAGCCTTAGTCTGTCACTCTATCCACTGCATCACATTGAGTGTCAGGCATCACACTTACTGTAGGCTTGAGGCAGATTCCCTAATTTTGCAAAAGTATAAAAACAAAACTTTAGGAGAGGATGCCCTGTAGCATTGAAGGGGTCAAGTAGCAGAATGTGGACTGTTGCATGTTCAGTGATGACAGAATGTTGCCTGTGGCTGGATAGCAAGCCGGAGAATGCTGGGAAAGGGCATGGCTGGTTGGCTAGCGTCCTGGACTAAACTACTCCACATTTTGCTTCAGGTGCCATTTGAAAGTGCACATGTGCATGTCTGCCTAACATAAAGCAGATAAGAAACCAGGCAGCTACATGCTGGAGATATGCAATCCAAGTAGGTGACTTTCAGATAAGACATCTGAATGAGTTATCTTTGTTAGGAGTTTGTTGCCTCTTGCAGAAATCCCACTTACACAAACATGTCTGGCAGCTGTTATAAAACTGTTGGCACACAGCTGGTGTTAATTCCTGCAAAGAAGGATTGCAGAACCCTTCACTGCAGCTGCTGTTGGCATCCTTAGTACAATAAGAAAGTGCCATCATTTTATTTTATTTATTAGATTTGTATCCCGTCCATCTAGACTACATCTACTCTAAAGGTGAAATACTTTAAAAAAAAAAAAATGAATGCTTGTTTGATCCTCCACCGATTGTATTAATGCCATAGGCTCCAACAATACTAAGGGATGCAGTGTCCTCCCATCCATACAACAAGAGGAAGAGGAAAAAGAACTTCTCAACTGAGGCTCTTCAGCAGCAGCAGCTTGTTCAGTCTCCTCTGAAAGTGACCTGGAACTTGATTTGAATCTAATGCCCACCACATATAAAACTACAAGTCTCTGCTAGATAGTTCAGTGGCTTAGGCATCTGGCTGTGGAGCCAGAGGTTAGGAGTTTGATTCCCCACTGTGCCTACTTGACAGGGCTGGACTCAATGATCCATATGGTCCCTTCTAGCTGTGGAGTTCAAAGATGATGATAATGATGATGAATGCCACACCCAGCCATGCTCTCTGGGAATTCTGGGGTTTGCAGAGCTGCCATATCTGGCAAAGCACAAGCAGGAAGTCCCTGTAAGTCTCTGAGGACCTTCTCTCACCAAGAAGTCTAAAATTAGCCATCAGTTCACTGGAACAACCATTCCAAAAGGAACACTAGAGGTTGTTGTTTTTTTCCATTTAAATCATGATTTAAATAGTGATTTAAATCAATAGATTTTTTTAAAAAAACATTGATTTTTATCCATCCTCCATCACACATTGCTCCTTTCCAAGGGTCCATTGTGAGCAAATTCTGAAAGATAAGTAAATAATTGATTGTCATATATTCTCCACATTAAGGAGGGGATCCTCTGGATTTTCTGCCTCAACAATTAGAGTGTCTCAGCCTATCTCTACATCTTTGCAAGATTATTAACTTGCCTGCATCCCAAATGGAGGAAGCAAAAGAGAGTACAGTGGGGTCTCTACTTAAGAATGTCCCTACTTAAGAACAACCCAACTTAAGAACAGCTCCATTTGCTAAATTTTGCTTCAACTTGAGAACAGAAATCCAAGATAGAACAGGAAAAAAAACATTTCCTGTTCTTTTTTTTAACCTTAGGTCATCTTAGGTTAAAAAAAATTCTCCCCCTAGTGGTAGAGTATGTATTAACCAGCTTTGCATTAGTTCCTATGGGAACTAACGCTTCAATGTACGAACACACCTCTACATAACAAAAAAACAGCCAGAACGGATTAATTGGTTTTCAGTCCATTCCTATGGGAAATTTTGCTTCAACTTAAGAACGTTTCAACTTAAGAACACCATTCCAAAACCGATTAAGTTCTTAAGTAGAGGTTCCACTGTAGTTTCTATGGACGGAAAAGAGCAGATACGGATTAAATGGTTTTCAATGCATTCCTATGGGAAATGCAGATTCAACATAAGAACTTTTCAACTTGAGAACCACCTTCCAATACGGATTAAGTTCTTAAGTAGAGACCCCACTGTAACAGAAAACACAGCTAGAATGCCAAACCCACATCTCCTTCCAACCTTTTTTGCCACAGCACTAGAAGTTTATTAGGTTAGGAACAGAAGATTTGGACTGGATTTTGGAGTTCATCAGCGCACCAATCTTAGTTGGTCAATAGGTTAACTTAGGCAGGGTTGTACCTGCAGTATTTAAATGTTCTACAGTGGTGCGTCGACTTACGACCCTCCTGACATATGACCATTTCAAGTTGCGACCAGCTTCGGGTGCAAAATTTTGCTTCAATTTGCAGCTGGAGCTTCGAGTTGCAATCAAAAGAGGCAGAGGGAAAAAGTGGGGAATTCAAATTAGAGGGCTAACTGTTGGTTGGCGAAGAGCTTCTTTGTGGCTCTTTCACCCCAATGGTTAGAGTGTGCATTGGAGGACACCGGACTGCCTGGTGCTGCTTTCTAGTTCTGAGTAAGTACATTTACAGGGCTTTGCAGGGTGGGTTTGGGCTGGGGGGATTATGTTTCTGTGCTGTGATTTTTGTCTGTGTTTTGTTGTATTTATTTTTTCAGCCCCATTGCTGTGTTGTTTATTTTTGGTTATATTTTTTAAAGCCCCAGTGCCTTCCAATGGGGCTTGCTGTCTGCTTTATTTTTGGTGTGTTTTTTAAGTCCCAGCACCTTCCAATGGGGCATGCTGTGTGGTTTATTTTGTTTGTTTGTTTGTATGTTGGTTTGTTTTGTTTTTTTGGCTAGAACGGATTAATCACGTTCCAATGCATTTCAATGGGAAATGGGGCTTCGACTTATAACCATTTTGAGTTACGTCCATCTTCTGGAATGGATTATTTTCGTAAGTCGAGGCACCACTGTATTTTTTTCAATATTGTTGTTTAAAGAGAATGACAGGAGGGGGAGGGATACAAGGAAGGGGAAATGGTTAAGAAATGGTACAATCTACTTACACACAGAACAAATAAAAAGAAATTCCTATGTTGCAGATTAAAAAATTATGGACCTTCCATCATTGTTGTTATGTGCTGTCAAGTCAGAACTGACTTATAACTACCCTAATAGGGCTTTAATGGTAAGGGAGATACAGTATGTAATGAGTGGTTTTACCAGTTCCACTTGCCCAATGAATTTCCATGCCTGATAGGGGATTTGAACCCTGGTCTCCAGAGGTTCTGCTAGACTATCATTCCATCCAGTACACCACACTGGGTACCAGGGCCTTTTGAAAACTGCATGCCACTTCGTAGACTCAGCTGGTAGAGGTTTTCACAAATGTGAACAAAAAGGCAAAAATAATTACTAGCTACTCTTTCTCAAAATATTGCAGATTGGTGTAAAAAAGGATACAATAATGTACAATTGTTATAGTATCAGAATGGGGTTTGGGAAATCCAGATTTAAGTCTCCACTGGGATAGGAAACACATTATGATCAATCAGCCTGACGTAACTCACTGAAAGATAAATTAAGGGATGTTATTTATTTCTAATTTTTAGCTATACATAAAGAATGTAAGTCGTAAAATTTTAGACTCAACTCTGTAAACTTGGGGAAGGGGGGGAACTGTAGCCCTGTGTATGTTTGCATGATTTATATGCAGAAGGTCCAAGCTGCAATCCCCATCATCTCAAGGGAGGCCATGGAAAGGACTCTTTTTAAAACAATGGTGGAATCACTGCCAGTCACAGTAGATAACATGAAGCTACGAGATTCTGTGCAAGGCATTTCCTATGTTCCTATAGAAGTACTGTTGTTAAACTCGCATATATGTCACAAATGGTGAAGATGATGAGGTTGATTAGGTACACATCTAAAAATGTGTGACCCTGAGAAGCTGGTAATCATCTGAACCCCAGCTAATGATGCAGAATAACAGAGACCTTCATGTTGCCAAGATTTCCAAGAAAATGGATGTGAGGTATGGAGACAACTCCAGTTTTCACTGACACCGCTGGTTCAATGCCTAGCACTGCCATTTTATTTTTTTATTTACTATACAAATACCCCACCCTGTCTACAAGAAGAACCAGAAGTTGATAAAATCTGCAGTTCTGTGATTGGGAAATAGTACTATCCAAGACCTCTGCTTGTTTGCTCAGCAAGGGTTGCACATTTTTCTGGCTGTTTTACTGTTCTTATCTGATCAGTTTAGATAGCCTGAATTTCACCGTGAGCACTTTTTCTTGTTAGCACAGTGACTAATAATTGTAAGATAAATACCAATGGTGGCTCGTTCCCTCTCCAGTTAGTGGGACAGAAAGCATAGCAGACAGTGATGGGCAGAACCAAGGGTACAAGAGGCAACACCAGTCAAAAACTGGCCATGTGAGTGCATGCACATGCATGTACACATGCATAGGCACATGGGTGGGTTAGAACAAGTATTCCTTCAGACATTTGTGTGACTTCTACCATCTTCATTCCATTCTACTCAAAGAGAGAAAGATTGGGAGTTTGTCAGGAGGGGAACAGACGCAGGGACCTGACCCTCCACAACTGGCAAGCATTTAGGGTTATCTAGATACAGACTGGCTCTCCGTAAAGGACCAAATTCCACAGAGGCATAAGTAAGAGTGTTTCCTTGTAGCCCCAGTACCTGTCACATGCCTTCCAATCACACTAGGCTTTTTCTTTGGTATAGCCATCATTTATCTGGCCATTTTCATCCCTCACACTGCAATACAACACATAGACAGGTGATACATTTCACTAGGTTCAAAGGGGTTTTCTCCCAGACAATTTGGTACCTGGTGAAAAATGAGGTCCTTTTAATCCCAGTGAACAGGAGGGCATAACCAGAAATGACATGATGCCACTTACAGGTACAACTGATGATAAGATTTATTTAAATTTTACACAAAAGACAGAGAGAAATTATGAATGCCTTCTATCTGTTCAAAACAGATTAAACATGTTCAAGTAGAAATCAGAAGAGCAATATTCCATGAAGAAAACAATAACATTCACCAAAATCAAACCAACTGTTAACATACAGAAATCGTCCCATGCAAAAGTAAGTCATGGTTCCACTCTCGCTGATGCTATCTAAACAAATATGATCCTGAGCAAACTAAATTAACTTTTTAGACTAACTCTCTGTGGCATGCAAAATCAAGACTTATAAAATGAGCAGCCACTTGAAGTGGTGTCTGGCAGCACTTAATTTCCTCCCACTCCTGACTTTTAGAATCCCCAACTATATGGCAGCAAAGATTGCAAATCAAAATATAATTAACACAGCCACTGCCCTATGATTAACATATGACTACCCAATCCAACACAGAAATGTGAAATGCTACTTCCCATAGGTGCAGAGAGACAGAAGAACCTCTTCCTAAATCTTAGAAAGGCTCAGTAGGAAGAATTGTTGAGAGGAGGTTGGGTCAGGGAGAGGAAGAATCCTTCTCTCGTGGCAAGGGATCAGGAACCAAGATTTCAGAAAAAGATTGAGGGAAGAAAGCCTCTTCTCTCAGAGTATAGTGGCTTTTTGTTCCACTTACACCCCTAAAGGTTGGTCCTTCCCAAGTTGCTAATCATAATATTCTTAATTGATGAACAACATGATGAAGACAATTCTTTGTTTCCAGGGAATTACATAATCCTAGACACCGTATCTCTGTGTAGAAGGAACATCCAGCTACTCTTAGTACAGAACACAGAGAAACAGAATGATTTCCAATAGGCAAATATGTCAGACAAGGGTGTATTTCATCTTTCAATCTGTATGCGGAACATATTACATGTAGGTGACCTGACAGTACATAACAGCAACAATTTGGTATAGAATTACAATGCATGTCTGTCAGGGATTTTGAAAAACTCCAATAAGAGTAGAAGTTAGCAATGAACAGATCAAACAATATCCAATCTGGCATTCCAAAATAAAAGCAATTAGAAGCAGCAAAAGGACAATATTCTGAAAATCACAGATCAGACTTCATTTCTGAAGATGGCGAAGGAAGGAAGGAAGGAAGGAAGGAAGGAAGGAAGGAAGGAAGGAAGGAAGGAAGGATTGATTTTTCTTCTGGCACAGAAACATTTCTGTTGTTTTTCTTACTTTAGGATCATCTTTGCCTTTCTGTGTGCCAGTTGTACAGCTTTTCCTACATATATGGCCAAAATCCTGTTGCTTAGTTACACTTAGATGTATATAATTAAAGTAAAATGAATCTGCTTACACTGAAACTGACACTATAAAGTCCAGCAGCACTTCCAATACATTGGAGAAATGAACATATTGAAAAAGCACAACTGAAGTATGTCAAAGAGGAACAGCCATCTTCACAAGATGTGAAAAACTGCATCGCAGAGGCATGCATCACACACACTAAAGCCGATGACAGCCGAAACTGAACGTGGCAACCTGGATGCAGCAAAAGAGGTGGTCCAGCCATAGTCTTATCTAAGACACCAATAAGATCGGACTGCTCAAGAAAGGTCAAGAAGAGCCAGGCAGATACATATCTCTCATTTTATTTTATCTTTTTAGCTAGAACCCAGAGGCAGTTTTAAAGGACAGAAGGGTAACAGCACCTTTCCCGCCAAGAGATCACAAAGCACAAATGTTAGTGTGACATATTGCTATGCAGGCGGGTGTGGGTTGGCTTCTTTGCCCCTCTCTCTCTGGCATCCAGAATTCTGCTGTATCTTTCACACAAATCAAGCAGCACACAATGTACCAGTTGCTCTGGTAACAACCCTCCCCCTTCTCTCAAATATCAATTGAACAGTTCTCCCAAGGCAAGATTTAGCTACCTATGAACTCAGCAGTTCTGGAGCATATGTGCAACTTATTTGTTTCTAAAAAACAAGTTTGGTCTTTTCAAGATCTTTCAGTGAGATATAGCATATGCTTAATTACAGGTTATTTACAACCTGGAAGAGGGAGGCAGGAAGACAAAAACGACATTCCACACCTTACATACCAAAGCAAACCTGGGTTTCTCACTAATTTTTTATTTATTTTATTTATTTTATTTATATCCCGCCTATCTGGTCAAGCGAGGACCACTCTAGGCGGCTAACAACCTTAAAAATAATACAGTAAACAATGTAAATAAACAGTTCTAAATAATAAAAACACTACATTACGATGCCAAAACACAAAACATAGAACAGTAAAGAAGGAAAGTAAGAGGTCATGAGTTATGTGATGGAAAGGCCTGCCGAAACATCCAAGTTTTTAATTGCTTCTTAAAAGTACCCAGCGAGGGAGCCCCGCGAATCTCAGGAGGTAAGTTGTTCCAGAGGCGAGGAGCCACCGGCGAGAAGGCCCGGTTTCTTGTCTTTTCCTTCCGGGCCTCCCTCGGCGTTAGGCTCCTCAGCCTCACCTCCTGGCTCGCACGAGTGACACGGGTAGATCTTGGTGGGAGTAGGCGTTCCACCAAGTATCGAGGCCCTAAACCGTTTAGGACTTTATAGGTAAGCATCAACACTTTGAAGTCGATGCGGAATCGGATGGGCAGCCAATGCAATGCAGCCAGAGTGGGTGAAATATGTTGGTGTTTTTTCACACCACTAAGAAATCTGGCCACCGCATTCTGCACCACCTGTAATTCCCGCACGCTAACTAAGTGTACTTTCCCCCTAATGTCACTCATGGACCAGAGTGCGCGCAAATTCAATTTTAAAACGAAGAAGCAAAAGCACAGTTGTTTAAAAACCTAAATTGGATTTCATCGTCATCATCTTGGAGCTGCAGAGCTTGGAAGAGACCCAATGGATCATCGAGTCCAGCCCACATCAAGGAGGCACATAGTGGGGAATCGAAGTACTTAACCCGCCACTGAGCTATCCAGCAGTTCTCTTTGTCTTTGATTGTTAAAATGATTTTTGTTTTTTTCCCCCAAAAAGCCCTCCCTAATGATAAATCAGATACAAGCTGATGACACATCAGTCTCCAGGGTTCTATAGTTCAAATATCTCATTAAGAAACCGAATTATAGATTCTAATTCTGTATTATGTGACAACACATTCATACAATCTTCTTTTAAGGGTTTGTAAAGAGAGTCCAAATAGTGCTTAGACTGAGGCTTCAGTTTTGTGGAGTTCCATAAGATACCACATAGATTAATCTTTATCTCCCTAAATACTCAATCTAATACTCAAAGATACCATCAGAAAAAATGTGCAGTTCTCAATCTGGCCTATTATCTCCAGACAAACATAGTTGGTACCGGAGATGTATGGAGATCAGAAATAACAGGACTGATCAGTCATGTTTTCTGTCTTTGACATAAGTTTTTCTAACCATCCAGCTTTTCATTTCTGCCAAATGATACCAGCCAGAACCCTACTGGCTTTGGCATAAGGCTTGAACAACTTGTCCTAGTTAATTGGCAGGATGCCAAGGCACATCTCGGTCATGTGCATGATCACACGGATGACTGCACAACTTAGATGTGTGAGGTCTCTCATCAATTAGCCACAGCAAATTACTCCAGCCTCATGTGAACACCACTAAGATTCTAGCCATAATGTTGCAAACTATTAGAAGCATATTGAAATCAAAGGGATTGCTTTCAACAAATTCTTCAAGTGGTGCTTGATTCCTTTTAAGGGGGCATAGTTAAACGCAGAAGTGTGCCAGTTCATGTAGATTTGTTCTTTCTTTCTTTCTTTCGCTCTTGAATCATAACTTCCTGCATTCCTGGGCAGGGTGTGTGTGTTCTGCTGCCTTGTGAATTCTGGAGTTGTAGTTCAAAAGTACAAATCTTTGCATTAAAAATAAATAAATGAAAATAAATAAAGTTTTAATAAATTATTTTAAAGTATTGACAGAGGATACATCACTATGTAACTACATTTTTTTAAAAAAAACAGCAATGCTCGTAAATATTATGAGTTGCTTTAGTCCTATTTTACAACGGCTAAAATCCTGTCAGGCAGGGTCTATCTGAGGGGAAGGAATTAATTAGGTCAATGGCAGTGGCGTATTGCTTTTGATCAAAAGCTTCTTTTTGTGATTTCAGAGTACATGCAACTTTCACACTAATTAAAGGCTTCCTTTTGTAACATCAGAGTCATGGCTCATACACAATGTGACAAACTGCTGCTGTCAATTGCATCATTCCCATTGCACAGGCAGAACTGTGCAACAGGATTTCAGCCATTGTTGTTTTAGTGCAGTAAAATAATTTCAATGTCCGTCTACTGATAATGGTTGTCTTAATACAGTAAGGTAAGAAAATCCTCTATGTGTTAATAATTAACCTGTTGAACTAGATATACAGTGGTGCCTCGCATAACGAGCGCACCGTTTAACGACAATTTGCATAGCGATCTATTTTTTTAGATCGCTAATGCGACTGAATCGCGATGGTTAGATAGGGTGAAAATTGCATTGCGATGATTGGTAAGCGTTTCGCTTACCGATCTTCGCATTGCGATGTTCCTAGAACAGTTGATCGGCGGTTCCAAAATGGCCACCGGAGGCCCAAAATGGCCGCCGCAAGTGTTTTCGCGCCCTGCCCTCGCTTACCGAGGGCGCGAAAATGGCGGCGCTATGGAGGAACTTCGCTCATCGGTGAGTTTGGGCCCCATAGGAATGCATTAAACCAAGTTTAATGCATTCCTATGAGTTTTTTCAATCCGTTTAGCAATGTTTCCTCATAGCGACTATTAATCCAGAACGGATTAACGTCGCTATGCGGGGCACCACTGTAGTTCCCTTCTAAAGATGGGGTTTGCGGATGCTTTCAGATCAAGTATATAATGTTAACAAGCACTGGAATCTGATCCACCCTTAAAAACTCACAGCTGTACATTGTGGAAGGCTGAGGTTTTAAAACAGAAGGCCACACTTGATTCTTTTCAACCACCATTCCCCAGGAAACAAGCATGCCATGTTTTTAGTTTAATTATTTTTTCCAGTCAGCTAAAGAGTCTGTGATTAAGCAAACTATTCACCATCACTCTTTCAGATAGAGAGATAATGAAACAGCTGATTATTCAAACAATTAATGCCATCTTTGCTTTTCAAACTCCCCAGGGTCCTGCTAATAAGTATCAACAATCTGCAATGTCTATTCCCAAATGAGAACTATTTGGGGGGGGGGGGGGGAGAGGAGACACAGCTTATCTAAAGACCTGGTTCACACATTCACGGATGTTGCTGGCTTTGTTTGTGTCAGATCCCTGGCAGCCAACTTCATGAATGGACTTCACCGAGAAGCATTACACACATGCTAAGATAGCATGACATAAAAGCTTCTTTGATATTGTTATCCGCAGTGATTTATTCACACATGCGCAGATGGGCCATGTTGTTTGTGGGATTCTGGCAAGTGTCATCCCTCCCAAAAGTCAAGTCTTCCACCTCCTCACATTCAGACGTCCTCATCTGAAGTTGCAACCATTAACTAGTGGCACTCAGAGGTTACCTTACTACAACGTCCACTACCCCAAGCCAACACAGTCCATGATGAGGTATCACGAAAGTGCAGCTGGCCAACAAATTTGAAGAGACACAAGTTGTCAACATTTACTACAGTATTAGCTTTAGCTATCAAGATTTTTTAAAAAAGACAGTTTTGGTATTTGTCAGCAAACAAGTTTCTAGACCTCACCACATGAGGATTTTTATTTTACTCTATTAAAGGCTCAAAAGCATTGTTGCTCCAGATGACTTGAAAAACAACACTTTTCTCCTTCCTGAAGTCCTCACAGCATGCCTCATGTACTCCTCAGTGAACAGGCATCACACAGAATTTTGCTGATCCAACTACTGAAAAGAAAAGGGAGAATAATCAAGGGACCGCCTACGTTATCAGTTTGGCATATCTGGAAAATGGCTTGGGCGTGCCCAGCCTTTCAGAAAACCTATTTAAAGCAAAATAGGTTTCTGAAATAACTGAAGCAGTAGTTGCAAATGAAGGGGGCGATCTCATAAGAACTGAGGTAGTACCAATTATGAGTATGTGGGTGATGGATGAAGAACATGATGTTTCAAAACAAGCTGCTACCTCCTGTGAAAAATCACAACAATAATCGGAAAAGTGGAATCCCTCCGTAAGTCTGACCTTTTTACAACAACTGCCCAGGCTTTTCACTGGGAGGCCTGTATTATTGCTTGAGAACACTTGTTCTAAGGGACTGGAAGGCTTTTTAAAGAGGAAGAAGAAACAAAGAAAAGCAAACACAATCCTAGGAACACACCCCAAGTAATCTCTCTCCAAGGTTAAATAATTCCTCCCACTTGCCAAAGACAAGAAGCAAAAATTACTGCCTATAGGATATCAAGCTGCAATTAATGTACTTGCTACCCTAAAATCACCACAGCATATCAAAAGGGGTCAAACATGGTTCAGTTAATCCAGAATTTTTTAAAAAATGTGAACTGGCTCAATAAATTGTTGCTGTTTTAAATATGCCCAACCCCTCTTCGAACAAAAACATTTATATAGCCTAGTGTTCTCCTTCAATTTTGTCGTATTAATTTTAAAAATTTGGAAATTTAACATAAATAAATTAGAGATGTATGCACAACTTTTTTTAAAAAAACTGCTTCATTTACTCAAAAAAGATAGGCAGCAACCAATCTCTGTTTTCATTCAAGTAAAAACTATTCCAATTAAGCTGTGCTGTAAGAAAGAATGTGAATTCATTCATCCGATCTCAAATGGCCAACCTGTGGCTAAGCCACGCATTTAAGGGATCACCTCCAGCCAAGAGAGAATTTTTTTTCCTACTATTCATGGACAATTCGTCTTTCTTCCGGCTGCATCCATGGCTAAACTGGAGAAAAGGCTCCAGAGAAAGGCCCATCTCCCCATGCTGGTGTTCAGTTCTGCACACAATTGATTAAAAGAGCACTAAATGTAAAAATGCAAATATTTGGAAATGTACAAAAAGTTATTCTGTTCCAACACACACAGAACGCTGTACAAGAAACAGAAGAAACGCAGTCCTCCCCAAAGGGTTTACGAGCCTATACTTAGGATTCAAAAGTATGAATTTCAGTTTGATTATACTATTTGCCTCAGCAATCAGGCAAGTATTTTGATCTCCAGTATGAACTGAGTATCAGCAATCTAATCTTTATTTTTTGTGACAGATCGATTTGGCAATTACTGTATGTTACTAATTCTCTTTTTGAAAGACTGTCCTCCTTCCTGCTTGCTCTTCTGGCTGGTAAAACTGAGGCCATAAGAAGCATGTTTGCGTGTGCCTCCATATGTCTGTCGAAAAGTATTTCCTTAGGTTTGTTAAATGAAATACAACATCCAAGGCAACCTTTGGATTTTAAATGGAGTCAAATTTCTATCTAACTGCTCCAGCCGTCTAACCTGCTCAGCCAATTCTGTAACGAAGTGTTCGGAAGACCAGATTTCTTTCCCTGGTTTTGTGAAATCCCTTCAAAACAAGGTGTAAGACTTTTTTCCAGATTCTGGCTCACATGGAGAAACGACACACTATTATGTCTGAGGAAGTGGATTTGTCCATGAAAGCTCACATAAACATATAGCAGTCTTTAAGGTGTCACAATATTTTTCTCTTCTTTATTTTTTATTTTTATTTTGCTTTTGCCTGGTAGATACAAAAAGACTTCGGGTTGTCAGGTTTTTTAACTGAAAACAAAGGTGGACAGGAGAGCAGGCCTAACACGGTCTCCTCAATCCGTGTAGACACCACTTGCTTAGATAACAAACAAACAGGGCTTTAATCTTTCAAGTTGCAAATGGTTACAGTGGGGTCTCGACTTACGAACGACCCTACTTGCGAAAAATTCAACTTACGAACCCACCCTATAGGGGAAATAAGGACTCGACATACGAACTTCCCTCGAGTTACGTACAGGAAAAAAGGGTCAGAAACTTAAAAATAAATAAAAGAAAGCCACTTACCAGGTCTTGGTAGCCCCCAAACAGCAGGAAAAAGAGCAGGAAACAGCTAAAAGCCGACACCCAGAAGGGAGCCTGGCAGCCATTTTGTGCTCCCCCCCTCTCCCCGCCTATCAGCTGATGGGCTGGCTCTGAAGAGGCTTGGGGAGGCTTGCTCAGCATCTTAAAAGCCTGCCTGTGTGTCTTTGTGCTGAAAAAATCAGCACAACATGCTTTAAAACATGATTTAAAATTGGCTTCGTTGAAAAAAAAGATTTCTAAAGTGCTTTGCAAACTGTTCCCTGCCTTCCCCCTCGTTTCCTGAACCTAAGGGAAAAAAATAAAAATATATCCCCCTGCAGTGGCAGAAGGCGGAATAGCAGATTCCCATTAGTTTCTATGGATGGAAAAGAGTAGATACAGATTAAACGGGAAATGCAGATTCGACCTAAGAACTTTTCGACCTAAGAACCACCTTCCAATACGGATTAAGTTCATAAGTCGAGACCCCACTGTAAATGAAACACCAGACTGTCACTGAAAAAGGGTTTGTTTAGTTTTCAAAGGCTGCCTTAGGTCCTTTTTAAGGAGAAAGGTGGCATGAAAATACTTTCAATAAATAAATAAATAAATAAATAAATAAATAAATAAATAAATAAATAAATAAAGAAAGAAAGAAAGAAAGAAAGAAAGAAAGAAAGAAAGAAAGAAAGAAAGAAAGAAAGAAAGAAAGAAATGGGGACAGAAAGAAATTTTGAGGAATGAAAGAGGCACTATCTTCTGCAAATTTCACTACTAATCTTCCTTTCCCACATCCTACTTCTATTGCGGTAGCTATTCTATTATCTTCTTCCATTCCCAAAAATGCCCTTGGCAAATGTTACCGCAACATGCTACAGTGGTCGTAACAGATGCATTTAGAACAAAGTTGTGTTGTCACAACCAGAGATGGAAAGGGCATGTGCATGCACACAATCATGCACACATACACCCTCCAGAAACAAGGAACGGTGTGTTTGTGCAGCTCTCAATACAAGCAAGGCAACACTTAATTTTTTTATGTTTTAGACTTTGATTGCAGCTATACCAACAAAATTTCACCAGACAGTAAATAGCAAAATGTCAATAAAGCGGGGAAATCAACATAAGGTTTGAGAGATAAGGCTTCCCATTCTGCTTTTCTGTTGAAACATTAAGCCTTCAAAAGGACGCGGTAGTCACATTTTCCAGCAGTACTTATTAGAAATATGCACATGTTTAGAACTAGGTCAACCTCTGCAGTTATTTTACAAGCAGAGAGAACTGTTTAGACATCGTTCTAATGCTCTTAGCCTCAGTGAACCAGGGCACAGCAGTTTTGGAATTAAACAATATAATGGGGGAAATAGCTAGTCAGTAGAAACATATTCTGTCCCAAGATTTATTTTTTTTTTTTTTAAAGAGGGAGCTTCTTCGGATATGTAACTTTAGCAAGGATTTAATACTACTTTGGAAATTCACACTTTTGGAGAAGTCCACATGTTTCAATTCAACTGTGGTTCACTTGTATTCTTTTATTATCTTTATTGAAAGGCATAGCCTACAGCAATAGGACAAATGTAGAAACCAGAACTCAGAATAAATATTTTCTGACAGATCAGCATCATCTTTTACTTTCCTCTCTTCTCTTTGTGGAGTGGAGAAGGGGGAATTTTGCTTCACCTTCAAAAGATGAACACAGGAAAAGATCACCTTTACAAACACCTCCTTAAGAAAGTGGGGGAAATCCCAGAATTGTAAAAGAGAGGCTGCATGGATTACTGGTTATTAACATTGTGCAATTAGTTTCATCATAAAATAATCATGACACACTTTTGGAAAACGTGTCCACCCCTTTGACCTTTACATGCCACCAAGAAAAGAGAAAAGAAAGATAATGGAAATGGTTTTGTTATAAAAAAAAATACTGCATTTTTGGATAGAAAATATTGACGCTTTTTTTTTTCAAAATACACAGAATGTTTTTAAAAAATCAAAGGTTTCAATGTTGCATAAAAGTCAATGTTTTCAATGCAATTCATGGTTCTTCTATATAAAAGTGTGGGGGGGTGTTGCACATGTTGGGGCATGTAACCTGATCTCTACCAAATGGTAAGGCAGACACCAACTATGAACTGACAAAAAAGGAAAGGGAAATGCAGTACATCATGGACACAGATTTCCATAAGCTTATTTACAGATGGAAATTCAGATATAACTATTTATTTTATGTTATTTAAACAGAAATCCAATGGATCTAGTCCATTATCCAGGTGCTACTTGCTAATAAGAGACACCAAAGCCCTATCTTTTTTTAATCTTTAAACTGAACTCGGACTAGACTGCTCTTCAAATAAAGCAGAAGTAACCTGTGGTCTTCCAGATGTTGTCAAACTGCCCTAGCCACCGCAGCCAATTACTAAGGCTGGTGGGAGCTGCAGTCCAACAACATCTGGAAGGCAGGAAGCTGCCTGATAGGGGGGCTGCCTTCAGAGAGAGGACTTTCTTTGACAACTAGTGCGCTGCCTATGAAGTAGGACACATGGCCACAGTAAGAGAAAACAATGCCTTGACTTCTATACCCTTTGGGATAAATACATATTGAACAACTTGCCATTAAGACTAGGACATGACAATGCAAGAATCCTTAAAAGCACCAGAAGAGCAGGTGAAGTAGTTGCTTTATTCCATCCCAATCTTGATCTCTTTGTCTGCCTTCAGCACCCATTTTCCTGGAGAAAGGCTGACTCATTTTGCCCTACATGCAGAAACGGGTGGAATGACAGACGAAAAACACAGTGTATTTATCTTTGAGATCTGCAAAACTTTTATAGACATGTGTGCTCTCCAGCTTGTTGTAACTATTATCAGTTCAGGAACCAGACCAAAACATTCTCCATTAACCTGGGAAGATTTGATTTCATCTTGTAATAAAGGTGTGCATTAATGTAAAAAAAGATTCTCGAGAAACAGTAACAAAAGGACACATTGACATACATATTCTTTTTTTATCATACATCTCAAAGCAAGTACTACCAGGAAGGGGAAATCTTAAGTTAGCCAGCTGTTTAAATTCTAAAACTAATAAAAACTTAAGGTAGATAAGCAAACAATGTTTGGCAGGCAAGCTCATGTATCAGGATGTCACCAGTTCCTTACCTTATAGACTTGTCCGTAGGTACCATTGCCAACAAGTTCAACAAGTTCAAAGATGCCTGCAGGATCCTAAGAGAGAAGGAACAAGAAACCAAAAACATTAGATATGTACAATTAACAGGTATTTCATAGAATCATAGTCATGAATTTGGACTGGGTCTGTAAGGCCATTGAGTCCAACCGTCCTGCTCAGTGCAGGAATACAGATCAAAGGATATCTGCCAGGTAATTGTCTAAACTTCTCTTTGAATGTCTTCAGTGTTAGAGCACTCACCACCTCTCGAAGTAATTGGTTCCACTGCCACACTGCTCTAACAGTTAGGACTGATATTCAACTGAAATCTGGCTTCCTGCAACTTGAGCCCATTGTTGCATGTCCTGCACTCTGGGATGATTGAAAACAGATCCTGCCCTTCCTCTGTATGACAGCCTCTGAAGTATTTGAAAAGTTCTGTCATATCTCTCCTCTGTCTTCTTTTCTCAAGGCTAAACATGGCCATTTATTTCAGCCACAAGGACTCATAAGGCCTTCCTCATAAGGCTTGGTTTCCAGCCCCCTGACCATTCTTGTTGCCCTCCTCTGAAAGTGTTCCAATTTTCTGGCACCCTTCTTGAAGTGCAGTATCCAGAACTGGATACTGTACTCAAGATGAGGCCTAACTAGTGCCAAATAGAGAGGAACTAGTACTTAAAGGGATTTGGAGACTATACCTCTTTTAATGCAGCCTAAAAAGCAGTTGTCTTTTTTTGTAGCCACTTCACACTGTTGGCTCATATTCAGCTTGTGATCTAGAATGACTCCAAGATCCTTGTTGCTTGCAGTATTGCTGACATGTTCAAGAAGGTGCTTACCACCAGAAGCACTATCCCTGTGAATTCCATGGCCAAACAGAAATCTGAACCCTGGTCTTCTCAACCCTAGTCCAACACTCTGTTCACTAGACCACAATGGCTATCAGGAACAGGTATTTGAGAAAAACCATCACATGGCACCTAACAAAGATATCGAGCCATGACTCTGTTCTTTCTAAACTGCCCTGCTGGGATTCTATTCAGTGTTTAATATGTATTGTTAAGTAACATGACAGATATATGTCTCCAAAATCTTTGTTTATTGGTATTTTGTCTACCAGGGCTTGCAAAGCAATGGGATATTACAAGTGCAATTGCTCCCCCCTGAAAAAATTAGACCCACCTTCCATCCTTCAACTGCACAGAAATGCTTAATAACATTAAACTTACTCAAAGCAGGAGATCCCTTAGTGCTAAGAAATGCATGCCTTGCTTGGGAGAAAATTACATATACTCCCAAGAGCACTAACCGATGCCCTCATACACCTTCTTTTAATGCAGAAACACGCTGCTCAAAGGCAAAGATTTCCTTTTTCTTTTCTGTCAGCTATGCCGTGGTAGTAATAATGGCAACTGGAACTCTTGGGGTATCACTGTTGACCCCACATAATCTAAGAACCCTAGAACAAGAGTGCACAGAAGGTGGATCAGGACTGACTGATAAATCTGAGAGTCATTTTCCAGGGATCAGCAAGGCTTTCAGACTGTTTGATGAGCTCCTACAACAACAAGTCTTCATAATACATGTACACATTACTCGTTTTCCTCCAGCATCACTATTTCCCACCATGAATGCGTCTATTTGTATGTAAAGGCTGTGAATTCAAGTAGTGAGTTTGCAGCCTTTTCACTCAAGTAGACTGTGCTTAATACAAACTCTCATTGAAGCAAATCCATTAGTCTTAAAGATGTCACTAGACTTCATTTTTATTGTTTTTGTTTTGTGAAACAGGTTTCTAAGGAACTCTAGGCTTCTATGGAATACAGTAATAGGATATGTGTACAGCCTTGCCAAGGCAAACCTGTGTGCCAGCTGCCATCACTGTGTCATGTCACAACAAAGGGTACCCAGGCCAACTTTTTAAATTCGGCAGAACCATAAGATTGGGGAACAGTTTCTCAGGGCTTGGCTGAAACATTAAACTATAAAGATATCGAAGTGCCTCCAAGCTGGAAAGCTGTTGCAGGGCCGAGAAGAATGCAAAGCACAGCTGGATCAGAAGCATTCATGCAGAGGAACACAGCTCAACCTAGACAAAGATATAGGATGCTCCTATAACCTAAAAGGCATTTTTGTGCCATTAGAGCAACCGGTTCCCACTGGCAGAGAGATGGTTGTTGGAACAATTTTTTAAAAGCAGCAGCAGCTCTTTGTTGTGAAGTTGTAGCTTATCTAGCTGCACGAGACATAGATTAGGCAGAAAAAAGCTACTAAAAACCATTGTTGCCAAATTAATGGATTATTATCTATCTGTTATTAAGATCCAGATCAGTAGAATACCTTTCCAGTAAGGAATAGGCTAGTAGAAACGAGACTAAAAATCCACTTCTTTGAGGACCAGTGGATGGATACAGGGAAAGAATGGCTTTCTTTCTAAATATAGATCAGCAACAGGATGCTGTTGCTAAGAGTCAGTGCACACCGCTCTTATGCAGAAGCCTTGATGCATAGTAGAAAACGGTTGGGGTGTTTTGAGGCTTTGCTGGTTCTAGAGCTAAGTAAGAAAGGAGAATAAAAACTGGGAGAAAACAGGTGCACAGTCCATATTGAAGGGCAACCATAGTTAGTGGTATAGGACTTTTTTTTTTTTACTTTTTTTTCGTATCCTGTCAGTGGTATAGAAAACTGACTGCAGGGCACTGCACATTGCTCATTCTTGGGCCAGATGGATCAATGGTCTAACTCAGTGTAGAGCAGATTCCTATGTTCCTGTGAATATATGTGGGCATCTCAAGAATATGATTCAGCATTTGACTCATTCACTGTCTTCCATTTATGCAAGTGTGTGTTAAGCATCCGGTTGTCTTTAAGGGAATGCCCAGACAACCTGCCACAGGAAATCTATCTTCAGCAGAAAGCAGGCTTGCAGTCCCTATCACAGTCCTTGATTGTTCACTGTGAGCATTCCACCTACTGTCCAATAAAGACATCCAGTGGAAAACCTTGACTCATACCCAAGGCTTGCCAGCCAACTTGATACCTGGTCAAGGCTTTCAACCTAGTTACCTGTGATCAAACCAAACTCAACAACATTAATAATCAAACAATGGTCATCACAAATACAGCTCCTCAACATTACATGTTATCATTGGCACATGCCACCTGTGCAGGGGAGGGAGGGAAAGGGTGCAATAAAAGTTACAGAGATGTGTAGTCATTTTTGTTAGTAAGCATCCAAAAACCATCATTCCAAAGACTTCTTGTGTACAGCATTAGCTTTCGGCTATACAATGAGGGCTGCCCACTTTTTCATATGTCAAATGTACATTCGGAACCAGTGACTCAATTGAAGAGCGCAGCCATAGGGAGTTTGGTCAGTGGTCCAGTTAGCTCACTATTTGTGCTCACGAGCTGTGGCTGACCAGTTGTTTAACCGCCTTCCTCAATGACCAGACATCCTCTTGACTAGAGCTGCCACGGACTGAACACATGCAAAGCATGTGCTTCAGTACTGAGCTTTTTTGAATTTCTACCTACGCATCCATTTTTCCTAGAACTGAATGCCAATTTTGAAAAAAGCTTTTGCATTGTGTACACGCTCCCTCTCTCTTTGAATCATTTATTCCTGCTTTCCATATCCACAGTCAGTCAAAGTAGCCTAACAGCTTATGTCAGTAACTGGCATTTCTTTCTGCTGCTAGCATTAGCAGCTGCTATTTCAACAAAGCCATGGCAACCGGCATGGAATGCTAGTTATTAACAACTTAAAAAAAAAGAAAAGAAAAAAATGGTCTTCATTCAAACCAACAATGGCTCAGTCCTTGATTCTGCTTTTATGAACACAGCATTTAGCAGAAGGAACAATGATTCTTATGAACCCTAAACCTCCCCCACCCATACCCTGTGTATAAAAAGGAATACTGTTAACCCAAGTTTCAGATAAATATGGCAATTTTGTGAACATGGAAGACACTGTTCTTCTCACACATCCTTCTGTTCTGTTCATTCACAAGACACATCAATTCATCTTATCCTGCTTAAACAATATCACATTCTCATGCAATAAAAAATAATCAGTTCAGTATGCATGCCCCAACACCCCCTCATTTAAAAAAAAATGTATTTCAGCATAAAAATAGATGATCGTATTTCCAAAGATCCAGGAGACACAAAAGGTTATTTTGGAACTGTCATTTTTTAAAGTGCCTTTTGCTTCCAGTTTTGAAAAATGTGCATACCCAGCCCTCTAAGGTCTTGGGGAGGGTGAAAATGATCAAGTAGAACAGACCCCTTGCACTTCTAAGAAAGGAAGAGATAAAACAGAAAGTACCAGCCACACCAGTGTGGCATCTTAACATATAACCCAGTAGGATGTCTATCAATGGAAGCAGTGGGTAGTTATATCCACTGTTGCTTTGTCTGAACTTTTTTAAAATTGCTCCATGTTACAAACAAGAATTACAGAGACCAGACCAGCGGAGATAGAGCTCAGCCAAATGGGGATGTGGAGAGCCGAAATAGCTCAGGAAAAGCTCTCTTGACATTTCAGAATCAAAATAAAAATGCATTGAACGGATCCTTTAAATTATTCAGAAAAGCTTAAAAGGGGACCAATGCAGGATAAGCAACGCATAATCTCAGGCCAAATATAGTCACTTTTATAGATAATGGAACTTAGGACTCCAACTGCTTAGAAACGTGCAATCCTCCACTCAGCAAATCTTCCCTTCCCCTTCTCCCCACAACTTTTTCATTTTGCATGCAAGTCCAGCTGAGCTTATCATTGCATTTGCTTGCATAATATCTTTATTTTTGTTTGTTTTTTCACCAAAAGACTTGGAGATCTGACACATTAATAGCAGTTGCAAAAGCTAGCACACTCAAAAACACAAAACAGGGACATGTTTTAAACATAACCATGTCTGGTCCATCCTCCCACCCCATCCCACCCCCAGCTCAGTGACAAGTCATTTGCAACAGCAGGTCCCCTCACACAAACACAAGTCTTGTGCTTCCTTCTGACTGACATAATTCCTTACTCAGCGCCCACCTTTTCCACATGGCCTTAAGCTCACCTTCTTAACAAAACGCTGTCGGTTGCAGGAAACGTTAAGTACATGTAACAGCATTGGCCCATATTCTTCCCACTCATCTTCCTCTTTCCTCCCCTCCCACAACTATAAAACACAAGTTCCATGGAAGCAGCAACTTGACTTTGTAATTCTGCAATGACACAGTATAAATACAGTAGTAATTAATAATAATAAAACACTGAACCGCTACCAAGAGGTTTCAAGTTCCAGAAGAAAAGTCACCCATTTGCACAGAAATGCAATTCAAATGCAATGTAGGCCCCACAGAGCTCTTTTTTAATTATAAATAAATTGTAAAAATAAAACAAAACTTCAGAAAGTACATACACACAGTATGCTCTCCCCCAAAAAAAACAATGGAGATGTTCTATTTTCTTCCTTTTATGGAGTCCCATTCCCCTTCCAGAAATACACGACTCTTGTGAAGTTACACAACTCTTCCCTTTTTTAGTGCAAAATCAATACATTCTCCCCATATATCTCTAAACATATTCTTATTTGACAGTAATTTCCTTACTTTGATATTACATATCAATTTATTATTAATAGATATATTAATCTTATTCTTTAAAGCATTCATTTAATTGGAGATCACACTTAATATTAAAAGTATTTGATATTACTAATTTAGCTGCTAATATTAAATTTGTGGTCAATTATTTCATTGTAGGAATTCCACTGTTACTCTCAAATATCAACAGAAGTGCTATACTAGGACATACAGTATTCCTAAATTTAGCATTAGCATCTCACTTTTCTCTTTAAAAACCAACTTCCAAAACTTTGTTTTGTATTCACATTTTCACCACATGTAGAAATAGGTTCCAATTTCCTGTTCACATCTCCAACATATCTTGGAATATTTTTTGTCTATACCATCCTATTTCACTGGTGTTACTTTGTAAAAAAATCTTTTATTCTTACAGACATACATTTTCTAATTCTTTTGTTCCATATATTCTTCCATTTCTCAATACTTATTTCCTTTCTCAAATCGGCTTCCCCTAACATTTTTAAACCTCTTTAATCCTCTGCTATTAAGATTTTATAAATTTTACATATTATTCCCTTCATTCTTTTACTCACATTTTCTCTTGCTTTCTGTAATACCATTCACCTTTTCTTTCCACCCATTCTCTAATTCAACATTCCAGCTGAATAACATTAAACCATGACAACTTTTCCATTCCCAACACTTCTATTATTTTTTCCTCACTACCCATCATCCAATTTCTTCCTGTTCAGGTTGAGAGCAGAATGGATGCAATCTGGTACCTCAAAGTTGTTGGGCAAAAAACATGTCAAATGCTAGTGCCCACATTAACCCCACAGATGCACACAGAAGCAGTAATCAATGACTACATGTTGAGTCTTAGGCTGCAAGCACAATGAAGCCAATGAGAAGATACGTACTATAAGGACACTCTATCTGGCCTCCATCTGGCCACCCTGCCTCCATTAAGCCTCTGACCAAGGTGGTATTTGGTAATCTCTCTCTTGCACTGAAAACAAGTGCATTTTTTTCAAAATTTATTTATTTCATTATTCATCACATTTTAAGTTAACACTATGCAGTACAATTCTACTTTCTTCCAAAGTATTTTATGATATTCTATCAGTATCAATCAGTACTTTATATCCCTGTCCAGACTTTGCCCTGGGAACCCTACCCAAACTACAACGTAGCCACGATTACTCCAAAGAAGCAACAAAATAAAAAGCAAGGTGTTTTGTCCAGGAAAGAAAAAAGGAAGATAAAATCAATAGTATACAAAAAAGTGACTTATACTCACATACTGAAATGACTAGGCTGCTGTACTATAATGCTTCCAATCCAGACCAGCAGCTGAGGAAGCCACTACCTTCATAAAACTCCACTCCTGTTCTTATTAGAAACCATAGCATTTGCTGTTCCACTAATCCAGAATTAATTAATTAAAATGAACTTTGAGGCTTGAATTGTCAAATGGACAAGCCAAGATTTAAATAGATATTCCTTTATGCAAAAATTTGAGGGAGGGGAGGGAAGCACAAGGTCAGGTCATATTCCTGCAGGCTTCTTCACACCAACTTTGGTCATTTAGGGTGTCAAGACGCTTTGCTGCCTTGTGCATGATCTCCTCCAAGCAGTCGTGTGCTTCCCCCCCCTCCCCATGCAGGCAGTTCTTTAGGGTGGCTCAATTAAATTAAAAAAATTATTGTCATTGTAAGTATATACATAGTATACCCATACAATGAAATTCACACAGAAACCCAGAGACCAGACCTACATGCATCATCATAGGCATCCTTCAGTCTCAAGAGATTATGGTATCGTGCTCTGCATGGAGGACTTGGAACAGCATCTAGTGTGTCTGAGAAGGCCAATTCGAGAGTGACAATCCGTTCCACACTTAGGACAAATACAATCTGTGCCCCGTCTAGCTCCCTGATTTTGCTGCTTTCGTGATTGCCTCTTTGCCTCAGCCTGCTGGGCGAGGGTCTCTTCAAATTGGGAGAGGCCGTGATGCACCGCATGCCTCCAGGCTGAACGCTCAGATGTCAGGGTTTCCCATCTGTTGAGGTCCATTTCCAAGGCCTTCAAATCCCGCTTGCAGATATCCTTGTATCGCAGCTGTGGTCTCCCTCTGGGGCGATTTCCCTGCACTAATTCTCCATACAGGAGATCCTTTGGAATCCGACCATAAGGCATTCTTGCAAAATGCCCGAGCCAATGCAGGCGTCGCTGTTTCAGTAGTGTATACATGCTAAAAATTCCAGCTCAATCTAGGACTACTCTATTTGGAACTTTGTCCTGCCAGGTGATACCAAAAATGCATCAGAGGCAACGCGTATGGAACGTGTTCAGCTTTCTCTCCTGCCGTGCATGAAGGCTCCAGGACTCACTGCAGTACAGGAGTGTGCTCAGGACACAGGCGCTATAGACCTGGATCTTGGTGTATGCTGTCAGCTTCTTATTGAGCCATACTCTTTTTGTGAGTCTTGAAAACATGGTAGCTGCTTTGCCAATGCGTTTATCCAGCTTGACATCTAGGGAAAGAGTGTCAGAGATCGTTGAGCCAAGGTACACAAATTCATGAACAACCTCCAATTCTTGCATGGAGATGGTAATAGAGGGAGGTGAGTCCACGCCCTGGCCCATGATTTGTGTTTTCTTCAGGCTGATTGTTAGTCCAAAGTCTTGGCAGGCCTTGCTAAAACGATTCATGAGTTGTTGGAGGTCTTCGGCAGAGTGGGCAACAATGGCTGCATCATCAGCAAAGAGGAAGTCCCGCATGCATTTCAGCTGAACTTTGGTCTTTGCTCTCAATCTAGTGAGATTAAAGAGCTTTCCATCTGATCTAGTCCGGAGATAGACACCTTCTGTTGCAGTTCCAAAGGCATGCTTCAGCATGACAGCAAAAAGGATCCCAAACAGAGTCGGTGCGAGGACACAGCCCTGTTTCACTCCGCTTCGGATGTCAAAGGGATCTGATGTTGTGCCATCAAAAACTACAGTGCCCTTCAGTCCCTCATGAAAGGACCTGATGATGCTAAGGAGTCGAGGAGGACATCCAATCTTAGGAAGTATTTTTAAAAGGCCATCCCTGCTAACCAAGTCAAATGCTTTTGTAAGGTCTATGAAGGCCACTAAGAGTGGCTGTTGTTGTTCCCTGCATTTCACACACATAAAAAATCCCCAAATACTCCCCACCCACTAAAATCCCCCACTAAGATGCACATATAGCAGAAGCACATTGCAAACTGCCTTCAGAATGGGTTGTTCTGTGCTATGAATCAGAATACTGGGGGGGGGGTGTCAGGAGTCCTTTAGGACATCTTTTTCTAGACTTTCTCCACAGAAACATAGGACACTGTCTTTGACTTTTTGTTGTTTAGTCTTTAAGTCATGTCCGACGCTTTGCGACCCCATAGATCCTCCTTCGTGACCCGCCAGGACCTCCTGTCTTCCACTGCCTCCCGGAGTTTGGTCAAATTCATGTTAGTAGCTTCGACGACACTGTCCAACCATCTCGTCCTCTGTCGTCCCCTTCTCCTCTTGCCTTCACACTTTCCCAACATCAGGGTCTTTTCCAGGGAGTGTTCTCTTCTCATGAGATGGCCAAAGTATTGGAACCTCAGATTCAGGATCTGTCCTTCCAGTGACCACTCAGGGTTGATTTCCCTCAAAATGGATAGGTTTGTTCTCCTTGCAGTCCAGGGGACTCTCAAGATTCTCCTCCAGCACCACAATTCAAAAGCATCAATTCTTTGGCGGTCAGCCTTCTTTATGGTCCAGCTCTCACTTCCATACATTGCTACTGGAAAAACCATAGCTTTGACTATGCTGACTTTTGTCGGCAAGGTGATGTCTCTGCTTTTTACAATGCTGTCTAGCCCATATAACAGTACTGTGAATGATAACTGGCAACAGCTTTCCATGGTTTTATACTTTCCATAGTTTTATATCTTACTAGCCTATATATCGATTGCTGGTTTACCTGACGGTCACTCATTCAAGTACTAATCAGGCCAAATCCTTCATGGCTTCCAAAATCAGAGAAAAACCAAATAATTCTAGGTGGTAGAATAATACAAAACAGGTAGCTTTCAATCTGATCCTCAGAAGCCACTATGATGGGAAGATAGGTGACTCAGTCCTAGTGTTGATACAAGGACACCTCTTTCTTGTCCAAGTTAGGTTGGTTTAAAATAAAATAAAAAATTGAGCCCTTCAAAGAGATTAAATGAAAATCCTCTTCCAGACTTTCTCCACAGAAACATAGGACACGATCTTTCAACTTTTTGTTGTTTAGTCGTTAAGTCGTGCCTGACTCTTCACGACCCAATGGACAACAGCACTGTGTGCGTGTTTAGTCGTTTAGTCGTGTCCGACTCTTCGTGACCCCATGGACCAGAGCACACCAGGCCCTCCTATCTTCCACTGCCTCCCGGAGTTGTGTCAAATTCATGATGGTTGCCTCGGTCATCCCCTTCTCCTCTTGCTGTCACGCCTTCCTAACATCAAGGTTTTTTCCAAGGACTCTTTTCTTCTCATGAGATGGCCAAAGTACTGGAGCCTCAGCTTCAGGATTTGTCCTTCCAGTGAGCACTCAGGGTTGATTTCCTTTAGAACTGATAGGTTTGTTCTCCTAGTAGTCCAGGGGATTCTCAAGAGCCTCCTCCAGCACCACAATTCAAAGGCATAAATTCTTCGGCGGTCTGCTTTCTTTATGGTCCAGCTCTCACTTCCATACATCACAACAGGAAAAACTATAGCTTTGACTATTCGGACTTTTGTTGGCAATGTGATGTCTCTCCCCTTCATGGATTGCTGCCTCCTTCATGGATTGCTGCCCGTTCATGGATTGCTGCCTTGTCATGGCGAAGGGGCTTGAGTAACTCAGAAGCTATGGGCTATGCCGTGCAGGGACACCCAAGATGGACAGGACATAGTGGAGAGTTCCGACTAAACGCAATCCACCTAGAGTAGGAACTGGCAATGCCACTCCAGTATCTTTGCCAAGAACGCCCCATGATCAGAAACAAAAAGGACAACAGCACACCAAGCTGAATAGAATAAAGGTCTCAAATTCATGCCTACATTTTTGTCTGTGAAATATCTGTGAAAGTATGTAACTCTCAACTTCCTTCTTACCTAGGTCTGAATATCACATTCACTCATTGGCATAGCAGTAAATTTGGAAGTGCAAGTGCTCATCATGACAGGATAATTTTATTAAACGGTTTCGCACAGCAAATGGCTCTTAATTGCCCATTCAAAATTAAAAAGGCTACACAAAATATTTTACATTAAAATAGAGGCAGCAGGAAACAATATGTAAGACTGCAGTATACCTCAGAGGGGGCAGGGGGTGACAGATGATGTCATATTGCCTGCTCATCAAAAAGTCTTGAGGGTTTGATCCTGTGAGGCCTGGCTCCACTACACCACTGCACTCACTTCACTATGTCTTATATTTTCATACAATGCCTCTGTTCATGCACAGTATAGCTGTCATGTGCAGGAAATGTGCAGTTTCCTACTTCCATCTCAGGAATCATCCTTAGGAATCTCGTGATACTTGTACGTGCCACCTCAGTTGCACAGTGAATGTCACATATATTTCACAATTGCACAAGAGAACACATGGGAAGAAGGTGAGATGGTGTATGGCACTGGTCCCCAACCTTGGGCCTCCAGATGTTCTTGGACTACAACTCCCAGAAGCCTTCACCACCACTTCTGCTGGCCAGGATTTCTGGGAGTTGAAGTCCAAGAACATCTGGAGGCCCAAGGTTGGGGACCACTGGTGTATGGGATAGGTAGATGAACAGGACAAAGTGGTTTCTGCATGGGACTGAGTGGAAACTCTGGCAGAATTAATGCAGTCCCTTTCTCTCTCTTGCTGCCTGTCAAACCACTGTCATGAAGAAGCCCTATGACCTAAAATGTTATAGAAACAGAAATCAAACCTTCTGTTCCTACACAACTTTTGCCCAATAAACATAATATCACTTACACATACAGTCATACATTATAATCCTGAGGGGAGGAAATACTATGCATAACGTATGATACGTTTAAAGCCGTTGCCAGAATACTACTGTATATTTCTGCTGGTGCAACACCAGCAGTGCAACTTTCAGTGAAAATTGCCCATAGTCAAGAAATCAGAGTAAGCATTTCCTATCACACCCCAAAGCAGATGATTCTGTGCAAAAGGAAATGCCAATGTTAACATCTTAATATATGACAATTCACCATGAAAAGTTACAATGCTACTATTAAGCCAGCAGGCATTAACTAACAGGATTTTTTGCTATTGGTCTTCAACTTTTTGCTTTTTGCTTTCTTTCTGGACTTAAATTCCCAGGAGATATTACTAACTTCAGCAATGTTCAGGGATTCTAGAAGCTGAATCCCAAAACATGTCAAAATAATTAAGAAGCAGAAATCTAAAATGACGCCAGCATATAGCAACAGGCCTTCCTTCTCATGCCATCAACTAAATATCGAAATTGCAATTATATAATTATTGTAAGCCGCCCAGAGACCTCTGGGTAGTGTGGGCGGCATATAAATTGAATAAAATAAATAAATAAATAAATAAATATCTGTGTAATATATAAACTAAAAATACATTTAAACTGGTTTAGGATCAGCAGAACCAACAAATAATGTTAAGAGATTAGCATGACCTCTGCAATAGACCAGTGTGCTCTAGACAAAGTGATGAACCAGGACTTAAGAGGTCTGAGTTCAAATCCTCATACAGCTATGGAAACTAAATGGGGGTGTGGAATTGGTAAAAACACTCATTAAATATCTCACTTACCTTGAAAGCCCTGTTAGGGTCCTTATAAGTTGGTTCTGACTTGAAGACATGTAACACTAAGTAGACAACCTTCTCCATTATTACAACCAAAGAAGAAAGATGGAGGGCATACCTACCACAAGAAAATTCTGATTTGGGTAATCATTTTGTTGGATGCTGAAAAGTTACGAAGAAGGCGAGCTTTAAGTCTTCAAGGACTCTTTGGTATAAATTATGGACTTATGGTAGAAGAAAGGAATGTATAAGTTATGTTGGTATAAATTATGGACTTATGGTAGAAGAAAGGAATGATAAACCACTTCTGACTACTCTCTACCTGGAAAACCTTGAAAAGGGCCGCCGTAAATTAGACTAGACTTGATGGCATATGATTATGGTTGGCTAGATAGCTCAGTGCTTTAGTTATCTGGTTGGGAGTTCGATTCCCCACTGTGCCTCCTGTGAATAGAGCCAGCCTGTGTGGCCTTGGGCAAGCCACACAGTCCCAGGACAATCCCAGGAGAAGGGAATGGTAAATCACTTCTGAATATTCTCTCCCTGGAAAAACCCTGAAAAAGGTTGCCATAGTGAGCATTGACTTGGCAGCACATGAATATTATTTTATAATGTAAATAGCTCGAAATTGGACCAGATGTAATGCCCACAGCTCTTGAAACTGGACTGTAGCAAGGGCAGATGGATTTTTTTCAGGTTCCGCAAGAAGCTACCATATCTGCATATAAAAGCCTGGCCTGGACCCCTGTCCTTACGTAGAGCTCCTTACAGCAATGCTTACTTAAATCTTTGCTAGGCTCAGAGCAGAAAAACATGGAGTAATGGCTGATGGCAAGAGATTGTGGAGAATGTAGTCCAACTACATCTGGAGGGCCAAAGGTTCCTGACCCTTTATGCCATACCTGCACAACAGTCTGAAATCTATCTCAACACTCCTTATTTCAGAAACACCTGAAGCTCTCTAATAAGGCTCCAAATCTCTGACAGAATCCTCAGCAGGTTTCACTACTGCAAATCCCAAGAAAAGCAATGTGAACCATTTGACGGGCTTGTTTCACAACAGCTGATTCTGGGGAAACGTTTAAACAGCTAAATATTGCAGTAATAGTGGCAACATTTCATATTTTTTTTGCAACCAAGCAATAAATCCCGACCACCCCCAGGCCAAAATAATAATAAAATTGACTGCATGTAACATAGGCATACATATGCAAATAATAATATAAATCACATGCATTTTTCCCCTGTATAATGCTTTAATCAAAACAAATGGTATTTTACTAGAAAGACCCAGGATAAGGGCTACTGTGAACAATGCTCTGCCCTCTGAGGAAAAGAACAGGCACCTGAGATGATGAAGCAAAATTTCATTAAGAGACTTGAAAAAGCCAATTTGTTCACTTACTGGTTCATTAAATAATGATTCAGATATGCCCTCTGTATACAGGGAAGCAACTCCATCCTGAACTAAATAAACTCCATGGCAAACAGGCGCAGGTGTTCAGTTAGATATTGTTATTACTGAATTGAAGAGGAGCAGTGTGAAAAACTGATTCTGCAACTGATTCTGTACACATTCCACTATATTAATAAGTTTGATGTTTTGCAAATACACATTCACAAATAAACTAAACCCATTGGAAGGGTTTCCCCTTCTTTCAGGCTTGTACTTCTACTCCCTTACACAGCACACTAAATCCACCTGCCCTCTACAATCTGCTTTAGCTTCAAGTAGGTTTACATCAATGTCACTCTTCAGTAAGACTTTCTAAATAGCAAGTTTTCAAACTGCTTGTTCCCTTAGGTTTCTAAAAACCATGTCCACTATTACCAAACCATTTGCTACAATATCCAGCTGCAGAAAAAAAATTGAGTAAATTCCGGCCTCAATTTAGCTGTGTTCAAGCACTGAGAAAAGTACTAATTTTAACATGTGAGGAGGAAGGAAAGGCTGGACCCTCCTCCCCCACCCAACAAAGAGAAGGTGGGGATGGGGAAGCTCCTTATGTAGGAGAGACTCTCCTCTTCTGACCGTCCATCCTCCACCTTCCCTCCTCACAATTTTCTGATTATCTGGATAGTGCTTTTGTATGCGGATACCATAATAGGTTCAATAACAGCCCATACATATCAATCCTTTCCTCCTTTCATTCCCTCTTCTGACAACGGTATGGTCCAGCAGCCCCTAAAAAGTCTGGGGTTGTGTACATTCCAATATATGGCAGATCTTCCCAGCTGGTATGGAAAGGTTACCTGTGAGTAGAAAGACTGCAAACTCCAATAATGACTCCAATAATGATGGTATGGAACTGTTGTGTCCAGAAAAAGTTCTGCAGTCCAGCATCCATGAACATCGCTAGCAGCTCATTGATTTTGCAGGGAATATTTACTGCCTGCCTTATAAAGTTTGCACATTCTACCTGTGAATTTATTCATGAATAACTGTTGTGATGCTGTCTATTTGCTTGGACTGGGCAAGGACGCAGACACACAAAGAAAAAACCACTTAAATCAATGGGATAAATGAGGGTGTGCTCACAAAAGCATATGGATTAGCCATATGAAAAATCAAGTCATTGATACAATCCAGCTCAGTCATGTGTATCTTGATAGACACAGTTGAAGATCATCCTTTCCAAACTAAACATATAAAAACTCTTAAATCTCAATTCTGTTGCATTTCCAATCCCTTCCTTAGTTCATAAAAGGTTCTGAACCTCTTCTTTCTCATTCTCTCTCTCTTTCTTACTCTCTTATGTACCAGCTCATTAGCAATTCAATAAACAACACTCACTTGTTTTGCTTTTCTAGATTGCAAAAGGGCTGAGTTTGGCAAGAATCTAACAAGTCAGAATATATTACTACTGAATTATGCCCAGTTCAGTCTGCCACTACATGTGAAGACGTAGCCTAAGACATTTAACAATTCTAGCACACTGTCTCTCATACACAAAAGAAACTGTCAATTAACGTTAAATAGCTCACTGCAAAAAGAGAGAAATGACCTAACCTGTAATCAATTGCCAGTTAAGTCCATCAAAGGTGGAAAAACACATACAATTCCTTTTTATTGCTTTCTCCCCCACTCTTCCTTAAAAGCCCCAATAAACAGGGCCAGTTGTTTCTCCTTGACAAAAAAAAAACATCCTGGTTTATCCCTTAACTGCAGTCAGCCTTCTGATTTGGGAGGCATGTAAGGCAAACCAAGTCATTTTACAGAACAGTTGCCACTTATAAATTAATGGCAACATAACAAGTCTATGAGCTATTTGCGTGCAAAAGAGAGCTGTAACCCAGAAGAAAGGTCAGCAGAAGCGTGTTACTGCCATTTCTGCCACGGATAATTTTCTTCAGTGTCTGTGCACAGGAGATGAACTGTTACCCATCAATCACAGTGACAGATCACCTCTCCCCCTTATCACAACAATACACCCACAACAAAAAACACAGGGATCATAATAATCACCCAATCTCCAGAAAAGGACAAAAGCTGATCCCACAGCTATAAATATTCAACTATCCAAACAAACTATACCAGAGCACAGACAGAGTTCTGATTCCTGTCCTCTGAAGATGCTGGCCACAGGGACGGGCAAAACCTTAGGAAGAACAACCTTCAGAACGTGGCCAAAGAGCCCGAAAAACCTACAACAACCATCCAGTGGATGTCCTCGGCTCGCCTTTTCCCGGTGAAGCCCATTTTCTTTTATTTATTTATTTATTTATTTATTTATTTATTTATTTATTTATTTATTTATTTATTTATTTATTTATTTATTTATTTATTTATTTGTTTGTTTGTTTGTTTGTTTGTTTATTGCATTTATATGCCGCTCATCTAGACATATTCTACTCTGGGCGGCTCAGAGCCACTCTACTAGTGGCTTCACTTTCTCAACTGGGGAAAGGGTAGGCAGTTTCTTCCACTCCTCCAGAACAGCCATGACTGCATTTTTCTTTGAAATGTTCTTGCACTTGCTTTTACCCTCACCCATAAACTCGCCCACAGATACTTTTGTCGCAAAGCTCTCCATATGTGGGGAACCACTATCATGGGGCACCTCAAGATTCACAGGCAAGTTTCTTTTAAGTGCAATCTCAAACACCTGGTTTATTTCGGATGTATTGAGATTTTTATCATCTGGTTCTATCCCTTTAATCTCTGGTTTCTCAGGTAGGGGTTTTTTTCTGCAAGATTCTCAGGATTTTTGCAACTGCATGTGGAGCTTTACCAATACTAGTCCCTTCAGCTTTCCGGTGCTGTCATAACAAATCCACAGGACCTGACCCTGCTAACTGCAATTCACTCCCCTCAGCATCTCCACTACGTTCTTGGGACAAAATGCTCTTTCCTGAGCCTTTTCATCACGCCAGCCCCTGCTTTTCATGAGCAGTCCTCAAGCTTTGCCTTGCTACTGTATTTCTAAGGACTTTTGCAGACCTACACATTGGCAAGAGATCAAGATCCCTGGCAATGGGCATAGCTTAGCCCTCGTCTTGTCATCCCCAGTACCACTCATTTGGCACGTATCACACGTCTGACAATATTGTTTCACTTGCTTCCCCATTCCAGGCCAATGAAAGTTCTGCGCCATTTTTCGTTTGGTGCGAGAGATTCCCAAGTGTGTCCCAAATACACCTCTGTGTGCTTTTTCTATAATCTTTTCTCCGTATTTAACAGGGACAATTAGCTGTTGTGGGCTCCTCTCCCCCAATGAGGTGCCATTAAAACCTAATAAAAACCTAATAAATCTTTTTTTCCACACAATACCTCTCTGGGTGTTCAGGAGTCAGTGGAATGGGATTCTCATTAACTTTTCCAAAGCAATCACTCAAGGTAACATCTTCCTTCTGCTCATTAATAAAGGAGGAACTACTAGGATTTCTCATTAGCACTAAATCAGCTGTTTCTTTCATTTCAAGATGCTCATTTAAAGTGGGTCTTTCATCAAGAGTTTCAGCACTTCCTTCAGAGGCTTTATTTTGCCTCCCAAGAGCAGGTTACTATTAAAACACTCTGCAAAGGCTTGTCTAAATCTAAACCAATCAAACAAGGAGCAGGGATTTGGTCTGACACTGCAACCTTCCCATATACCAGACCACCCCTGGTATCTGACTGCTACTTTGGCCATTGGCAGCACCACGGCATCTGAGCCTTTGAGGGAGATTTTTTCTAACATATTCTCTTCAGGAATGATATCTGAGTGACAAATAGTAACTCGGGAACATGAACAGTATCTTTCAGACCCAAATACTTTATTTTATCAATGAAAATAGGATCTGCAGAGTTGCTCAAAAAAATCCTGATTGTATTGGATTAGGAAACATTGTATCACTCTCGCTTCAGGAATGTCTGGGCACTCTGCCAAATCCGTTTCCTTAGCAACCATGCTGTGGCAAGAAGAAGCCTCAACTTCAACTCCCAATTGCTGTGCTCTGCCTGCACACAAAACACCTTCTTAGGCTAACTGGAATTTCCACCTTTATGCTGGTTAAGATCCCTAGCCCAAAAATGACCTTTCTCTCCACACACATAACATTGTTTACTGGCCTTGGGCCCAAAATGAAGGGCCTTATTAACTTTTACCTCAGAACTATTAGATTTCAGATGACTGTGCTCTGGAGATGAAGGGCTGTCTCTAAAATGGCTTCCCTTAGCTTGTGCCTGACTGAGGTAACTTCAGTCCAGGTCCAGTTATGCTTGTGGGGGCGTGTTGTGCCCACGAAACCCAGTGCGAGACTTTCTGAGGCTGGGTCCAGAGTAATGGGGCGAGTTAACGGAGCCAATCTGTATAAAGAAGATTGCAGGATCAGTTGTATCACCCCATCTCCAGCTAAAAAGAATCCTACATAACGGGGTTGGGAAAGCCCCAGGCTTGAGTTTCTGCAGGAAAGAATTGCCCTTCCCCTCAGCCCTCCGAATCCTGTGCTTTTCAGACATGCTGGGTTGGAACTTGCATCATTCCCAGTCTCTCAGATCAAGTGCACCCCAGCCGCTGACGCCTGAGGAGGAAGGTAAGCCTCAGACTACCCCAAAATCATGTTAGCGGCAAGAGAAGAAGGAAAAGGTGCACAAGGAAGGGTGCACACCCTCCAGCCATGGCTGGGAGAACTCAGTTTCCTGCCACCACCTTGTCACACGGGGATTCTGTTTGGATCGGGCTTCGTCACCATGCGAGCAGCACCAACCCGTGCTTGTGGGGTAGCGCAGAATGCACAACGGGTGGCTAGCACAACCAAAGGGGGCAATGGGAAAGAGTGGGTATGCATGCACATGTGAAGGCAGGCAAGCATTCAGACATCGAGGCAGCAGGAAGGCAACAGAGGTAGATCGCTGATCCCCCACTTGAGATACACACATGACATGGAATGCAGGCAGGTAAGGGCTAGTGGTCTGAGCGGTGCCTCACATTTGCCCTCAGGGGCCAGCTTCCAGCGCCTTGATGTGAAAAAGGAGAGAGAGAGCCTAGCGTGTCATGTAACTCTCAGGCTCGCCGCTTACCTTGAATACCTGTCGTGCGTGCAGGGAGGGGGGCAGAGATACAAAAGCCAGACATTTTAAAGGTTTTTAGCTTTGCCTGCCGGATGGAGGACATTAGGATAAAAAGGAGGACATGTCCTCCTTTTGCCGGACGTCTGGCAACCCTGTGCATAGATTCATGTCAGTGTTTTGCTATGTTGCTTTGGCTGTACGTTGCATAATGAAGCAGAAAGCACATGAACTCAGTGCAATATGCAGGTGTCCGACTAGCAATTTCTAGCTTTTATTTCCCTCAAATGGAATATTTTGCCTTTCCTTCTCCCTACAGCATTTTCTACAATAGTCTGACAATGCAAGCACTCACAAAAAGACACTCAAAGTTCACAACATTTTACATGGAATAGTAAATAGGAGTTTTCTTCTAAAGTGTAATTTTTCTGTCTTCAGATCCAAAAAGAAACAGTCAGTCAAGAAATAACATCTTATTAACATTTGGCAATTATATGGCAAAACATTACTTCTAAAAAGGTAACAAATGCTGTGTTTGGCAAATGCTAGCAGACTTCGTTTACACTTTTATCTCCATCATTTAATATCAGCAGTGCAAACTGGTTTATCTCCTTAGTGATAACATCTCATACTACAATTGATAAAAGTATTCTGCTTATCAGCTATTCTCAAGCCCCATATTACACACAGGTTATTTATAGCAGTGTTGAAAAGGAACTAGAAACTCAAGCAATAATGTGATTGTCTCTGGTTCAACAGGGAAAAAAATATCTCTCCCAACCCCTACCTACACATCTGATGAAGCAGACAAGATTCCATGAACGGATCTCACAAATAATCGGGTGAAATCTAGTAGTAAGTCATAACTAGAGTACATTCCTGGAGTCAATGGAACTTACAGAGCTGTTATCTCAACAAATCTCCTCTGATTTAATGGGTCTACTCTAGTTGCAACTTATTATTGGATTTTATTTACATTTTATTAGTTTCGTTGATGTTCCAACTTTCCAGGAATTAGTCCAAGATGGTGTAAATGTTGCTTCTCCACCATAACTTAAAGTAGGTCAGACTAAGAGATAGAGAATCCCTGGCTCCAGATCATTCACTGAGTTTCACAACTTTGTTTATTATACAGCCTAAAAACAAATTACATAAAATATTAGTTTTGGTGGAACACATTCAAAAAATTTACATTTCTAAGATACAAAATACTTTGACAAAGGTATAGGACAGCCAGTGTGGTATAGTGGATAGAGTGTCAGACGAGGACACAAAAGCCATAGGTTCAAAACCCCACTTAGTCTTGGAAACTACTGTAGCTGAAGCAAAATAGAAGCGGCAAACCACACCTTGCACATCTGTCAGATCCAATTTGATGTGGATTGCTCTACTGAAAACAGGGTTGGACTTGATGGCCCCTTCCAAAGCAATTATTCTATGACAAATTTCAATGCCATTTCTGAAGCCAGAAAAAAGCCATGAGAGGCGGGTTAACAGGGCAGACAGGCAGTTAACCTGTTCGCTTTCTTGATAAATTCAAGAAAGTTTTCTAAATAAGAAAGTGACACATTATTGTTATTAGTAGTAGATTTATTTATATGCCGCATTTCTCCCAACAAGGGACCCAAAGCAGCTCACAACATTAAAAAATACACACAATTTAGAAACACAGTAAGTTAAATATTAAAAGATAAATTACACAATATATGATTTAAGAATTAAATTAAAAGGTTAAAAGATTAAAACATGGGAAAGATTAAAATTATTTGCTGAAATGGGGTTCAGGGATTCTGTTTTAACGGTTAAAAGCCTGACTGAAGAGATGGGTCTTTAGCTTTTTTTTTTTCAGAAGGATGACAGGGAAGGAGCCATCCTGATCTCCCATGGCAGAGTATTCTCCCATTATGAGCCTGCTCAGGTGTTACTATCAAAAGAGACTACCTTCTCTCAACCCCACTACCTTCACAGGTATGTTTGGCAGGGACACAGGAGAGGGCCTTCTCTGTGGCTGCTCTCAGATTTTGGAACTCCCTCCCCTAGGAGGCCAGGCGGGAGGGGGGCTCTTTGCTGTCCTTCTACAATCAGGCCAAGACTGTTCTCTTCAGGCGAGCTTTCTCTCAGTGACTGGCTGCCCGAGTGCGATTTTTAAATGGATTGCTGTGCCTTACTGCTTTGAATAGGCTTTTAGTATGGCTTTTGTTCATCATTTCTTAAGAGTGATATTTGTTTGATTCTTTTTTGTACAGTGGTACCTCGCTTTACGATTGCCCCGCATTACGATGAAACCACATTACGATGATCTTTTTGCGATCACAATTGCAATCGCAAAACAATGGTATAAATGGAGGTTTTTTGCTTTGTGATGATTGGTTCCCTGCTTCGGGAACTGATTCTTTGCAAAACGAAGTTTTTTAAACAGCTGATCAGCGGTTTCAAAATGGCCACTGGGTAAACAAAATGGCTCCCCGCTGTTTTCTGGGACGGCTTCCTCGCAAGACAGGCAGCGAAAATTGCTGCCCTGTGGAGGATCTTCGCTGGACAGTGAGTTTTGACCCCATTGGAATGCACTGAAGGAGTTTTCAATGCGTTTCAATGGGTTTATTTTCACATTACTTTGTTTTCGCTTAACAGCGATTTTCCTGGAACAGATTATCATCGTTAAGCGAGGCACCACTGTATTTGAATATTCATTGTTTTTAGCTCTCAATATTGTCTTTTAATGATGTAATGTGCCTTGGGTCCTTGAAGTAAAAATATTTCAAATACAGTGTTACATTCTCTTGTATCGTCTGCATATAGAAAACGGCAGCTTTTAAATTTCTTGTACTTCCCAGATACCTCTCAGCACTTTTCATCATTCCCTGAAACAGCTGGTTCATAACAAGCACCTTAGCACCAGGTTACAAAACAGTGATCATCTGCCATTGCGTCCAGAAAATGGAAAATATAGAGAAGCACCTACAGTTTCCATATTTTTCCTATTGGAGGAAATCACACAAGCCATCCATGCTGTCATTGATCAACCTACACTCTTTGTGTTGCATAAAGTTGAGTAGGAATTCAGGTTAAACAAATGTTATTGCCTAAACTTGTAAGCTGCAAAATGATTAAAGCAATTTTTAAGATTTGACATAAATACCAAATATGATTCTGTCTCTCTAGAGGTTAAATATATGTGTGCGAGGCACAATATCCCCTTATCACATTTCATAAGCCTTCTTAATGAAACAGTAATGTTTGCCACTGGGCTTTTATAAGCTTTACCTTGTTACTCCTGCAATTTAACAAAAGCGAGGAAAACTACAACCTTTCATAAGCAAGTTGAAGTTTCTTAAGTATAGCATTCTTTTATCACCTTCTCAGTGCATATAACTTTTTTCAGCGTTTCATAAATTGGGGAGACAGAGAAAGAAGGAAGACTAGCAAGGAAATTGCTACAGATAAACAGGAAATGTAACAAGTGTGGAGAGAGATAGGAGGACATAAAGGAAGAATGCAAGTAAATAAAATTATAGATATATGCATTTGATGTGGTTTTAACTGAGATGTTTGTTATTCAGCAACTCTGCCTCATTCGCAGAATTGTTTAATCTTCTGTTGTTTAATATTTAAAGTTGTACTATTCACTATATAAAACATTCATGCATCATACCAGAGGTACGTAAAGGTAAAGGTTTCCCTTGACATATACTCCAGTCATGTCTGACTCTAGGGTGCGGTTCTCATCCCTGTTTCTAAGCCGTATAACCAGCGTTTGTCCATAGACAATTTCTGTGGTCACGTGGCCAGCGTGACTAGACACGGGACGCCGTTACCTTCCAACTGAGGAGGTACCTATTTATCTACAGTGTTGCTTCGCTTGACGAGTTTAATTCATTCCGTTCAAATCACTGTTAAGCGAAATTCTTGTCAAGCAAAACAAAAAAGCCCACTGGATGCATTGAAAACCGGTTCAATGCATTCCAATGGGCGAAATAACTCAGCGTCCAGTGAAAATCCTCCATAGGGCCTGTTACATACAGCACTGATGTTACCTGTCTGTCATGGGTTTGGAGGGAAAGTTCCAGCCTATGGGGAGTGGAAGGCGGGACATCAGGAGGAGGGGCTGTACTGTATATATATGTGAAGCCTGTGTGAAGGAGAAGCTGGAGAAGAGCTGAGAGAAGAAGCTTGAGTGGGAGTCTGTGTGTCAGACAGGGTACTACTGTGTGTCAGTCAGTACCAACCTGATAGGTTCAGGTGTCTGTAGGGTTAGCCAGAACTGATAGGTTCAGGGTCTGGGCTTTAGTTAAATGCGTTCTGTGTGAACCAAACTAGTGTATGTATGATTGAGACTAAGCCACGTTACTGTATCTTATTCATTTGATCATTTTATTTTCCCTGTGTGTTATGTAAATAAACCTTGTTCTTTTATTTGTTAAAAATCCATCCCTGGTCTGTGTGACTTCTTATAGGGAATGGTTGGTGGCAGCTTAGTGAAAGTGGGTGACATATCCCAGTAGGTCTGGGGTTGTCACAGGGCCATTTTCCATAGGTGCCTGTAATGCGAGGAATGTGTCCTAAAGCACAGCGTGGAGCCATTTTGCACAGCGGGCGGCCATTTTGAAGACCCGACGATCAGCTGTAAAGATTGTTGTTAAGCGAAAAATCGGTTTCCAAAGCAGAGAACTGATAATCATAAAGCACATTTTCCCTATTAAACATCGTTTTGCGATTGCTATCACAAAAACCTCATCGTAAAGCAATTTCCTCATCTAACGAGGTAATCATCAAGTGGGGCACCACTACTTGCATTTGCATGCTTTCAAACTGCTAGGTTGGCATGAGCTGGGGCAAGTGATGGGAGTCACTCCATCGCATGGATTTGATCTTACGACTACCGGTCTTCTGACCCTGCAACACAGAGGCTTCTGCGGTTTAACCAGCAGCGCCACCACGTACCAGAAAAGCTGCACAAGTTTGCATGTTGGGCTTGCAAGCCAATTGTGCTGTATATTTATTTAGTTTATACTCTGCCTTTTTTTCCAACTTCGGGATTCAAAGCAGCTTATAATGTATTTAAAAAACAAATACAACTAAAATCACCATAAATGATAATACTATTAAACAGACTGTCACATTAAAACAGCTAAATTAAAAGCAACATTAAAATACAAAACAGAACAAAACACAAAGTGCAGCACCTTCCATTAGAAGCCTTTTCTTTAGCAGCCAGTCAATTGCCTACTGCTTCTCTGAATAAGAATTCTCTGCCTGCAGGTGGAAGGACAACATGGAAGAGGGGCGGCTTAATCTCCTTTGTTGCACAGCTTGGGAGCAGCCACTAAAAAGGACCTCTCTCATACTGTCACTAAACAGGCCGGTGACAGTAAAAGGGCCACATGAATACCCTCCCTCAAAGGCTTAAGTTGGCTTTTTATCCCAATTTTAGCCGAATGCTGAAATAAGTATCATTCACTGAGCTCTGTCTTCTTTTTATTATAGAACATCTGGTGAAGATAAAAAGATGGAATAGTTACACCTTGTCTTTTAATAGAAAGCACCAGGAAGTAACTCTCCAGTTGAAACAATATTAGGGAGATTCAAGGGAAAAAATGTGAATGCTAAGAGGGGTATTTGGGGAAGAAAAAAAGCAAATGGGGAGAACCATTATGGGAAGCCTTCAGTAAGGGAGGGGTTAGGCTGCAATAGAGACCAAAGGAAAGCAAGTGATAAAAAGCAGACGTCATGCATCTCTAGCCTGCACAAATATAATTTCCCTTTTCTGCTCTTCGCATGCAGCCAATCTCCATACACATGAAATAATTTTTTAGGAGAGGGATATGACTAGAAAGGTAACAGTTTCTTGCACAGTCTGCCCCCATTCAAAGCAGCAAATAGCCCTTTTTTAAGGTTCTGAAAATGCCATTGGAAGCTTTTTTAAAAAGCAATTCTGTCCTGTTGGAAGATGGGGGTGAAGAGAGGGAGAAGCTGAGAAGGAGGGAAGAAATGGGGGCTGTGAAAGGAGGAAGGGAGGGAGACTCCTTCAGAGAAGAAACTGCACACACAGGAAAAAAGCAAAGGAGAATAGATGAGATAGTCAGAAAACAAGAGACATGTGGGTTCCTAATGCTGATAAGATGGAAAGGAAAAAGGTCACAGGCAATGATATACATGGGAAACAACAGCCCAAAGAAAGTGGGCCAAGGTCATGGAGAGCTTGAAAGATAAAGAGGAAGAATCCGTGCTGGGTACAGAAGCGATCTTATGCCATTAATAACTAAACAAATGTAGCATGTCCATAAGTGTGTTGTTCATGGCGGGGAAGGCTGCATTTGTTGACAGCACCCTCTGTGCATTTCTCTCCTGCAGGAAGACCTCCTTGACCTGCCTGTTCTTTCAGCGGCCTTTTAAGGGGGAGTTGTTTCCTTAAACTATTAATGGTGTTTTAGGTGTGAAAATTGAAAAGCAGGATGTTAACCGAAAGAGGTTCCACACACTTCTGCATTTACACTGGCATTAAAAGTAGGAATGTACCCTGAACCTCAACAAAATCCAAAGCCTGCGCTTAAGACACTTCAGACAGGCCCCCGTTCTCTGCAAAGTGAAAGGGGCTTCCAGTCAGTGAGTAGCATGAAGCTGGAGTCACTTAACCTTCATGTGGCATTCGGGATTGAGAAAACAGCAGGGTTGGCTGGATTAATATTTTGTTTGTTTTTTTGGAAATGCTCAGAAAGGGGAAAGAGAAGTGTGTGTGATGGATTAACAGGTTCAATTTCTCATTTCAGGGCACAGAGGTCTCTAATCATTGTGGTTATTGCTATGATACATCATGATCTAGTGCCAAATTCATTATTTATGCATCCTTATCTCCCTCCAAGGAGCCTTGAGTTTATTTCACAGGACTATCCACTTTTCTTCTCATAAGCTGATAAATTTTTTAGAGGTTTTCAACAAATTAATTTCTGACATCCCCAAACTCTGCTAAATGCAGAAATGACCAGTTACTGTTTTACTGGGGCTGCCTCTACTAGGAGTGAACAATCTAAAGTATTTCAGATATTGCTGGGCTCCAGATCCCTGGTCAGTGAGCAGGGATGATGGCAATTTGAATCCAAAAAACTTACAGCCAGTCACAATTCTTCTAGCCAGTTTAACCCCTACAGTGAAAGAACAGATCTCAATCCTGATCTGTTCACATTGTGAATGACCACACTCTATTATAAAACGGAGGTCATGTATTAGTGATGGACCTCAGGGACACAAAAAACATCAACACGGAGATGAAGTCATCAGTACAGGACCTCCCTTTATTCCAAGATGTGAGTGTGCTTCCTGAAAGGTTCCTCAAGAGGAAGACTGACAGTGGCCCTTTGCTTTCCAGAATGCAGACAAAATAAGAAGTCCGTATTCAACATCCCAAGGGGACGTGGTGGCACTGCGGGTTAAACCGCTGAAGCCTCTGTGCTGCAGGGTCAGAAGACCTGCAGTCTTAAGATCGAATCCATGCAATGGAGTGAGCCCCTGTCGCTTGTGCACAGGTTGCTGTCCTCTGAAGATGCCGGCCACAGAGACTGGTGAAACATTAGGAAGAACAACCTTCAGAACACGGCCAAACAGCCCAAAAAACCCAGAACAACCAACTTTAGCTTTCACAATGAAATTGAAATAATTAAGAGATTTTATATACCTTAGTTCAAACATCAATCCAAATGGAGACTGCAGCCAAGAAATCAGAAGAAGACTAGCTTAGGAAGGGTAGCAATGAAGGGATTAGATAAAATGGTCAAGTGTAAGGATGGGTCCCTTACATTTGACCATCATCCACACTCTTGTACTTCCAATCACCATGTATGGGTGTGAAAGCTGGACAGTAAAGAAAGCTGACAAGAAAAAAATTGATGTGTTTGAAATGTAGTGCTGGAGGAGAGATACCCTGGACTGCCAGAAAGATGAACAAGTGGGTCCTAGATCAAAATGTTTAAGCTCAAGTTGTCTGACTTTGGGCACATCATGAGAAGGAGGATTCTATAGAAAAGACAGTAGTGCTGGGAAAGGTGGAAGGCAGCAGGAAAAGAGGAAGGCCAAATATAAGATGGACTGACTCCATAAAGCCACAATCTTGAGCTTACAAGAGCTGAGCAGGGAGGTTCAAGACAGGACATTTTCGAGATCACTCATTCATAGGGTCACCATGAGTCAGAGGCAACTTGAGGGCACGTAACAACAAGTACAGTGGTGCCTCGACTTACACAACCATAATACGTTCCAGAAGATAGACGTAACTCAAAATGGTCGTAAGTAGGGACGTTCGTAAGTCGAGGCGCCACTGTATAACATAGTTGCAATCTATACCAGTTATTTTCCAGAACCTCAGAAAAGCACAAACTGTCTTTAGTAAACAAAGAAACGGTTTAGTAGAATATACCTTAGGCAGAAATAAAATAAAAAATTATGTTACATGCACAGAAAGACTGACTGCTCATTTTCCTTGTAGGTAAATGATACTTTTTTTAAAAATGACACTTTAATTTCTTAAGGTTAGAGGGTGGGAAGAAACAACACAGAACTCTCCCCCAGGCCAAAATCTTTCCTGCAGCCCCCCTCCCCATTTGATCCTGGCTATGTTCGTCACCTCCAGCACTAGGCCAGAATCATTCCCATTATGTTCTTGGAATATAATGAAAAGTTTTTACCTTGTGACTTTGAAGGCAGCCTCCTGGCATTGTATTTTATCTTTGGCCTTGCCTTTCTTGTCACTAAAGGTCCCTGTAGCAGCTATTAAGACCTTAGTAACATCAGCCCCACTTGCCAGGCAATCCCACTGTGAAAGAACTCTCAAGTTATATTAATCAAGTGAAGGGAGTAATTAACAGAGTAAAAATAAATAAGTAAACCCAAATCTACACATCAGTCAGAATCAAACAAGGGATGCACACTTGGAAGAAAAGGACCTCCGAAAACCATTAGCTGAGCCATTCAACTTACCAGGGAGAATTGCCCAGATTACATCTTACAGTGGGAAGTGGGTCATTTAAAAGGCAGTATCTCACCCTATAGCACTCTTACATATGTCACTTGTCCCCTCTTTATCTGCAACCAATTATGTTACCCCCCATCCCTTTCCATAAGGTCACAGGTCTTATTTTGCCCCTGGGAGAGACCTTTTTAAAGGAATGATAACAAAAACAACATCTTGCCACAGTGATTTTGTTGCAACAGAGGAAAATGTATCTGTACTCATCTTAGAACTGTAGAGCTGGAAAGGACCCTATGGATCATTGGGTCAAGCCCCTCTACAGTTACAGTGGACCCTTGACTTACAGACAGCTCGACTTACAGACTTTTCGAGTTACAGACTTCTCTGGCTGCAAAATTTAGATTCGACTTGCAGCCAGAGAATCGACTTACAGACCAAAAAAAAAACCCAAAATGGAATAAAAATAGAATAAAAACCACTGGTTATGGGATTAATCGGTTTTCAGTGCATTGTAGGTCAATGGAGATTCGACGTACAGACTTTTCGACTTGCAGCCACCATTCCAATACGGATTAATTCCTTAAGTAGAGGGTCCACTGTATAGTGATTTGATTCCACTTGAACTACCATGAATCCACCCAAGGGAACCTTCACATCTGTAGTTTGATGAGATATTTAGAATCCCCAGCTGCAGTTCAGAGGAAGATGCAGAGTTCTCTAGCAGAAAATTATAGGCACCATCTCTAAACTACAGAACCTAGGATACCTTAGGATGAAGACGTAACAGTTAAAGTATTATCAAACTAATATAACTGTGCAGTGCAGCTGTATCTTAATACTGAAATGAATATATGCTAGCTAGTGTGCAAAAATCAAAGAAACAAAAAAGCAAAGCATTAGTTTTGGCCTTCAGAGTTAGCATCTAAACATGAATCGAGAGAAAATGAGAACTGGAAGAAGAAAGGAAATGGTGGTCAAGCTGAGAGAAAGAGTGTGAAGGAAAGTTAAAAAGTAGAATACTTAACCTAAGAATAGAAAAGGGTACATCAGTACGGTACATCAGAATGAAAAACTAAGTCAGGAAAAATGAGTTTTTAGTAAGCTCCTTAAAAGTGAAACAAAGGAAGAAACCAACAGACTTTTAAAACAAAAAACGCTGCTGTACGGGGGGGAAAGCACAAAGACGAGAAACATCACAAGAGAGAGGAGGCTTTAAAAGATTATTGACAGAAGAACGAAGCAGTTGAACTAAGCAAAGAAAAAGCCAGCAACAAAATAGATCAATAAGGAAGGCATTCCCCCCCCCCAAAAAAAAACCCAGGACAGTTTAAGTTGGTTTAGGTTTATCCCAACCAAGCCATTTTTAGCAATCATAACCACGGAGTTCAGATCAAGCAGGGAACATGGCAATTGAAGACTTATTACAACATGTTGAGAAAGAAACAAAGAAGGGGCAGCATAACAATTCAGTAGACAGACAAAAAAACTGTGCATATCAGTGTAATACTTCATATAAGGCCATCAAATGAACCTGTCTGAGGTAGTTTCTCTTATTACCATAACTTAGACGAAAACTCAGAGATAATGCTTACAATTCCAGTTTCTATCAACAATGCCATATACTACAAAACTGCATTGCTTCAAACAATTAAAATGATACTATCTACAATATGATCTCTGTACCTACACAGCAAAAAGACAATTGACTTATATATGTCTGAGGCACATTTTACCTTCAAATAATCTAACCCTAAAACTAGTGTTTATGGCCTTACAGGTAATAACCAGCACTAGGAATGATGTATGGAAACTAGGAAAAGCTAAATACACTACAGTAAGTAATAGGCTCAAAAAGGGATGGGGGCAGCCAACAAAACCAGCTGCCCCATGTTGAACAATACGAAGTTCTGACTAGTTTTCAAAGAGATGCAGAGCTCAAGACATAACCTTGACCACCAGCACCCAAAATATTTTTAAAATGTTTTAGTTTTAAAATTCTTCTTGCGGTTCTTAAGGAAGGACAATTTTGTTGTGTTTCAAAGGAACAACCCTGAGACACTTCACACATCCTGGGTTTTTTTTAAAAAAAATTACATTGCAGGAGCTTGTGTGATCTTGCAAGGTCCAGGGATGCGAATGCGCAACCCCTTTAAACTTCAACTGCCCAATACTGCGTTCGAGAAATAAGATTAGATGGGCTTCCAGTTTTGGTTCAGAAAAGACATTTTTACCAGCCAACAAATGAGACAACAAATAAGTTGTAACTTGATTTGCTAAACACTCCTGAGGTTAAGCCTTCTTGGGGGCTGTTAAGATCTAGCCAGGGGGCCCTTTTGAAAGAGCCACCAGCTGCCCCCAGACTATGGAACGCCCTCCCGACTGAAATTCGTCTGGCGCCGACACTGATGATATTTCGGCGCCAAGTCAAAACCTTCCTGTTCCAGAAGGCTTTTAATTGAAATAACATTAACTGTGGGTCTTGAAGGTGCCAATTTTAATTGTATTTTAATCGTATTTTAATTGTATTTTAATCATTTTAAATTTTATTGGATTGAATTTTAATTGTTGTAAGCCGCCCAAAGACCTTTGGGTAGAGTGGGCGGCATATTAAATAAATAAATAAATAAATAAATAAATAAATAAATAAATAAATAAATAGATAGATAGATAGATAGACAGACAGATAGACAGATAGACAGACAGACAGACAGATAGATAGATAGATAGATAGATAGATAGATAGATAGATAGATAGATAGATAGATAGATAGATAGATAGATAGATAGATAGATAGATAGATAGATAGATAGATAGATAGATAGATAGATAAAATTGCTCTATCAAATTTAAACAAGCCTCAGATGCATAAATGGCAGCTCTATCTTGTTTTCAGAATACTGTACTAGTCTCTCTGGAAAGGAAAACTTCTTTCACACACAGACACAGACACACACATGAGAGAAAGAGAGAGAGAGAGAGATCTTCCCTAAGAATACCAAAGCAAATTTGGGATGGTTTTTTTTGGCAGAGATGCTGGGGGAAGGAGGAGCATAAAGTATCAGCTGCAGGTGCAGGGTAAAAAATGGTTTCGTATTTCACACTTGGCTGCTATCACACTTGACCTTTCAAAGAGGCCACCGAGGTGGGATAGCTAACATAAATCATCACTTCTTTAAAATGGGACAAACCATACCCGCAACAAAAGTGCTCTGCTACTAGACAAGAATATTTATCTTTTATTAATCGCCACTGCCTTGCAGGAGATGACAACACTCTGCATGCTGTGGGTGTACATGTGTTTTCCTAAAGGCAAGAGTTTCACCAGTATTTCACAAATATATATATATTTTTTCAAGGAAATGTTGAATAAAGAAGAGACATTTTTCACCTCTACAATACTGGCAACTGTTCTTCCTCCAGGGTTTTTCTCACATTAATGTACTCTCAGACAGGAAATGTCATTCCTATGTTTGTAGACAATCACAAAAGTATATCTGATGGATAAAACTGACCCTGGTTTTCAAAATATATTTATTTTATTTTTAAAAAAATCTTTTTGGTCGTCCTACAAAACCATGTCCTTTTGCATGCAAAATTACTAGATTAACATACAATTTTGGTATAATAAATAAAATAAGAATTACAGAAGCCAGCAAGCAAGTACTACCTGTTTCCCCAAAAATAAGACCTAACCTGAAAATAAGCCCTAGTATGATTTTTCAGGATGCTCGTAATATAAGCCCTACCCCCAAAATAAGTCCCAGTTAAGTCAAAACCCGCCCTCCACCATTGTGCAGCAACCAGAAGAAGATGACATGACTGCATTTGAATACATGTAGATTGTTGTACATGAAAAAAGAAATTCCCTGAAAATAAGCCCTAATGAATGTTTTGGAGAAAAAAATTAATATAGGACCTTGTTTTATTTTCAGGGAAACACAGTACACCTAAACAAAATTACTTACAGCACCCTGAACAGGGCTGTTAAGGTAAATGAGATATTTAAGGAGTGGTTTTTCCACTTCCAAAACCCCACTGAGCTTTCACAACTGAGTGGGGATTTGACCCCAGGCCTCCTGGACCATCACTCAGTCTATCCAGCACAACTGGAAGCCTCAGCTTTGCCTCCTCTCCAACAACATTCTGATTATCAATCATTTCTGCATCATGAGATTCAGTCGGTCTGGTCAGTACAAATTGTGAACTGACTATGTATTCTAGAACTGGGATGGAAAATCTCCAGTCCAAGCATTAACTTTGGTCTGTGGGCATTATCCATCCGGCTTGCAGGCTTCTGTTGCCAGAGATAAGAAAGTATTTAAACTCTGGGTAGCTGTTCCATAAAAATGAGCTATTGTTTGCAGCCTGGACAGCTGTTGCAAGGAATTCAACTTGACTTGGCAGCCAAGGAGGCGGTAACTGACCTCCGAGTAAACATACCTAGAATTAAGCTCAGTTTTGCAGCCTAGAAAGCTGTTACACTGGGGATTATCCCATAGTGAATATACCTAGAATTGAGCTGTGCTTCACACAGTCGGAACAATGTCTGAATCAATACAGTTGGCCAAGCATACTTTGCTCTGGCCCCGCTCCAGCCACAAGCTGCTGGCACAGAAGCCTTGAAACTCTTCCCGGAAGTAAATGCCAGATCCAGAATATGTTTCAACCTATTCTGCTATGTCCAGAGGTGCATAGGTTACGACCTACAGTAGGTGTTAGGGGAGAGGCAAGAATCCTGCAATCTTCCAGATGTTCAGCTATAACTCCTCTCCGCCCTAGGTAGCGTAACCACTGGAGAAGGCAGTAAGAGTTGCATTCTATGCTGCCAACTCCTGCTTTAGAGAATGAGTGGCACAGCAGATACTTTTCATGCCAACAGTACCTGCTTTGACCCCGAAGCTCTCTAGTTAAAAAAGGTCAAGCAGGCAGTGATGGTCAAAAACCCCATCACAGACCCCAAACAACCACTGCTTGAATAAAAGACTCTGGACTGAGCTGATACAAAGCAGCTTATACTTCTATAGCAGAAAGAGATTGCAGAACACTTACAACACTAAAACTGTGCTCACGACCTGGGGTTCAAATCCCAGGTAGCCGGCTCAAGGTTGACTCAGCCTTCTATCCTTTCGAGGTCAGTAAAATGAGTACCCAGCTCGCTGGGGGGGGGGGGCAATGTGTAGCCTGCATAATTAAATTGTAAACCGCCCAGAGAGTGCTTGAAGCGCTATGGGGCGGTATATAAGCAGCACGCTTTGCTTTTGCTTTGCTTTAAATAGGAAGGATGCCATTTTCCATGCTCACTATCTGAAGAGACATCCTGCAAATTTACACAACGGCTACAAAACTTTAGGGCAGCCCTTTCCTTACTGCGGTTCTTCCTACTATAGTTTATACTAAGCATGGGGTTGGTTCTCTGTTGTTTGCACTTTTAATTTGATGTTTATTACTGAATTTCACTATTCCGTTTTATTTCTGTATATGACGTGGTGTTGTAAGCCACCCAGGGAAGTGGCCCTGGCTATTAGATGCACGGGGGGGGGGGGGGGATTTAAACAAACAAACAAATAAAACCTACAGGTTCTTTTCTTTCTTTAATGAAAGAGGACATTCAAAAATGTGACTCTCCTGCTACCATCCAAAGCAGTACATGACATTCTACCATCTCAATATTTGGCATATAATAGGGCAGCTAAAGAACAAAGTACACACTGCCCTAACTAACCAGAGATGGGAAAGATATGGGGGTGGGTTGAACTACAGCTCCCATAATCCCATGTCCATTAGCCATGTTGCCACTTCTGCTGGCCATTGGTTTCTGTGATCTTTTGTTCAGAACCCCAACTTTTCTTTTCTCTATAAATAGGGCTACCATTTTCACAGTTCTTCTGTCACGATTAGTTAAAAACAAGTGAACCAACACCACACTAGGTGTTTCGGTGCTCCCTTTCAACCCAAAACAAATGTCACATCATGGGCCTTTTGCAATTAAGCGGTCCCTACATACCGTAGGGGGAAAATGTTGCACCACATCATCTCATCATTGGCCATAACATACACTGACTGCAGCCCTCTCAGCTATGAAATGGTAATCCAAAATTTGACTTCAGCTTTTAAAAAAAACTCACTAAGAGACAGAGATGGGGAGTCAAGTTGCAAGATTTGCTGTCAAGCCTGACATAAGTCACACCTGTGACATGGACTTGACTCAGGTTGTGTTTTTTTCTCCCAATGACTTTTACTGGTGACTCAGAGCCCACTCACCCCTCCCTTTTTTCTGGGGGGAAAAAGTTTGTTTTTAGTAGCGGCTTGGCCTTGGGGCTTCAGACTCAGGACTTCCGTACCAAAGACTTGGACTCTAACCCAAAGACATGTCAACACCCTTGCTAGGGATTATGAGGGATTAGGAGCAAGCCAGCAGTCTCGTGACATCACCACCCATCCCAAAATGATGGGCTAAGAGTAGTGGCTTACCTTAAATTATGATGATGATGATTACCAAAATCATGTGCATATATTATGTAAAAGTTAAACAAAGATGATACACTCGCAACAGAATATTTTAACCTAATAATAAAAGCTGATTTGGACAGCACTACTTCAAGCTTAATGCTTTTGTTGTTGTTGTTTAGTCATCTGCCTAATTAAGTAAGATAACCTTCTTACAACCAATTTACTTCATTAAGTCAACGAAATGTTGCAATGTTAGTTTGAATTTAAAAAGAACTTTTTTTAGAGATGATATCTACTGCTGAGAACAGATGACCTCTGACCATCTTCTAGGTTTCCAGTCAGTTTCCTAAATATGGAAACAATTCAACCCCAGAGAGAGAGAAAGAAGAAGTACAGTAGTTTTAAATGTTTTCTATTTAGAGCCTTCCAGACATTAGCACGCCATATAGAACAGTAAACTCAGGCTTTGATCGGACAGCTGCAAGTGAATGCGCCTGGTTGAACTGGAAAGTGTCACCAAAATGGGAGTGATTTCCAGTCTGGTTCCCCAAAAGTAGAAACCCTACAGGGATCAGGGTCAAGCTAGAGAGCATCATGTGATTGCTGAGAAACAGATCACATTAGACCACTCCACAAGTGGTCCAAATTGCAATCTTTTTCCCTGTAAAATCACGCCCTAGAACTCCTCGATTACACTTCTGTAGACTGTTCCCCATTTTCCTCTGCAATACTAGGTCAATCTGTATCACGCGCGGAAAAATGTCACTATTAAATTTGACCAAGTCAAACTCCGCAAAAGAGCAATGCAACCAATTTCCTCACCCTGGGCCAAGCAAGAGAGAAGCAAACAATTACAGTAGCAGATAACAGAGCTCACTAGCAGATATCATCTCCACAAAACAATATTCAGTGACAGCAGATATGGCCTCTGACAGCAGATACTTTCCCAAGGAAATGGAATACGGAAAATGGCAAGTGCTTTATCCATCCGAATGAAGTGGAACCAGCAACCACATCGCTTACATGTTCAACATTAGTTTGTGAGGCTGATAGTGTAAGTCATCTCTGGTGGCACATGACCACTAGTACAGCTGCGCCAAGCCTGTGTCCATTCAGGCAATTGAACAACTAGCAGATAGCTGACTTTGGCTCAATGCTATACTGAGATAAATACCCATCTCCATCAAGTATGGAAAACACCACATGCGCAGAAGGCATCACCTGCTAGTGTTTGTAGGTGTGCTGAAGGCCAGATTCAAGATGTAGAGGGCAGCTCCCATAAAAGGAGGCAAGGATGGGAAACTTTAAGGCCACTAGGGACAAATCTCAGTTTCCCTCTCTCTTCATGGTCATATGTGGTGGTTTCCCAACTTTTCCCATTTTTGTGTAGGTTTCTGGTACAGGCTTAGTTATTGGCTCAGTGAGTTAGGTATCTGGCTGCAGAACCAGAGGTTGTGGGTTCAGTTCTCCCCTGTGCATTTCAGAAGAGCCAAACTGTGTGACCTTGAGCAAGCTGCCCCCAGATGAAGGGAACCATTTCTGAGTATTTCCTACCTAGAAAACCCTGAAAAGGGTTACTGTCCAAACTGACTTGATGACACACAGTTATTATTAATTATTGCCAGTAAGAGGTTTAAGCTAAAATATGCTAATATTTTAGTCTCTTCTCTTTGTTTATGACTCTACCTACAACTTGAGTACTATTCTCAGAGAACTTTCTTGAAACTTGAGTTTCTCTACATTTGATCTAAGGGATAGGCCTACAGTACTAATAATTACAGTGGTGCCTCGCATTACAACGTTAATTCATTCCAGCGAAATCGCTGTAGAAAGAAAATGTCGTAATGCGAAAATAAAAAGCCCATTGAAACGCACTGAAACCCTTTCAATGCGTTCCAATGGGCTGGAAACTCACCGTCCAGCGAAGATCCTCCATAGGGTGGCCATTTTCGGTGGCTGTCTTGCGAGGAATCCGTCCCAGAAAACAGCGGGGAGCCATTTTATTTACCCGGCGGCCATTTAGAAACCGCCGATCAGCTGTCCGAAAATCATCATTTTGCGAAGAATCGGTTCCCGAAGCAGGGAACCAATCATTGTAAAACGAAAAAACCCTATTCAGACCATCATTTTGCGATAGCAAAAGCAATCGCAAAAACGTCATCGTATTGCAGTTTTGTCGTAATGCGGGGCAATCATAAAGCGGGGCACGACTGTATGTGTCATTAAGTCAATTCTGACTTATAGTGACCATTTTCAGAGTTTTTAGGCATAAAATATACAGCAGTGGTTTGCCATTCCCTTCTTCTGGGGTTTCCCTAGGACTGTGCAGCTTGACTAAGGATAGAGAGAGCAGTTCTTCGCCTACGAGGCACTGTGGGGAATCAAACTCCCAACCTCTGGCTCTGCAGCGAGACATCGAGCTCACTGTGCTATACAGCCAGCTATTATATTACTTTACGGTGGCAGGGTCCATTCTCATAATTATCCAGATTCCTTACCATGCAGGGACAATTCCAAACAAAATTATGCATTTTAGGTGATTCCGAATATGTAGCATACTGTAAATGTAAGAAGGTTTCCAAGGGTGACATGTAGCAGCTGAAGCTGACTGACTCATTGTTTACAGCCTTTTTTTTGCAAGGTTCTAGATCCTCTCTGAGATGAGTTCATAATATATCTGGGGCCCTCTCAAAAACCTACAGTGCAATCATTAGGCACAACAAAACAGGAGGAAGCGGGCAGTTAGAAGGATGTGGGTTTATGTCACATCAGTTATAAGAACCAAATTATTCCCCATGTATGGTGAAAATCAAGTAAGTGGCATCTGGGTGCAAATCATTATGTACAAGAAGTGATTTTAAGCGCTTTGTCTCACTTAGCTGTCCTGGATAGGAATTTCCACTTCTATTTCCTTATATCGTGCCAGGAATCCTAACAAACAGGCACCTTCCCCTCCTCCAGCTGGGAATCTGGAACTCCTACTGAGAGCTTGCTCATCCTTATTTCACAGCTTTCTCTACACCTTGGCAAAGGTACAGTACATGCATTTGCTTAATGAATTTTTTTTGTTCATTAACACTTGGAATGAACAGAGCATTTGGTGCCATAGTTGAAGGTTTGGATGAACAGAGAAGGTGCACCAAACACATTCCAATTCGTACCAGTGTCTCTGCTAGTTGCAGATTCTTTGTCCTTTCTAAATTTATGGTTTCAGTGTTTCTATCCAATTAGGGATTGCACATGATTGCAAAGAAAGCGGCCCCAAAGGGGAAAATAAAATGAACGAACGCCTATGAAATCACAAGCGTCCATTCCAAGCACAAAAATATATTTAAAAGGTAACTACCAGGTAGTAATAAAAAGAGAAAATATATCAACCAACATGTAAATTCAGAAGCCAGAATTCTTTTGCTTATGTCAGTGGTTCTCACAACCTTAGGTAATCCAGGTGTTCTTGGACCACAACTTTCAGAAACCCCGGCAGCACAGCTGGTGGCGAAGGCTTTTTTTGAATTGCAGTCCAAAAATACATGGGTTACTCAAGGTTGGAAAACACTGGGTTACATAATCATGTAAACGCATGTTTGGAGGTATTTCCTAGACTCTCCCATACCTTGTCGTCTTCTGGTTTTGCAATCAACGGCATGACTGACAGCTGGCAAAATACAAAAACTGCATATGCAATTATACTTAAACATGTGGCTTTCCACAATAGGATTTTGCTCAGGGAACATCCTTTTGACATATAGGCATAGCTTGCACAGATCTGGCACCAGAAATAATTAATTCAAACGAAAGCTTCCTATGACTCTCCCCTCCAGAAGTTCTGAGGCTCCCTAAGGCTCCCTTTTGCACAGAGACAAACCCGTGGGAGTCTTGGGATGGGAAGGCTACTTTCAAAAGTCTGAAATCACTGCCATATTGCTGGTGCTGTGATCCACAAGTGACTTTCAAGCATGGAACAGTCCCTATCCTGAAGTTCTGAGATTTCCCTAGGACAAAAGGAAGCCCTATGGAATCTCCCAAAATAGGGATAGGAAACTTTCTATGAATTTGAATTAAATGTTTTTGGCATCTAATCTGGATTACACTGGTGTAAAGTTTTGCAAGTGGTTTTTTCTCAATGTGGTTAAACTCTAGAAAGGTAAGATGCTTTTAAAATATGCAAATTTGTAAATGATTGCCTACTAATCAGAAATAATACATCAGTTTAGTGTGCTATTTGTTTATGTGCTACATTCATAAACTCTCCTTCAGTTAAAAAAAGGATCCTGAAATGACCTACAGTATCGGTAATATGACCGTCTGCTTCAAGGTTACAGTCCAAAACTAGGTTGGGCAACTTGGATAGGTTCAAATGTTGCCCTCAGAACCCTCTAAAACTGTTCAAACTGCCCGAACTACTACCCACAAAAATTGTAAATGGAAATAGCTACAAGTCTGTGGAGTGGTGGTGGTATTTTAGAATAGAAAAGAAGACTGATGGGAGATATGATAGCACTTTTCAAATATTTGAAAGGCTGTCATACAGAGGAGGGGCAACATCTGTTCTCGATCATCCCAGAGTGCAGGACACGCAACAATGGACTCAAGTTAAGGCAAGCCAGATTTCGGTTGAATATCAGGAACAACTTCCTAACTGTTAGAGCAGTATGACAGTGGAACCAGTTACCTTGGGAGTTGGTGAGTGCTCCAACACTGGAGGCATTCAACAAAAACTTAAAATAATCACCTGGCAGATATGCTTTGATTGTATTCCTGCATTGAGCAGGGGACTGGACTGGAAGGCCTTGTAGCCTCCTTTCAACTTCACTTTTCTATAATTCCAAGATCATGTGTTGAACTTTACATCAAGTGACCTGCTTAAAAAGTGAATTGCCACCCCTGCAGGCTCCCAGAAACAAAACTTTAACTCTCTCTCTTTTGTTTTGTTTTGTTTAAAAAAAGAAGGGACTGGTGGACAGACAGAAAAACCATTTTGCAGGTCATTTGCAACCCCAGGGCCATACTTTGCTTACCCTAATCTAAGAATGTAAGTCAAGCCACAGAAAGAATAAAGTATGTGGGGAGAGGTGGGGAAAAATAAGTTCAGTGCCTGGTTTCCAGAAGAATAGGCACAATGGAAGTGTATCTGCCTGCTTTACTTCTCCTTCTGTGCCCACAGCTACAGCAATGGGAATCTGGAAGAGGGACAGGGTGGGTGAGTGATTTGCAGCCTTGATCCCTTTGCAGCCAGAGCACTTCACTTCATAATCAAAGGAATTTTCTGTGACACAGGCTATTTAAGCATTTTGTCTTTTGGATTATCCACTATTCACTCACCTCTTTTATATTTTTCCTCCGGAAGATGCCACAATGTTCTTATAACATTTTTATGTGACCTTTATCATAAGTATACTGTACAAAAGACAGACATGGACCTACTGGGAGATCTCTGCTTGATTTGCCAGGTGGACCAAACTGATATGGGTGACAGGCAGACACCTTGGCTGAAACCAAATTACTCACACAGTTCTGCCCCAACATACTCCTTCTGCTAATTTACTGGCTGCAAGTGACCCAAATTTCAACACAAAGGCAATTGCAACATTAAATGAACCATTTTTACCACCTTTGACTTACAGTATTTGGTTCTGATGGTCATATTATGATGGGAACACTGGGATCCACGCCTGAAGGGCTGCTTCTTTAAGCAATGCCAGTTCTAAGGAATGATACTTTACTTTGGATGTACTGTAAATATTTCCTGATTATTGCATCCAAATGTTAAGAGACAGACAAGGGGTAAGGGGTTGAAACAAAAGTTATACAGGCTTGAAACACACGGCTGAATTCCAGTGGCCACTTAAGGTGGAATCCCGTAGGAAAGTCCCAGTTCCATTTGGAAGTATGGAACACAAGTGTTTTAAGATGCTGGAGCACAAACAAAGCTCTTTGCTTGCGACAGGAACCAACGTGAGCCTTTAGAAAGGATGTCTCAATGTTTTGCAACCGCACCATTTCCTATTTGCATAAGCCTGCACAAAACATGTGCTGCGATTGCTAGGAAATGTAATGCAAGTGGGGCTTTCCTGCCAACCACAAATTGCACAGTAGTTTGCCATCAAAGAGTTCTAGCACTTCTAGCAGTTACCAGCACTTTTGCTGCTTACATTTCCGTTCTTTTAAAGCCAAAAACACAATCAGCACTTGACAGACCCCAGCAGCAATAGTGTCGCCTTTCCGCACAACGTACAAGGACAATATCCAGACGCTGCACGTTAATACAAAGAACTGAAGTTATGGTTCTCTTTGACCTTACACAGAGAAGCTCCAGGCTAGGTAACAGTAATATTCTTGCTTTGTCAACATAGTTCCCTAATCTTTCTTTCGATTTCCTTGTTTGTAAGTCTAGACACCCATGGTTTGGTTCTTTCTGTCGGCCTGCTCTCTTCCTCGTATTTCCTTGCATCTCTGCATCAGTTTCCTCAGACAGAAAGCTCAGTTCTTTTCCTATGCTTCTCAGGGCATAGGAGTTCTAAAGGCCACCAAAGGCCAGCACACTGTGGAAAGATGGGTATTTGCAAGTCCACTTTTGTGTACACTGCACACTGGTTGCAGGCAATACAAAAATCTGTTAGTCTGGATGCATAGAGGAGACCACCACTGCCAGCGGGGAGAGGCTCATTTCTGATACAAGCAGAAATAGGTTGGCTGGAGAAGCAATAACATTTTCAATGAAATCGCCACAGCAGTGCAAGAACAAGGATAATGTTTTACGAGGACTTCTTCAAGAGGGGAATTTCCTGTCTCTTAGAACCTGGAAAAGCAAGCCTTTCATACACTGTGGAGGGTTGTTTACTAAACGTAACATTGAAATGGTAGAGTAAAATATCGAAAGAACAGAGTCCTTTACTGGGAAAGGGTGGAGTGAGGGACAGAGAACATAGATAAAGCTAAGCAAGAAAGATAAATGGGAACAGACTGAGTGCAAAATCATTAGCTGTCTGATTATATCGTAACCTGAACCTACTTGCTGGCAAGTGAGCATCACTGACCAGAACGTAAATCAGGAGTCCAGCCCCACATCTCTACTGAATTTATGTAGGAAGGCACAGGTGGATTTTTTAAGATGTTGTCAGTATGTTTGGAGTTATTTCTGATCCCACTGTCGCCTGTGGCAAGTATTAAAGGTAGAAATTTGTGACCCTGGCCCACCAAAGTAGCCCACTCTTGATCCAGTAGCACAATTCAAAGGATACACAAAGCTGCACTAGAGTTCAAGTTTTTATGCTGCTTACTACATTTATATTCCAACTCCCAAGTCTACCACCAAAGAATAACATGGTCTTTTCCCTCCATTTTATCTTCACAACAAGCCTGATAGGTATATTTCATAGACTCATAGAATCACGAATTTGGAAGGGGCTTATAAGTCCATTGAGTTTAACTCCTTGCTCAATGAAGGAATACACATCAAAGGATGTCTGCCAGGTGGTTGTCTCAGTTTTTCTTGAAACTGGAATACTCACCACCTCTTGAGGTAATCAGTTCACTGTTGTATTGCTCTATTTCACAGAGATAGTGACTGGCATAAGGTAAACCCACTGAGCTTTATGGCTTATAGCTGAGGGAGAATGGTCTCCCAATCCTACTACTACAGGACATTGGCTCTCATGTGAACAACAGAAGCCTAAGACCTAGCCAAGTGAAACCTGTGTTTCAAAAGAGGAAACAGACTTCTTTACATCATACCAGTGAGGCACTGTCTGGACATTTTTACATGTGAGACAAAAAAGACGTCTATGCTTTTCATGCCTCTTGCCTTCCTTAAACCTTGTATCTCTACCTTTACCACACTCCGCAAAGGAAAACTGCTAGAAGAGCAAGCTCTTTATGCCCTTCTATATTTGCTGCATGCAGAACTTACCACAAGGGAGATCCACCGATGCAAATCTGTTCATTAGATTGTGCCGCCTCCCATTATTCAGAGCCACCATGTCAGTCCAGAATCCTTTACGACATCACACAGACTTTGAGATGCTCTTATCCTACCTCAAAAAGTACAAAACCTTGAGCAAGCCTTGAAGACTGACAATAACTGTTAAAGAAAGTAAGACAGAGCTTCACACTGTCTCAGAACACCACCCCAACCGTACAAAGTCTTGTGTGCCATCAAATCATTTCTGACTTACAGAGATTCTTTCCAGAGTTTTACAGGTGGATGGTACTCAGAAGTGGTTTACCACTCCTTTCTTCTGAGGGCATCCTGGGACTGTGCAGCTTGCCCAGCTGGTTCGTCTCCTAGGAGGCACAGTAGGGAATTGAACTCCCAGCCCGTGGATCCGCAGCCAGATACCTAACTCACTGAGCTATCCAACCAGCTTAATCATGTGCCACTCAGGCGATTCTGACTCATGGCAACCCTTTCGAGGGTCCTCTAGGTAGTTAATAAACAGAAATAATTTTCCATTCCCTTCTTTTGAGATGTTGCAGCTTGTCTATCACTTCATAGGCTGGCTCTTCTCACAGGAGGCACAGTGGGAATTGAACTCACAACCTCTGCCTCCACAGTCAGATACCTAAACCACTGAGCTATCTAGCCAGCCTTGCTTTGTTTTATTTCCAACACAGAATGGTGGATCAGTGCCCAACCAAATGTGGGAAGACCTGATTAAAATTCCTATTCGATCAACAAGTTTGTTGATTGAATAGGAATTCAATCAGCCTAGTCTCTCAGCCCAACATACCTCACAAGGTAACTGCGAGTGTAAAAAGAGTAGAGATGCAGAGAACCCTATACAGTGTCTTGAATTCCTTGTGATACAAGTGAGGCAAAAGGGTGGCAAATGCATCTAACAAGCAAACAAAAAGTGCATTACTAGAACTGTTCGTCTGAACCAGAACTAAAAATTTTGGCGCCTTCCAGATTGGGTAGGCTCCACTCTTGAATATCTCCACTACCCCAAAAGAAGCCTGGCCTCTTTGTTTATGCAGGCATTTGCTTATTACTTTCCTAATTGTTAACATTGTAAGCTACCCTTTTAAAAAAATGAACTGTTCAAAGAATTTTACTGTTTTTATTGTTCCATTCATTTAGCTACAGATTTTACTGTATTTGTTACTGGAACTTTAAAGCAAAAAACAAATAAAACTGGACTACAATTCTCATCAGCTATGAAAATGGGGAAAGGCGGCTACGGCTGGCAGGAATTGAACAACATTTTGTGGACTTTATGATCTCCAACCTGATTTATATCATACTGACCATGAAGAACAAGGAAGCCCATTTAAGGGCACTGTGCATATGTTTAAATATGCCCATGCCTTTCTAATTTTCTGAACATGACTTTAAGGCTTGAGCTCTTCTGAGATTTTGTTTTGGCTTTCTGACATAGCCTCCAAACCTTAACTAGTGGAATCTTTAGCACATGCTGCTTGTCTTGTGCTTTTTTTTTACAATTCATCATTCAAACCACTACATGATTGCCCCTCTAAACAAAGAGATGCCTATTCTCAGATTATCTGCTTACTAGGCTCTCCTTTCCTCCATTCATTAGCGAGGCTCTTCAAGACAAGAGGAGCAAAACTGTGAAAGCATGGGCCAGTTGTGATAAAAAGAAAGGAACCCAGCAGCAAAAGGAGAGCGCTGACGGCAAAATGTCGGAGGAGACAAATACGTTGCAGAAAACAAATACAAAACAGGCTCAGGATTCACCTGCGGGTTGATTCCAAGATACTTTGCAGCCAGAGAAGCAAATAGTTCCTGCCACTCACCCAAGTCAAGAGGCATCATACTTAGAGCCAACCAAGATGTCCAGGCACACTGGTGAAAAATTCCCACAAGCATTTCTCCCCACCCTAGAAATAAAAATATAACAACACAGCAAATAGCAGTTCTCAGGAACCAACTTTGTCAGCCACCTCTACCAACATACACACATCACATGCATGCATGCACACACAGACACAGACACACACACACACACACCAGATCACTGCTGAATTTTGACAACATAAATATGTACCAGGAGACAGGATGGTATGAACCATCAGATTTTGATTCCCATCAGCCTTGGTCATCATAGTCAATGGTGGGGATGATGGACAGTCCAACTGCTTCTGGAGGGCCACTTATTCTCTGTTACTGATATTTGCGTATGATCAAACAGTGTTAGAAAAATGACAGAAATGCCAATGGAGACACTATCATATTTTCTAAGGAAGGGAGTTTCCACAGCTCAGCCAGTGCCACCAGAAAAAGGTAAAGGTAAAGGTTCCCCTTGACAATTTTTGTCCAGTCGTGTTCGACTCTAGGGGGCGGTGCTCATCCCCATTTCCAAGCCATAGAGCCAGCGTTTGTCTGAAGACAATCTTCCGTGGTCACATGGCCAGTGCGACTTAGACATGGAACACTGTTACTTTCCCACCGAGGTGGTCCCTATTTATGTACTTGCATTTGCATGCTTTCGAACCGCTAGGTTAGCGGGAGCTGGGAAAAGCAATGGGAGCTCACTCCGTCGCGTGGATTCGATCTTACGACTGCTTGGTCTTCTGACCCTGCAGCACAGGCTTCTGCGGTTTAGCCCGCAACACCACCACGTCGCCACCAGAAAGGCTCTTCTTAAAGCAGGCTTGTCCAACCTGCGGCCCAAGGGCCGCATGTGGCCCAGGTAGGTTCATAATGCGGCCCAGTGAAATTTTTTATTTTAAAGGAAATTCCAAAGTTTCAAGTTACACTGCCGGCACTTGCAGCCGGAATGCGGCCGGGGCACGTCACAACGGTAGGGGGGGAGAGAGGGAAGGAAGGAAAGAGCGGGAGGGGACAGGAGAGGAGGGCTGTGTGACTACATCACGCCATCCCTGTCAATAGGTGGACCCCCTCCCGGCCCCATAAAGCTACTGGAGTCAAAGCTGGCAGCCTCTGCTGTCTGAGATTGCAGCAGCCAGTAAGCGCGCTTGGAGCGGGGCTGCGGAGGATGGCTAGGGCTGCCCCCCCCAATGCGGCCCAAACCAAATTTATGTGCGGCCCAAACCAAATTTTCATCTTCTAATGTGGCCCAGGGAAGGTGAAAGGTTGGACACCCCTGTCTTAAAGCCTAACCAGGCCTCTATCATCAACCTAAATTGGGGGGAAAGGCATCCCTTCACAATGTTTTATTAGCACGTGCCAAGGTCAGCAGATGTAGCTGCTGCCAAGGGCAAAAGAGGATCCACTAATAAATGCACTGACAACCTCATATGTAACTTTCAGTGTAATCTGATAATATGATATAAAGAAGGCTCTGTTGGAGAAAGGAGGCGCAATAAAGATTTTTTTAAAACAATCTGGAACCAAAGGACCTGTTTCTACCTTCACACATTCATTTCTGTCCTTCAAACTGCTCCATCTTCACAGCACAACTGGTGCACATAAAAGCTCAAACAATATTAGTTTCAATTTTATGACAGAATTCTGACCATTAACACAGGAAGAAACATGCAGGGGATTCAATATACTCAACATGGGAAATTTCATTTGCCCATCATCTGCTTATTCATCGGCAAAGTAAAATGTTCTAAGCTGCATTTATGTATTTATAAAGCAAATAAACCTACTAAGAGAAATGGCTGAGCAAAGGGTTTTCATTGACAAGACTTCAGGGTGGAAGAATTTTCTAATGGGGGTGCTGCTATGGACAAGACCCAATTCCAGGTCATGTTATTACTGTTTGCTTGCATGCTTGCCTGGCCAACCTCTTCAAGCAAACTGACCTAAATCACATTTTCTACACTGATCAGAAACAACTTAGAAATGCTACTTTTTTAGATCATAACTCCATGCTGGTTGATGAATTCTGGGAGCTGTCATCCAAAATAAAAATGACTATTTCAGCCTCTAAAGAAGACACTGCTATTTTTCCACAGAAAACTTCCAAGCTTTGTGATATAACTTTTGGCTCAAAAATGCATAGAAAAAAGGCACAGACGAAATTATTTTGAAAATGCTCCTACTGAGATATTTTCGTATTTTCAGGAAAACTGCATATATGGATAAGTGACAATCTATATAAAATACTGTAAATTATCAGTTGATGAAGGAATAAGACAGAAAAGATTTATGAACTAACGCACAAAAAAACTGACAAAGACTGGAAACAGTCCAATTTATCCATTACGGTGAGCAACCTTGAGCTTCCACACTGAGCGAAAGGTAGAACAGAAATAAAATCAAAGAAACATGATGGGATGATTACAAGCAAAACCTAATTAAATGGTCTCAGCAAGCACTCATCTTGAAGAGAGGAAAGGTAGTTTAGATAGCTAAAATGTGTGTGTGTGCGTGCACACACGTGTGCACTGTCAAATCAATTCTGAGTTATGGAGACCGTTTTCAGGGTTTTCCAAGCAGAGAATAATCAGAAGTGGTTGTGGCAATCTCCTCTGAAGCCCCTATTCCCCCAGGCCTTCACGAGGTTCTCGCTCTTCTTCCTTCTTCGCTGCCACCAGGTATTGCTGTCTCAATATCATTCACTCAAGGAGACATGTGTACTTTTGAAACTTAACTTATTTATTTGATCAGGGAGGGTAACATCTGATTAATATACAGTAGGTAAATCACAGGTTGCTAATCACTTTAATCTGAATCAGTACTACTTTCACTTTAAAGCTCTATCCACTCTCTGTACCATTCAGCGTTCTCACAGATCTCTCACTCTCTCTTAGTTCACTCTTAAGTTTCACACAGTCTCTCACTACCAGAATCTCTCTCACTCACTGAATTCCTGTCATACTCCATACACCAGCCTTTATATCCAAACCCCTCCCCCCTTGGCACCGCCTTCCGTCCACTCATTGGCTCCTTCTCCACTGCTCAGCTGTGACGGACAGGTGAGGGCAGGGCTGTTCGCTACAGTGGTTTCCCATTCTTTTCTTCTGGGGACACCCTGGGACTGTGCAGCTTGCCCAAGGCCACACAGGCTGGCTCTATTCACAGGAAGCACAGTGGGGAAACAAATTCCCAGCCTCTGGCTGAACAGCCAGATAAAAGGTAAAGGTAAAGGTTCCCCTTGACAATTTCTTGTCCAGTCATGTTTGACTCTAGGGGGCGGTGCTCATCCCCGTTTCCAAGCCATAGAGCCAGCGTTTTGTCCGAAGACAATCTTCCGTGGTCACATGGCCAGTGCGACTTAGACACGGAATGCTGTTATCTTCCCACTAAAGTGGTCCCTCTATCTACTTGCATTTGCATGCTTTTGAACCGCTAGGTTGGCGGGAGCTGGGACAAGTGACGGGCGTTCACTCCGCCGCGTGGATTCGATCTTACGACTGCTTGGTCTTCTGACCCTGCAGCACAGGCTTCCGCGGTTTAGCCTGCAGCACTACCATGTCCCTTGAACAGCCAGATACCAGCACATAAAATGCACAGCTTTGAAGAGTTACTTTCTGGAGCTACAAGTTCCAACTTCCCTACTGATCATGGCCCTGGGATCTACAGCCTTAAAAAGTAACTTCTCCAAGCTCTGTTAAAAGGCAGTAATGACGAACATTTGAACAATGCCTGAAAAACATACAAGAACCAATGTGTTCGTGTTCAGTGTACTCAAAAGCCAAGAAACTCTATGAAGCCATCACAGGTGTACTGTTCAGTGCCATTGATGAAACAATTTATAGCCTTTTGGCGACACCTTATCTAGATGGGCTGGTTTCTATCTTCCACAGTTGCTTTTTTTAATCTGCTAGAATACCCATGATACACTCTATTTTTTTTTTTGAAATAAAAAAACACTGTGCAAAGTGGGGCGAATGCTTGAGAAATAAACTAGTGGCCATGCTGGCTGGGTAGTTCTCAAAGATGGAGTAAAAAAAAGTAACTTTTCCAAACTCTGATCAACTTAGAAGTGGAATGTCCAGCTAAGCAAAAGCTGCTAGCAACAGCGAGACCGCAAATGGCACCATATTTATACAACAGCTAAAGCAGAGGCAGAACTCTTTCTGTCACACCTGAATTTTATTTCATCATCTTCTTTCATTCATTCATCTCCTGCCTTGCTCTCTCACGGGATGTAGAGGATTACAAAATACATTTAAAACAGCTATACCTAGAAAAACACACCAAAAAGGAAGTAAAACTAGAATGAAGGGATTAAATGATTTAACACTATAAAGTGGGATTAGGAAATGAAGATAAATACCCAATTTATAGTTTTAAATCATTTAAAAGCAGCCTACACCATTTTAAAAGAAGAGGAACAGGGGTTTAGACTACAAAAGTAACCTTTTCCAAGATACAATCCAAACTTAAAGCCCAGCACCAACAAATCAAAAAGTTAAGAACGAAGAATCCAAGGAGCAGGAAGACACAAAAGCCAAGTTGTATCCATGGCAACCTGACAGCATCCTTCTCTGCTGGCCTAGTAAAGGTAAAGGTTCCCCTTGATATTTAGTCCAGTCGTATTCGACTCTAGGCCACAGTGCTCATCCCCGTCTCCAAGGCGTAGAGATAGCGTTTGTTCGTAGACAGTTTCTGTGGTCAAATGGCCAGCGCGACTAGACATGGCCTAAAGGTAAAGGTTCCCCTTGACAATTTGTCCAGTCGTGTCCGACTCTAGGCGGCGGTGCTCATCTCCGTTTCCAACCCATAGAGCTAGCGTTGGTCTGCAGACAATCCTCTGTGATCACATGGCCAGTGTGACTAGACACGGAACACTGTTTACATTCCCACCGAGGTGGTACCTATTTATCTACTCACATTTTTACATGCTTTCAAACCGCAGGGTTTCTATCTAGCCTATTGAGTGCAGCTGCTACATTAGCAAGCCGGGAGCTAGCAAGCTTAGGCCGCTTTGGAACTGTCCGGCTTAATTAAAGTGATCTAATCAAGTCTGAGGGTTCACACAGAATCTCCCAGAGAGTGCTTTAAGTGCTATGGGGTGGTGAATAAGCAGCACACTTTATTATTTTATTTATTAATTATATTTACATTTCATATTCCTTCCAATAAGCACTAGGCATAGTTCTCCTCCCTTCCCCACCTTTTCTTCACAATAAGCCTGGTAGGTATGTCAGACTAGGAGAGTACGACTGGTCCCTGGGTGGTACCCAGAGCGTCATGGCCAAGTGTGAATTTAAACCCAGACCTGTGCATACCTGGAACTACAACAGTCATTTTCTATAATGCTTTACAACTACAAGGCAATGATAGACCAAGACAAGACTACCACAGAACATGGTGATACTGAAGTGTTGCATACAAGTCCACTGGGAGGGCAGCTGCTGGACTGCAGTGCCAATAAAAAAATTCTGTTGTGCTATGCGGGGGGGGGGGGATATAGAAATATTGGTATTTGACTCATTTCTCCACCGCTTAAAGTTGTAGGCAGAAGACCAACAGAATATTTGCTGAGCTATTACAGACTATAAATCGTTTCAGCTGCTACAGCAATGGCCACTTCATTTATTTATTTTTTAGTTACATGGCTCCCTACATAGCTGTTATAAACACAGATCAAGGGGCTGGCAAAACCAGCATGTATGGGAAAGTGTGAGTAATACAGGAAATTAACAATCAAATTCTGGATTAGAGAAAGGGAAATCAAAGGGAAGAAGAGATTTTTTTTAATGGCAGTTGCTTTCAGAACATTTATAATTAAACAGAGACAAGGCACAGAAGATTAACCGAACTATGATGTGTTCCCTTTGATAAATGTCTTTTCCGCAAGCCCAACAGTCTTCTTGTCCCTTTAAAGGAAGTCATAATTAGGCCACTCATACAAAATCTGGCAAAACTGCTTCTATAAATTGCAATGACCTTTGGCTCAAGCCATTACTTCATATCTCCACAGCATTCAGAGCAGGCCTGTGTTATCTGAGAGGGAAAATCCAGAAAGATATCTTCCAGAAACTAGCAGGTTTGGTCTCTGGTTATTCTTTATTAATCCCCAAGACCCAGATGAAAGAAAAGAGAAATACTGGTTTGTTCATTGGGTTTTTAGTTTGGGGTTGTGGCCTTTCCGTTGAAATTTCCACACTGTGGAAAAAGAATGTTGTACTATCCAGTGTATAAATAACTACAGGGAAAACACTCAAACTCACAAATCTATACACAGTACGTTTTTCCCTCTGAGACACCTCCTCAAAGAAAGCTGCACCAGCAGTTTCATACCAAGTAAAATAAAATGGTCATCAGAAGCAAACATGGTTCATCAATCAGAAATCTTTCATTTGCCATTCCATTTTTTATTCTTCTCCTTCTCCGCAATATCTACACTATCAACATGCAGTAAGGTATGCAGTTATCTTACACCAAGCCAGATCATTGATCTACCCAGCCCAGTATCGTCTGCTCTAACTAGCAGATCATGTCAAATCCAGGATCTTAGGTCAACGAGTTTCTCCCAGTCCTTTTACCCAAGACCATCTCTATCTAACTTCAAGTATCGGAAATCAAACCGGATGCAAAACATGTACTTTACAAGTTGCACAATGTTGTGACATCAAGCCATGAATGTTTCTGCCTTGGGGCAGCCAAATGATAAGGAAATGGGAATCAAAGTTATAATAGAGGTCACGGGAAAAGTTGGGAAAAGAGAGAGAGGCATACAGCTGCCATTTTCAGCAGAAGTCACTCAAAACTCCTAAATCTTTATTCTAAATTCAGGAATCCTTTGCTCAAGATAGGGTATTGTTCACTAGTAGACATCATACTCCTGACAGCATTTTTTTTTTAAAAAAAAATGTTCAATTTCTGTGTTAGCACTTACGAATTTGGCTTTGGTGACTGTGCTGGCAGTAGTACTCAAGGACAAAACCATCATTTAGCAAATTAAAAAGGCCGGGAAATGCTCATATCTGCAATAACATCTTACACATGCAACAGCAGCAGCAACAAGGCTTTACAAAAACGCACAGATACCGTTCACATTAGGCATGAAGTATCACAGCAGAGGAAACAGCTGACCTTTCTCCTCCACTATTTATCCAAAGACCCTATTCTAACACGTAAACTGATCCAGAGATTTACATGCCGCCCTGAGACCATTTTTGAAATATTCCAGAAAGGATAGTGAGTTTTTACTTGCAGGAATCACTCCAATTACTTTAAAAAGTAATCTTTTTAAATATCAAAGTGGCAATAACCAGCAGAAAATTCTACAATGCCAGGAGAGCCTCCAAGAAGCCTGAAAAACTGTTGGAGGTACCCAACAAATTGTAAAATTTGTTCTTAATCACTGCTACTTTGGTATTAAAATAATTAGCACTTCAGCATTTAAAATAATTTAAATTATACCTCAAATTTTTTTAAAAAAAATCCAATTTGGACTGTTTCAAAAAATGTAGATGTGGGGTTGCATGTGCATCATCTGAACCAGGAAGGGAACACAGGGCCTTTCCAAAGTTGTAGACTATGTCTTCCATAATCCTCATCCATTGACTAGGCCTCACCCTCACAGGGACCCTCACCTCAGCTTAAAGCCTAAAAATACTGTAAAGCTAAATAAAATTATATGCCCATGCATTCCACAAATTAAAAAAAAAATTACATGGCATTCATTACATCAGAATAATTTGTACCCTCTTCCCAAATGGGTTGGGTTGGGTTAGGGTGGGGCTCACAATGTGAAATAGTTCAGGCCTCATCTGAGCTCTCTGAGGATCTGGTCCTTGACCGTGGAAAATGGAAGAGAAAGGGGATGGATGATGAAGACAAAGCAGGGCAGCATCTCCAGAGTGCCAAACAGGACTCAGGGACACACCAAAAAAAAAAAAAAAAAAGAGGATTGGCTTTTTACATTTACTTCACTTATCAAGCTACCTTCACCAAACCAGTAGTACTATGATAAATCACTTTTCACAGTTTGCAATGGGTGTTCTATTTTACTGACAAACTGATTTGACAATTAAACTTGTCCCTCTTCTGTTCAATGAAACTGAGGTAAATCTGCTTGCTTACGAAAGGAGCATCTTCCTCCCCCCCCCCCTTTTCTATGTTTCTTTGATTTATGGATCAGACAATCTCAGAGGACCCACAGGTCTTCAACTGGCAAGTTTAAATAAAATATAGTGAGGGGAATTCTCATTTGGCAAGCAAATTTTTCATCCGGCAAATGAAATTTTAAAAAGGCAGGCAGTCCCTTGTTGAACTATACAAGGGCAGTGGGTTGAAACAGCTGCTATCAGCCTTCAGCAATGTATATCATTCCAAAGCGTTCTGGGGATCTTATGCACACATAACATTTATCGCATGTTACTATTTATATAAACCATAAAAAACACTCTGAGCAACAGGCTCCACACTGAAAATGACAACTAAAAAACTTAATGTGATATCTAACAACCAATTCCCCATTCTTTAAAATTCATTCCAACCTGATGGATGAGAACATCAGCATGAAACATGGCGCTAAGCTCTAACTCGACTGAAGCCAGCAGTGTGATTATGGCCAAGGTCTAGCTAGGACTCCAGGGCCTTGATTACAGTTTCAATACATAACGGCCACATTTGTCTCTAAATTTGCACCTCTACAATGCAGACTAGAGAGCAGCTCTCTGAAAGCCAGCCAGGGGCTCAGCTTGGGCTTTTAGTTTCTCCTCAGCACAATCTGAGAATAGAAAGCTTTTGCCCCAGGGTAAATGCAGCAAGAATGCAACATGCACTAAATTCCCCTCCCTCTTTTTCGTCCCTACATCTTTTCCATCTTAAATATATTTGTCATTCAGATGGAACTGATGGAGCATTGGCAACAGTGCAAGAGCTGCATTCTGTTTAGCCCACAAGCATCTTATCTTAATTGAAAAGGATTAGCTATAATATAAACAAATGGCCTTTGAAAAATTTACTGTTCCTATAGATGCAGGGCTATGGGGATACACTGCTACACTGCTGGATAGCATCCAACTCCCGGGTACATGACAAACCCATAGCAACATTCAGCTTCACACACACTGCCTAGAATAAATGCAAAAAGGCCAGACATTTCATAAACTGCTGAAGATAATGGGTGTCTAATGTTCAATTTCAAAGGAATCTATTTTTTCTCCAGAAAGTGTTGACATTTTATTTATTTTTATTTATTTGATTTGTACCCCGCCCATGCGATCTATAAGACCACTCTAGGCGGCTAGTACCCCAAAAGATTAAGCTTGTTTTGCTGTTATATATTATATATATGAAGCATTTTTATACAATGAGACAACATTTATCTGGTCAAAACTGTAGAAGGTTTGGGGGCCTCATTTCAGCAAATGGGTGCTGCATATTTAAGCATTAAGCTTTTACTGAAAGTAAGTAAACTTTGAGGCACTGCAACTGCCTAGAATAGGTAGGGTTTCATTAAATGAAGGAGGTATGAATTTGGGTACTCCAGAGGACAAGATTAAGATGCTAGGAGGGCCAGATTATGCACCAGGGTCTGAAGTATTGGAAATTAAGCTAGACAGACCATTAGTCGGACTCACAATGAGGCAACCTGCTTTGATATTTGATACATAAACTATGGGTGTGCAACACGCATCTCCCAGCCCCTCAGTTTTATTTCTTTTGAAAACAAAACTTCAGGTCCAAAATCTTCTCTCATCCCCTTCAGGGATCATTAAAGGGCAATCCTGCCATCTTTTGAGATACCTCCAGCATCCCATTCACCTCTTTTAATCATTTTAAGACTGTAATCCTTGCCACTCCAGACCCATTAAATTCTGTGAGCCCCACTTGTGAGTAAATAAATGTGCAGGGGTTGAGCTGAAAGTCTCACTCATATGACTATGGGATCGTTAAACTAGATTCTAAGAAACGAAACCTGATGTAAACATCTTCCACTCAATTCCTTTTTGGTTTTCCTGTTCAGGTTTTAGACTGCAAACATTTTCGTCAGCATGGCTTGTTTTCTGTTTTGTTTTTTTTTCAGATTTGGTGACATATTTATTTTCAGTTTCACACCTGACAAACAGCCCTGTGGACCTGCTCCACTTTTCTAATAACCAAAATTTGTTTTACTTATAACATTCCTCCCAGCTGTATGCTTTTGTGCTCAGGCAGTGAATTTGCTATTGATTTCTGATTGCAAAGCTCTAAAAATGATTGGATTACTTCACCATACACATACAACACCTTCAACAATTATTATAAGTGCTAAGTGAGTTTAGTCAAGCCAATCTATATACTCTTACAGATTAGAGGCCTATTCTTCCCTTACCTTTCTTCCCTAGAGAAAGATTCAGAATTGAAAATTATTGATCCAGCTGGCTGATCTCACAATAAAACTCATACAAATCACACTTAAACCACAAAGCCACATTCTTTTTGGAGAAAGCTAGACACTATTTTATGGTACTATGTTCATATATCTCAAAATCTGTACTTTTCTTCAAAAGAAAAGATTTTGCAATAGAGTGTCATGAAGTAGTCACTGGTTTCTGCTTATAAAAATATAATTCTATAGGTTATATATGGTGAAATGGATCATGCGGAGTTGCTAGTTCTAATCCTTTGATGTCTCATACTTTAACAATATGCTACATTTATTACTACAGTGGTGCCTCGCTTGATGAGGATAATTCGTTCCATTCAAATAGCTGTTAAGCGAAATCCTCGTCAAGCGAAATGAAAAAGCCCATTGAAATGCACTGAAAACTGGTTCAATGTGTTCCAACGGGCAAAATACCTCAGTGTCCAGCAAAGATCCTCCATGGGGTGGCCATTTTCCGGTGCCTGTAATGCGAGGAATCCGTCCTAAAGCACAGCGGGAGCCATTTTGCCCAGTGGCCAGCCATTTTGAAACCCAACAATCAGCTGTTTTTGATCATCGTTAAGCGAAAAATCGGTTCCCGAAGCAAGGAACTGATCAACGTTAAGCGAAAAAACCCATTCAATCATTGTTTAGCCATCGCAATAGCAATCGTAAAAAACTAATTATCAAGCAATTTCCTTGTCTAACGAGGTAATCGTCAAGCAAGGCACCACTGTATTTATTAATGGTACATGTACTCTTGTATTTCCAAAGAAAAACAGTACCCAAGGTAGGTAACAATAGACAGACAGCATTAAACACTAAGACAAATTCAGAACAATAAAAACATTAAAACAATTCAAATTGGTAGGCTGGAAAGATGTACCTTGACATTTTTCCTACAAGAACCAAGTGCAGGAACTGACTGTAAACTGAATATAGTGCATTCCATAATCTGATTGCAACAAAAGAATAAAGTCCTATATTCTATTTGTCCACCACTACAAGAGCCTCTGCAGGCAAAGCTCTCCTCCAGACAGTTTCCACTGAAGATCCAAGCAACTGGGCTGATCCATAAGAAGACAGACAGTCTCTTAAGTCAGTGGTTCTTAACCAGTGAGGAATATATTGTCAGTGAGACACAAAAACAGTCCAGATGGGATGCTAGGTTTTCATATCAATTAGTACACATTTATTATATTTGCATTTTATAGCTACCACAGCAGTAAAATTTATACTCAAAGGTACCATTACAGTTTTCACCTACTAACAGAACTATTGTCTTTTTCCACACGATATGACTGGATTTCATGTCCTTCAACTTCACGGTAAATGATAAATATAATAATCAAATGCCTGTAGTCATTCCTTGGGGAGAGTAGACTTCTTTAACAATTCTATCAAGGTGGTGGGAGCCAGGCTCTCTGAGAGAAAGAATTGTGTGAAATAAGATAAGGAAGGCTGGGAATCACTGCCACAGCCAGCCAGGTGCTAAGCCATTTACAGGTCAGTGACAAGAGGACAAAGTCAAGCCAAGAATTTTTTTTGTTACTTGAGGCAAACACCTAAGATGGGACTTCAATTCCATGTAGGCAGGGCGGCTAGACCAGTACTCCAAAGTTACTTCAACACTGGTGTACAAGCAGCAGTTAGACCTTATGTCTACACCAGGCTTGTCCAACCTGCAGCCCGTGGGCCGCATGCGGCCCAGGTCAGCTCGTAATGCAGCCCAGTGCAATTTTTCTATTTTTAATGAAATTCCAAAGTTTCAAGTTACACTGCCGGCGCTTGCGGCTGGAATGCGGCCGGGGCATGTCACAACGGTAGGGGGGTGAGAGAGGAAAGAAAGGAAGGAGTAGGAGGGGAGGGGAGAGGGGGCTGCGTGACTGCATTGTGCTGTCCCTGTCAATAGGTGGACCCCCTCCCAGCCCTATAAAGCCACCAGAGTCGAAGCTGGAAGCCTTTGCTGTCTGAGGTCGCAGCTGCCGGTATGCACGCTTGAAGCGGGGCTGTGTAGGACGGCCAGGGCTGTCCCCCCATGCGGCCCAAACCAAATTTATGTGTGGCCCAAACCAAATTTTCATCTTCTAATGTGGCCCAGGGAAGGTTGGACACCCCTGGTCTACACTAAGATAGGAAGAGCATTTTCCATCATTCCTCAAGGCTGGGGGTTCACTTAGAAGACACAGGTTATAGAGCGGTCTGCGCCATCTCTTTGTTACCATCTCCTGGTATGTGCCAACTGAGAAGGCCACCCTTTGTCACAGCCTTGAGAATATCCAGGAGTTTGCTTTTGCTATATACGCTAAATCTTTTTTTTTTCACAAATATCCCAATCTGCTATAAGAACAGCAAACGTAGTGAAGGGGTAAATGGAGATATGCAAGATACAGACTCAAATTCCCACCAAGCCACAGACCTCAATGATGAATAGGTATATCTCTTTTTTTTAACTACAAACAACACAATACAGTACTGTACTCTGTTCTGGGAGTTCCACGTGACAAACCCCACCTACCTAAATGTGGCTCACTTGGAGAAAAGGTTTAGAAAGGTCAGAACCTAGGGAAGGCCTAGCTCTGCTCTAGCTTCTTGTGCAGAAAGAAGTCTGCCTAATACTAGGTGGGAGCTAAGTTTATGCTAAGCCTTGAAGCCTTCCCAACTAGGCCTCTTCTCCAGGTGAATCAGATTTAGGTGTCTAAAGGCACAGGCTGGTCAGGCTAAGTACCCAGAATAGAGAATTATAGAATTTGTGGTAAAAATAAATAAATAAATCCAAAATTCTCATGCCTGACTCTGAGCCAATTTTTCTTGAGTACCCCACACCATCCACAACATGATCTATGTCACAAATTTGTTATGAGGATAAACTGAGGGAAAACCCACATACACTGCCTGAACTCACCGGAGAAAAGGAAAGATAAATAAAGTTTAACACAATAGAAGTTTACACAGACAAGTGCTGGATGTAGTGAAACCAGAGGATGGGAGTTTGATTCCTCGCTATGCCTTGTAAAGAAAGAAAGCTACTCTGTGTGGCCCTGAGAAAACTACATGATTCCAGATCATCCCAAGAAGAAGGAACTGGTGAAACCACTTCTGATATTCAACTGAATATTTGGCTTCCTGTAACTTGAACCCATTAGTACATACGTTCTGAGTACTTTATATCTAGAAAACCCAAAGAAACGCTGCCATAAGTCTGAATCAACTTCAAGGCTCACAATTATCACATTTACGTAACTGTAGCACACTGGCAACCTTCAAGGTCTGCAGCCGGCTAAACAAGAACACAGATTTTTTTAACCATTATATCCTCAAAAAAATCAACAGAATGGTGCACATACTTTAGTGTCAAAAACTCTAGCATAATTCCATCAAAAAGCTGTTGAGAAAAAAGAACAATCCTGAATTAACTAAAATTGTTGGGGGGGGATTGCTACAGATCTGAGATTTGTCCCACTGAACTGCCTTTAGCTTTACTTCTGAATTCCAGCTTAACGGTTACTCAGAAGCAAACTAAAACCATATTTAAGTAAGTAACATCTGAGTTACCACCAGCTTCCCCACTACCAAAAAGATGCAAACCGCCGGTTACCGCCCAGAGTAGACCATTGGTCTAGATGGGTGGGGTATAAATCGAATAAATAAATATATAAATAAATAAAAATACCTTTTCACAACAAAACATATCTCACTATGGAATAGCTTTTTATCACCTGTCATGTAGCAAGAAGAAATGCAACACCAGCACCTGCAGCTACAATATATGAAAGTATGCAGTTAAATATTTGTTTCCCAATAAAGCCTTCTATTTGGAAGATTTTTCTGTATAAATGGCAGAGATGTTGTCTACTTGCCTTCTGGAGTGCCAGTATCTGTGACTTGGGATCATTCATATCTTGACTGATCCACAACTTGGCCCCAAAAAACCATCTCGTTAAGGCCTACTCCTTCATTTCAGCAGAAAATATCAGAAACACCCATTTTGAACCTCTGCTTCTCCATTTTAAAAGGATTCAGTTAGTGAAAGCAGAGCTTGGAAAAGTTACTTGTGCTCTACCAAAACTCCCAGAATCACTTACAGTCAATGGATGCTTTAAGTTAAAAAAAAAAGCAATTCTCCCAAAATCTGGATAATAGGAAGAATCTGTGTCTGGGATATATTGCCTATCTTGGTATATGACAGAGTTCCTATGTATAAAATGGGTGGAACTATATAAGCAGTAAGGTAATTTCTAAGGCACGTTTGAAAAACCACTGAGGTAAGAAAATGTCATCATTCAACTCGTTTGAAGACAGATAGCATCATAAATAAAAATGTGTTTGATAATAATAGAATACATATGGCACTTCACACACAAGGTACATTTTTGTTTTACATCTGGACAAAATATAGTTTGCTTAAACAGAAGAAGAAATAAGATTCCAAACAAACAATGGTCTGTGTGGTCTACAAACATGAAACACCGCACAAACCCTTTCCCATTTGTTTCCTTTTTGCACAACGAAGAGAACGTAAGTAACACAATGGCACTCGGGAGTGCAGAAGAAGAAACTCTTATTAAGATTTGATATCCCAGCGAGGTTCTCTGCATTACAAAGCAAAGCACAACAACAGCACCAAGGGCAGGAAGGGGAGCAACTACATCACAGTTTTGTTACATTTATTTTAATCTGTTTTTCTATATCAGTCTCTATCTGCATCCCCGGCCCCCACTTCTCACTGTGAAATCAACCCCAGTATAAGGTTGCGCAATCACAATGCAGGAGGACTGGAACCATGTCTCAAGAAACAGTTCCACCAGCACTTCCTCTCCTCCATTCTACAAGACCAGCGGTTCCCAATCTTGGGTCCCGAGATGTTCTTTGACTCTTTAACTCCCAGAAATTCTGGCCAGCACAGCTAGTGATGAAGGATCCTGGGAGTCTGGGGACTCAAAGGTTGGGAACCCCTGCACTAGACCAACACCAGTCACAAACAGGACATAATGCCATGATGACGCAGTTATTAAGAGTGGTCTTAACTGACCAGATAGGTGGGATATATATAAATAAATAAATAAATAAATAAATAAATAAATAAATAAATAAATAAATAAATAAATAAATAAATAAATAAATAAATAAATAAATAAATAAATAAATTCAAAACTTGGTCCATTCATTTACTTGATCAAAAGTGACCATACCTTATTTGCAGTCAAACAATGTGCCCCCTAAATCCTCTCTCTAATCCTATAGGGCAGGGAATAGGGATACACATGTTGTGTGCATTCCTTACTCCACATATTTCCAGGGCTGAAACCAGACCAAACCCTCCATTGAAAGTAAACACCAGAGGGCTCAGTGACGTCGTTGAAAAGTCAGAAGTCCAAAGAATGGAAACCTCCTTTCCTCCATCACATGTAGATAATTCTACAAATGAAGAATTCACATTATGTATTTATTTTTAGAAGGGTGAGTAAGAACAGCATTTCTGCTCCATGGTAGAACGTATGCTTTCTACACGGAAGGTCCCACATTTATTTCCTCACTTCGGGGGGCAGGGAGGGACTTCTCCCTGTAACCCTATGAAACCACTTTCAGCCAATGAAGAACAAATAACAGTGATGGATCACGGAAGATCTGGATCTGCTAACAGATTTGGGGATGATGTGCAGAATATTAGCAAAGATCGATGTTTTCACAATAGATGCAACAAATTAACCCTTTCCCTGCCTTTGTATCTTTCTTTATAATCTCGTTAACAAGGAGCAAAATTTTGTGCCATTAGTTGCAGTACGTAATCTGAAAACAAAACAAAACACTACAAAAGAGCAGGACATGTTCCTTTATTGCTAAAGGGTACACCTTATGCACAAGGTTTCAGTTAACAGAACATGTGGTCCTAGTAAGAAAAGAAAGTGGATCCGGAAAGTCCAAGGTGCATAGTACTGGACTGGATGCTCTGATGGTCTGACTTGATTATCAAGCCAGCCAGAAGCTGTAGCTCAGTGGTAGAGCATGTGTTTGCATGCAGAAGGTTCATGGCTGGGAAAGAATTCTGCTTGAAATCCCAAATAACTGTTTCCAGTCAGAATTGGCACCCTGGACAACCAGTGGACCCATAGGGCAGCTTCCTTCCTAAGCACCTTTCCTAAGCACCTTTAAGTGTCCTGCAAGGAGAGAGGTGGATGCATCAAGCTTAACAACAGAGGACCACACACTTATGGTCCTGTTCTATTTTAAAGAGCCAAGAAGTCGTGAGCAGCCTGACCATTGCAGAAAAGGTTGTGCATAACATCAATCTGATGCCTGTGTGACAATATATTGATTCAATCCATTCTGCCCAGCCCATAATATGATGTATGCAGTATGTCAGGTGGCTAGAATAGCCAGGAGGGGCACCCCCTCCCCTCAAGAGAAATGGAAAAGGATCATTAATAGGTTCATAGCATCCCATTTCACAATACCATCAAAATGGACACTACAGCAGTCTTGAAGGTTCACGCAGGAGCAACAGCATCTGAGCATGCTACTGCACACACCATAATCTATGGTTATGCATGACTGTTGAGAAATTAAACCAATGGCATGTCTCTTAGCCCCACAGAGGAATACACATTTGTGTTCCTTTTATCTATTATGGAGAGGGTTGTTTTCCTTTTGTTTTCACAAATAAGCTTAAGATGCAACAGTCAAGAGAGTGGTGGAGACTGGGGAAGCTAACCAAGGCTAACAGGGAATTAAAAGCATTTCCAAGTGACAGAACGTTACATTGTGCTTGTACCCGCTTAAAATAAAAACGCTGCCTAGAAACATCACATGTGTCTTAATTCAAATCCAGAGCTTATTGGTGCTGAGCCATAGTGGAAGATGGGGGCGGGGGGGGGGGGAGGGGGAGAAAACTGGATTCATAAGTACAGCGTTAAATTAAACTGCCTTCCAAATTTGCAAAAGGTGACAAATTAATGCCTGGAACAGGCTGCATTTCAAACCACCCTTCCATCCATTTTACATCTGGCATATGTGCAGCCAGGGAACCAAAGGAGGAAAAACACCAGATAAGAGTCGGTCTTTGCTCCAGCTATCTTAGGTTTATTCCCGTTTTAGCCCCACCACGGCCACCAATTTTAATTCCCCAAGAGCATCAACACTTAACCGTCCCCCACCCCCAGAACTCTTCAGCGAGCAGAGACAAACCTACATCGGCGTGCGTTTGGTGAGAAAATATATATATGCTCAGCACCAATAATGTAGCGTTAAATGTCCGTATTATACCCACCAGCAGCTCCCCCGTTCGTCAAGTTCTCGGCTGCTCCGAAAACGAAGCGACGGGGGCGCAAGGTGGACGTGGAAACGGGAACCCGTGTCGGATGATGGGGCACAAGGGGGAAAGGGCGATGGGTAGGGAGGGTGGTGTTGTTTTTTTCCCCCTCCTCTCCCCTCCGCCCGCCGTCCTGCTTTGCTTACCCTCAGGGCTGACAGATCGATCTCATCCAGGCTCCGCGCCGGAGAATCACTCGCCATGTTGACGGGGACTTCTCAGCCGATGGGGAAGCGGACCTCGGGAGAAGCGCCCACCCAGCCCCAGCACCGTCGTCTCCGCCCGACCCTGGGCCCCCGCCGTCCGTCTTTGGCTCCCAACTGGGTGGGTGGATGGATGGAAGGGGAGAGGCCGAGAGAAAGAAGTATTTGGGGGGGGGGGAAGAATGGCTCTCCTCCACCCTCCTCTTCTAATTCACTCCTCTCTTCATGCGCTCGATGGCCACGGAAAGGGGGGGGGGAGACACGACCCCTCCCCTCCTTGCTTCACCGGCAGTCCCTCGGCAAAAAAAAGGCAGAAAGCGATGTGGGGAGAGCTGAATAACCTCGAAGGGGGGTGGGTGGGTTATATTTTCCCGGTGGAGGGCGAAGGATGCAAAGCCGACCCCGCGCTGTCGCTTCCCCACGACCACCCGGAGCTTGGGTGTCCTCCTTGGGGAGGTGTCAGAAAGAAAGGCGGCGGAGGCAACGCGAAGCAGCAGCAGCAGCAACAACCCCCGGGGCTAAAGGTGCCCGCCCTGACGCCGGGGAGGGGGTGTATTTAAATAGGACATGCTTCCTCGCCCGCTTGACCCCGGATAGCGGCGGCGGCTTTTCGGCTCCTTCTTCTCACGAGGCGCGCGCGCGCGCACGCATCCGCTCCTCCTCGACTGACTCGCGCGGAGGCAGCGCCGGGAAAGCCACCCGCCGCCGCCGCCTCGCTCTCTCGGCGGCGCCTTCCTGGGAGGAGGGAAGAGCCGCTCGAGGGGCGGCGCCTGCGCCTCCCTCTAGACGCGAGAGAGTCAGGCGGCGGCGGCGGCGGCGGCGGCCGTGGTGGTGCTGTGCAATTCTTTGCGGGCAACTGGGTGCATGTGTGTGCATGTCTCTCTGTGTGTTTGTGGGGCATGCTCTTTCATGGGAAGGTAAAATAGCCTGCGGAGCCGGGGGGGGATGTTGTCCGAGGGCGGCGAATAGTAAAAATAAAAAAAAAATCTTGGGAATGAATAAAACGGAGCCCGAGCGCGTCGTGTTTTGTGGAGGTGTCCCGGTTGTACCCAAATGTAACATAGGGTGGGATTGGAAACGATACTACCTGCCGCGTCGCCTTGAAACCGCAAGACATGGCAACAGAATCCGGGTTTTGAGTCGCCGTGGTATGGTCCAAAAAAAGGAGACGTCATGCTCAAATACATGTGAACACATCCGAGATCTTGGCCCTGAAACCATCGAATTGCCAAAGCGAAGAGAGTCCGTTCGCGGGGCGTGGATCTGGAGGGAGCCTCCACGCCCAGAGCCCGGCATGGCCGAGCATAACGCCGAGAACGGTTTTACTCGGAAGGAGGCTCCGTGCAGAGTCACTGAGACTTACTCCCAAGCCGCTTCGCCATATACATTACAGCCGCTGTTAGCAAGCTTAAGTTCTGCTGACCGATCGGAGTGAACTTCCAAGAATAGGCTAAAGCTGCAATCTTTATTTACAAATAGTTTCCACTCCTCTCAGGAGTTACTTCCGAGTAGACCCGTGGGATTAGGCTTGTTGATTTGCCTAGATGCTTCACGTTAATAGCAGCCTGCTTCCCTCCCCTTTTTGCTTTGGGAGCCTTGCATGCGAGAGGATAGGTCTTAAATGTGTAGGAGGCGGCGAGTTATGAAATTCAAATTAAGACCAAGCGAAAAGGAGGGGGGAAAACAAGCAACCGTTTCATTAATCCCAGCCCTCCAGTTTACTCTTAAATTTCTCAAAACTGTCAACGGTTGCAAACTGACCTTTTCTGATTTGAATAACAAATCAACTTCGCTCCAGCTGCATTTTCCCCCTCTCCCTGTGTTATTTTATAAATTTACTTGGAGATGCCAACACTATGCACTGGAAAGCAGCCACTTTCAACTTTTGATAGGAATTGCTGGGGGAAGGACAGAGGTTTTATCAGACAATAGATGCCATTAAATAAAAATAAGCAACATAATTACAGTACTTCTGCTTTTTCCATGAGCCAAAAGAGAGAGAGAGAGAAGCCAGAATCGATTTTTAAAGAGTGCAAATTATTTATTTTTCTAATGTAGTCCTGAGTGCATGATTATAATTCAGAAAGGTTTAATACTTATCTGTAAACCGAAGCACCAACTACTAAAGACATTATAAGCTGAAATCTAAATTAAATTTGAATTTATTCTTAAATACTGCAACCTATATTTATAGCACAGTCCTTGGAAGAAAATCCAGAGAGGTCCGTGGAGCTTATTCTAAGGGAAGTGTGCATAGAATTGTAAACTTCTATGATAAAGAATTGCAAAATAATGTAAACGTCTATGATACCGAATAATAAAATAATTGAGTTGGAAGGGGCCTATAAAGATATTGAGTCCAACCCCTGCTCAATGCAGGAATCCGAGTCAAAATATATCTGACAGGAAGTAGTCTTCTCTTGGAAGCCCTCATCATCTCCCAGAGTAATTGGTCCCATTACCCTACTGCTAAGTTTTTTATGATAGTCAATCAAAATCTGGTTTCCTGCAATTTGAGCCCATTATTATGTATCCTGCAGTCTGGGATGATCAAGAACAGATCCTGCCCCTCCTCTGTATGACTACCTTTCAAGTACAGTATTTGAAAAGTTCTACCATATCTTCCCTCAGTCTTCTCTTCTCAAGGCTAAACATGCCTAGTTCTTTCAATCTTTCCTCATAGGACTTGGTTTCCAGTCCCCTGATCATCCTTGTTGCTCTTTGCTGAACTTGTTCCAGTTTATCAGCATCTGTCTTAAAGTGCTGTGTCCACAATGGGACATAGTACTCAAAACTCTGCTTAAGCAGTGCTGAATAGAGGGGAACTATTACTTCATTGGATTTGGAGACTTCACTTCTGTTAATGCATCCTAAAATAGTGTTTGCCTTTTTTGCAGCCACATTGCACTGATGGGTCATATTAAGCTTTTGTGGGCTGCCCTCCCATGCCAATCAGGCTGGCATATAATCTGGAACAGTCCTTGGTTGGCAATATCAGTGGAGGTGAACAAAGATACAGTACAATTGACTTACCACTAGTCAGGTCAGTCTCCCCAGTTTCCTCCTTCCCCCTTCTACTTTAGCGCTAGATCACCTTATCACAACATTGATGTACTAGTTTAGTGCTAGATTACCTCTGCATAGAGCAATATATGTGTTGATAAATAGAAAGATAGATAGAAACAACTCTGATGAACTACAGCAGGTGACCATGTTTCTGTGACATGTGTATGTGTTCGTACACAAAAGAGAATTTTGGAAAACTATCCCCTTTCCCAAGTGCCATTGAAGAGCAACCCAGTTGTTTTACAATGAACCAATGGTTCCCAAATGTTTTTGACTTTTGGCTCCCTTGACTTACTAGCCACTGACTGTGGCTCCCCCAAGGCAATTCTCTGGGTGAGGAGGGGGAGGCCCGGCCTAAATAGTACTTCTGCAGATTCCTGAAGCCTAGAGGGCCACCACCCTGTCGGAGAAAAGCCATGTCCCTCCTACTTTGCAGCCACATTACCCAGCCTCCTTCCTTCCCTAGAGACTGGGGAGACTATGACAGATTGTTTTATGTTCCCTCCCTCTCTCCCTTCATCCACCAGTGGGTCCTGGGAAGAGGGGAAGGTGGATCTTAACACCGAGCAGCAGGTGCATTAGCACAGCCTCAGGGAGGCCATTGAATAGAGATAGCCTAACAAAATATTTCAGATAGGATGGAGGAGCCTGGAAGGTATTACTTTGTTTTGTTGTTGTTTGTTTGTTTTGTTTTTAGGGGAGCCTCTTTTGCAAAAGGAGGGAACAGGAAAGCTGGAATGATCTCTTTGTGTGGGGCGGAGGAGAGAAGGAAAAAATGAACAGGGCCATTCTCAGTCTCCCCTGTCCCCCCCCCCCCCACACACACACACAAGGCATCCCGGCTGGCTGCTTGCAAGGACAGTGGTGCCAGATGGGGCCACGGATACCACAAAAATACTTCCAAGAATTCTGCGGTGCCCGTGACTGGGTTTGTCTGTGCCTCGGTGCACTGTGGTGCATAGTTTGGGAACCACTACAGTGAACCATAAAAGGAGAGCCAGGGATCAGCAAAGGGCAGGATCAAAGGAAAAAGGGGCTGTGTGGCACAGATCAAACCACATCAGATCGAAGGGCCACTGTGGCCACAAAGACCAAAACAATCTGCATTGTGTTGTCTGCGTGATCACCCAATTCGAACGGAAGCGTAAAATAGGCTGTAGATCAAGCCGCAGCAAAGCTGAATCCCTCCAGTTCGGCTTGGTGGTGACAACCTTAGAAGGATGGCTATGAAGGAGCCCCAAACCCACCCCCCTCAAGTGCAAGGATGTGTTGCTGGAGACCAACGTGAGGGTAATCTACACTATGGCATTCTTTTTACTATGTACAGATAGGAAAGCTGGACAGTGTAAAAAGCTGACATGGAAAAATTTGATTTGTTTGAAATGTGGTGCTGGAAGATAGCTTTGTCAATACCCTAGGCTGCCAGAAAGACAAACAAGTAGGTCCTAGAGATCAAAGCAAACCTCAACTTTCCTTGGAGGCAGAAATGTTGGAACTGAAGCTGTCCTACTTTGGGGACATAATGAGAAGACAAGACAGGAATCCAAGAGATGGAAGTTCCCAGTGACAGCCAAGGCCATGAAATGCCTTATTAAGGTGGTGGCACTGTGTAACTAGGTAGTTCTTGTTTTTGCTTTGCAGTACAGCACATTCACTCTGAACCTTGGGGGATGCTTTTAGATTTAGCATGGTGCCTCCAAAACTGGCATGGGGGGGGTAATACACCAGTCCCACCCACCCACCTTTTTATTACCTAGCCTGATTAAGAGTTCTGGAGAACTTGGAAGCTTGCACATTTTACGAGCATTTTTACTGGTCATAGTTAAGACAGTCCCCATACATGAATTTAAATGGCGGTGACGTCCTTATGAGCTAGCACTTTGATCTCTGGGTTTTTTTTTTTCTGCCTTAGTCATGTCATCTATAATCTGGCAGAGACAGAAAGAACAGAAGCTGTTTTTTTAAAACATTTCTTTCGAGTCTTTTCCCTTCTCTTGGAAATTGTATTGTATCTGTGTTAGCTTTCAGGGCAGGCTCTTGCAAACCTTGGGATTGAATCAGCATCTTATTATGGTCATTAGTGCTGATCACTGAGTCACCGAGAGAAGCCGCTGACCAACAGCGGCATCCCAGCAGTGGGTTTTTGGGCCTATCTCTTCAAGATTATACACACCATTGAAAAGAAGACATCTTTTCGATAAGGCACACTTAACAATACTGTATTTGCAAGTCTGCAGTCTGTGCCAAGAATTGTGCTCTGGAAATCTAGCAAGTTGTGAATGACGGAGAGATAGGGTACGAGCATGTCGATCAATTACATACTAATTGGGCAATCCAGAATATTTTGGTTGTTGAGCATTTGAGCAATCCAGAATATTCTGGTTGTCGGGAATTTGTGTGTTGTTTTTTTTCTTTGTTTGTTTTGTAGCCTATTCTGATTTCTGTGCTTTTAACAGCAGGTTCTGAGAGGGGTTTAGTTGACCTCTGGCATGGGGAGAGAAGTTATTCAGATAACTTTATCAGGTTGACTCTGTGTGTCAGGCAGTTTCTGCGGTCAGCCTAAGTACATGACCATGGAGAAGCTGTCCTTGTTGTAATTTTCCAGATGAGGCAAAAGTTCCACCTCCCTTGGTTCCTGTTTTCTCCATGCTGGTCATGAAGGATTTGGGGGCTTACCAGGATCAGTATCCAAACTGAACTTTTAAAAGCCATGTCTTTAGCAACTGCTTCTCTGCAGGAGAGTTTTGAAATCATTGTTAGAAATCCACTTCTTTTCTGTAGTGTATAAGGTTGTGCTAATGAAAAGCTTCCAGCTGGAAAGCACTGACATGCAAAATACACTTCATAGGAAGTGCCATCCTCCAGAAAACAACCCGAGGGCAAAATAAACCATGCCTTCAGGTAGAATAAAAAAACACGGCAAAGCACAGGAAAAAAGCAATGGACATATCATTACAAGCCTTCCAGAGCATGGATGTTGTGAAACTATCAGTGCAGGTTCTGGCAGTGGCATAGCATGGGGGGGGGGCGCATGCACATGGGTGGTTGCTCCAAGTGCAAAAATTTTAGGAGGTGCAAAGCAGTGGCATAGTGTGGGGGAGGGCTACAAAGGCAGTCAACCCCGGGCGCAGAGTTATTGGGGGCAAGCAAGCTGCACCACTCCTCGTGCTCTTCCCCCTCCTGGCAGTCACAGTCTGGGGTCCTGGGGCCCCTGCTGCCGTCAGTGCCACCATTGCGGACCTCGAGCAGCTCTGCATCCACTTCATGGCACCACCACAAACACATCTCCCCCATGTCCCATCCCACCCACGCCTTGTGTCACAGAGCCGGCACATGACCCACACCCCGCAATGCTCACCTTGTCTGCTGGCCACCTAAGCTATGCCACTGGGCCCTGGTACTTTTGTAACAAGTGCTTCCTCGGGATTATTTTTATTCCATTTTATTGTGAGCCGCCCAGAGTAGACGCTGTCTAAATGGGCAGGATACAAATTTAATAAAGAAATAAATAACTAAATTAAATAAATACAGAATGAGCTGAACTGTGGTTAAACTCAGCTATAGGTTACCAAGCAATGAGAAAAGTGCAAAAGAGTTAAGAGCTTCATCTTAGCTAGAGCTAGGGAAGGTTCTTCTTCTGGACTACAAATGCCAGAACTTGCCAGCCACTGGCCAAATTGGGACGTTTCCAAACCTTGTGGTGCAGGAAGCTGCATTAAATCAGTTCAGGCCCTTTGCACCAAAGTTATTACTCTGACTGGCTACAGCTCTCTAGGGTATTAAATTATGAGACGTATAAAATGATGCAAGGGATGGATAAAGTGGATAGAGGGAAGCTCTTTTCCCTCTCATGCAATACCAGAACCAGGGGACATCCACTCCAATTGAGTTTTGGGAAAATGAGAACAGACAAAAAATATTTCTTTACTCAGTGTGTTATTAGTCTCTGGAACTTCTTGCCACAGGATGTGGTGATGGAGTCTGGCCTGCATGTCTTTAAAAGGGTTTTGGACAGATTCCTGGAGAAAAGGTCCATCGCAGGTTACAAGCCATGATGGGGATGTATGATCTCCAGGCTTCAAAGGAAGGTACTTCAAAATGCCAGATGCAGGGGAAGGGTATCAGGAGACAGGTAGCTAGTTGTGTGCTCCCAGAGGCATCTGGTTGGGCCACTGTGAGATACAGGAAGCTGAACTAGATAGGCCCTTGGCTTAATCCAGCAGGGCTCTTCTTATGTTCTTATGTCCCAGATTGAGAAAGGCAGGGTGATACATTTAGGTGGTACAGTTTGAAGTACAGGTGTTGATCACAAGCATTTCCATAGCCATACTCTGAGAAAAGTTTAAAAAAAAAAGAAAAAAGAGCCTGTTGTGTTCATCCATATCAATAAATCAGTCCTAGCAGTATTATCTCTGACAGGGTCAGGGCATTTGTAAAGCCAGGAGGTCTTAAATACCCATTCAAAATCAAGTTCTATGCATCAGCTCAGGGAAAAGGTCCCTCCCAAAATTTGGCCTGATTCAAGGCAAAATACAATTGAGTCTTTTTGCCTCTTCTCCCACTACCTCTATCCCATTTCAAACCCGGCTACTGTGTTTTCCCAAAAATAAGACAGGGTCTTATATTAATTTTTGCTCTAAAAAACATATTAGAGCTTAAATCCAGGGGTTGTTTCATTTTACAGTCATGTCATCTTCTTCTAGTTGCTGCACAATGGTGGAGGGCGGGGTTTCAGTTAACTGGGGCTTATTTTTGAGGTAGGCCGTATATTATGAGCATCTTGAAAAATCATACTAGGGCTTATTTTCAGGTTGGGTCTTATTTTTTGGGAAAACAGTATACCTGAAGATGAAATGTTTTGTAAAACCCCAAAGTTCACTTTTCTAAAAAATAATAATAATAATAATTAAATTAGGCAGTACATTTATTACCCAATCCAGAATTTTGCACCAACAACTTGGAAACAACATGTCTGTCTTCTGCTGCCTCGTGTAGATTAGGCTCCTGATCTCACTCTGGAAATTTAAACGATGCTTTCCTCTGCCCAAGACCAAAAGATTGTTAAGTGGCCCTTGAAGTGGGAGCCAGATTGCCATCTGGCAAAGAAGGCTGAAAGAAGCACGCATGGTGTTTTGCTACTGTGGGCCTGCCTTGAATTACATCCACATAGCTGCCCTCCTTTGGTTCCTATGTGAGGGCTGACATGTATGTCATCTTTGATAGCCTCCTCTTACATTGTGCCTAGCATTAGAAGGCCTTATGCATTATGTATCAGATAGCACATTTCCATGCTTTTTAAAAAGAAGCAAACTACACTAGCAACACAGGCATCGTAGCTCAGTCAATTAACCTCCCTGCCATGATGCCTCTTCTCCAGAGAGGGAAAGAGAGAGAGAGAAATAGCCCATCAAAGCTCAGATCTGCTGATGGAAGAGGGATAGATCGAAACTTGCCACTGGATCTCTGATTTATCCCCTTCTCCTCTTTCTCCTCCTCCTCTCCAGTGAGACACATTTTGATATCAACTGCAGACAACGCTGCCTGTTTCATCCCTGAGTGATCAGTATCTTTTTGAACTTACCTATTTCATCACTGGTCTGGACTCACCTGAAGAAAGCAATCTGAGAAAGAAAGAGACTAAGACATTTTTTCCCTTCCCCCCAAATCTCCTTGGAAACTGATAAGGCCTTCCAATTCAAAGTAGTCTAAATTTAGTAAATTTACCTGCCAGGGATTAGCTGTCTATGATTTTCTGGCAGGTTAATAATAACTTTGAACCAGTTGTATTGCTCCTAATCCCCTCTTCTAATGACCTACCAAGTTACTGAAAATGATAGCTGTAATAACAGAATGCTTGTAAAAAAATATAAGGTTCCTTCTCTGGGTATTTTGCTTCTTTGATAAAGTGATACAGGATGACAATACTGTATAGGACTTCAGATACTGTACTAAATTTGAAAGAACTATGTTGTGAAAGCATCAGCCTTAATTTCCCATTTCCTGACTTCATGATACTTGAGCCAACCTGAGATAACCTTCACTCCCAGCAGGTTTTTCATCGCCAAATAATCTGTTAGCCCAGCGGTTCTCAGACATTTTTTAAATGATTGCCAGGGGATTTATTGGCATACATCTCAGAGTTCAAAAACATTGCCTTTGTGTGCAACAGGAAGAAAACAAAAAAGGAGGGGGAAGTCACATTTTCCAACTGTGCTCTCGGGTGAACTTTTTTGTTGCCGTACAGCTTGGAAGAAAGTGAAATGCAGAGCCGAGAAAAGATATTCCCAGACCTCCTAGAGATCAACTGAATGGACCTTTGGAGCAATGGTGCTCCTTAAAGCAATGCTGAGAATATCTGAATAGGCTGTAAAGTTTATATTCTTGGCCAGCTTGTGTGAAAAGCTGACAGGGAAGTTTTCTGATGTAAAATAAAAACTTGAATTATTCGCTGCCACCTCTTCCCCTTCCTTCATGTAACCAAAATGAACAGAGCCCCTCATTTTCAAGCAGGTGGGGGGAAATCTGCTGAGGATCTGTCTCCTTACCTGGATACAGGAATGTTCTTGTTACCTGCCATCAAATCCCCTTTGACTTATAGTGCCTCCATGAATGAGTGACCTCCAAAATGTCCTGTCCTCCACAGCCCTGCTCATCTCGTGTAAACTCAAGGCTATGAGGAAGTGTAGTGCACAAGCCAAAAATAGTCCAAGCCAAGGGTTTGTTTTTCCACTCCTTAACTCAGGAATTTTCTGGTATATGATCCAAGCAGAAGGCAATAGTCAAGCTGGATTATTTCTATGAAGGAATTAATCTTTATTACGGTAGTTCCTAAAATAAAAAGAGTGTGCAAGGAAGAAAAGTCACAGAGACAGGTCTCTGGGCAAAAACTTAGCATTTGCATAAATGGCATAAGAACAAGAAAATGCATGTAGGCATTCTGGAGAGTCAGTGCAGCCAAACCAAATCATAATCCTTAATGTGAGTCACTCTGAATAGCCCTGATTCTACTCACAAGATATCCTTGTGCCTCAGCTCCTATTATTCTGGGGATCCACTCTCCCACATGGGCAGAGAGAAAGAGGAAAATCCAAGGGAGGAGAAAGGAGACTTTCATGAGATACTTAAGAATCCTGCAATCAGTCTGGTTGGCTGATGCCTCTTGAGTCATCCATGGTGTTACCCTTGAACGCTGTAGGCATTCAAGAGAAAATTGGACAACCCTCTGCCGGATCTGGTTTGATTCAGATTCCTGCATTGATCAGGGGAGGTTGGAGTTGATGGCCTTATAGGCACCTTCCAACTCAATTACTCCTTTATTTGGATGTAAATCAGGCAAAATCAAAAAAATTATCAAAAATTAAAAAGACAGAAACCGACATTGTGGCACCTTAAAGACTGTTGTATTTTAAACTGTAGTCTTTCAAGCACAAGTCCACTTCTTCAGACATATGCTAACTCTTTCCATCCTTTCCAGATATGTATGTTGTAAGCCTCTAGTACACTGTATTAGGACTCTTGACATATTTTGCTACCTAATGACACAGATGAATCCATTGTCATGACAAAGGGCAATAGATATCAGGTTGCCACTGAGCTAGCCTGGTGTGCTGTGTATTCCTGTACCTTTAATCAATATAGTACTTTGGTTTAGTTTAGCATTTGAAGCAAACATTCTATATTCATATTTTATTCATATGTGAATGCAAACAATCAGAAGAAAATGGAAGGCACTCCTAACAATAACACAAAATAAACAGCAGTACTATTAGAATGTATTATTGACAGTGTTGGAATGTCTGTATTTGCCAGAAGACAAATCCAGAAACCCATGTTTTGGTCATACCTTTGTTGTGTTGTTCCCTCAAGTCATGTCCAACTCTGTTGCAGATCTCGATAAGGCTTTCAAGGCAAGCAGATATTTAAGGGTGGTTTTAGCATTGCCTCCCCCTCCGGCATGTTTTCATGACCACACTTAGATTCAAGCCCTGGTCTCCTGAGTCTATCACTGTACCACACTGGTTCTCAATTGGTGCAATTGGTTCAATTAAAAAGTGACAAAGTTTTCTGTGCAAGCTTTTGAAACCATAAATCTCTTATTAAGGTAGGAAATGGCGAAGACCAAGCAGCAAGGGAAGACGGTGAAGAGCCTTGATGTTAAACCCATGTAGTCTGCATGCTGTCCTAAGATGAACTGGGGGGAAATTTGGAGGTTCTTTAATAGGTGTTTACTGGGCATTGGGTTTCAGCCAGACTGTTCCCTAGATTTACTTTGGAACAAGAAAGCCTACAGAAGGCTGAAACGCTAGATTTTCTTCCCCAGTACACATCAAGACAGCATGCAGTCCAGATGGCTTTAATGGTTAAGGTCTTACCCAACCTGTTTTCCTCACATAATCTGTCTCCTCAGTCTCATGCCCAACCCGCAACTCTATTTTGCCTCCTTATTACATGAGCCATCCGCACCCTATCTGGCCCAGCTTTTGGATTTTCTTCCTGAATCCCAAGTTTTACACGATCACTGCCTGAAGCAGAGTTCTGGAGAACTAAAAACTTTATTTGTAGCTGTGTTGTCATCCAAATGAAAAGTGTTGTGTAAGACACAACTTTGCTTCTATGAATGGGTCACACAGGTGTCTTTTGTATAAAGACTAGATCAGTCATAGCAGATTAAAAAGAGGCTTGTTCACAGAGGCCTCAATGGCTCTGACTTGGAAAATCACTTGGGAGTTGTTGTTGTTGTTTTAAACGAGGCAGATGTACAAATGCAGAGGTCCAACAAATTATGGGATGAGGGTATCTAAGGGGACCATACAGAGACACAAAAAATAGCTGAATGACGACTGGAAATTTTCAGAAACCTCACAGTATGGTGCTTATTTTGGCAATGGCAGAATGGAATACAGTATTGAGGGAGAAACAGTCTGCACTGTTAATGCACTGTTTGCAAAACCCTCTTGTTTTTATAATGGCTTTTAGTTCCTTTTGTAGAGGCTACAGCTGCTAGATACGCTGTTTTTCATGGATGGCTGTTTTTACTGCCTTATTTGTACCTTACAAGCTATTCCCAGTAACATTTAACTGAACGACACAAATGCAAACATTTTAGAGAGTCATCATGTGGTCTCTCAGCCCGTATTAGTAAAAGGAAACTCCTGCTTCAAGATCCTGGAGTCATACTGTATGTTGGACAGAGGATGTCATTAGAAGCTCAGGTCAAGTGATTTGCGGCAGACTTTTGTGAATTATACTTGGAAATGTGTAAACCGTAATGTGTAATGTGTAAACTGCCTGCAGTGGCCTCGGCAGCAAGATGGGCATTATAGAAGTCAAATGAATGAATTCATAAATAAATAAGATAAAACCTATAACCAATCACAAAAGAAGGCAAGTTCCAAACTAGAAGAGATACAAAACAGCTGTGAGATGTTTTCAGCATTTAAGAAATTCCCTCTTCCATTGACTTGCTATCTGTAGAATATAGTTTGGCTCTTAAACAAGCTGTGATCTCTGGTTACCCAAACATCTGTCCCCTCCATGTCACCAGAAGTTTCCACAGTGGCTCCATCTCTAGGCTGCAAGAAAAGTGACATGTTGGGGACAAATCATGCTCCCATATAGGAAGGACCATTCTAAATGACTATAGTGGGAGAGCTTTGCCAGTGCTGTTTTTGTTAAATAAGTAAAATAGTGGCCCATGGTGAAGTGCGTGTGTATGAAAGATCAAAAAAGCTCTATCCACTCTTTTGTCCTGCTAGCCATGACCTAACAAGGCTTTGGATAGATTTGGGACTTTGATATTAAATCCCCTCTTAGAATTGCAGCCTTAGTGCAAAAAATGTAAGCAGATACTTAAAACAAGACACAAGAATTGTCAGCAGCAAAAGCATCAGTGTGACTGAGAGAATACAATTTCTGGCCAGGTTTGGATGTGTTAATGCTGAGGAACAAGCCACAAAATCCTCTTTATCTATAGTTATCGTGAGCCCGAAAAAGTACAGCTGGCGGATTTAGGTTACTAAATACTGAGAAATATCTGCTATAATTTAGTCAAGTACTGCTCTCCTCATTGCATTAAAAGGAAATTCTTATGTAACAAAATGCACAGGCGTGCACACGGAGCAGTTGGCAGAAAGTGATGAAACTGTGGCTATAATTTATTTGGATCGGGAGAAAGCGTTTGATACTCCGCCATGCACCGGCCTGATTTACAAGGCCACAAACAATGATGGAAAGAGGGGAGAGCTCGTCTGACATTGATTGAAAGCCACTTTGAGGGAGCGAAAACTGAGCAGCAGTAGAGCTGAAATGATGGGTTGCCTCATGCCGTTGTTGTGCCCACTGAAACACAAACCGCCATTTCTCTTGGAGAAAAGGTCAAACACAGACTTTGCCTGATATTTTTGCTACTCTGGCCATTTTGACTGTATTTGTTTTCTGGCTTCTTCCTGCTGAAAACAAGGGCACAGTTCATAGTGGAGAGTATTAATGGATAATCAATTTCCAGGGACAAGCCCGGCCAATATGGTACTGCATTGCTGAGCTACAATTCATTAAGAGATTTCTGTCTATCACCAGAGGCCTGACTCAAGATGAAGGTTTTTTACCATCCTGCATGTGTAACTTAACTTACATAGTGACTAATTTCTGCATTGGATTACTGTCTGTCCTCACTGTTTACAATCACACCTCCAGTGACAGGCATCAAGAATATCTCTGAATTCTGAGTGAGATTCCATGGATCTGAAGTGGGCTATATAAATGGCCCAAATCATATTGCTGATTTATGCGCCCTTAAGGGAAATTGTGAAAGTCTTGGTGGCACATTGTTATTGTTACATGCTGACCCCATGAATGGGAGACCTCCAAAATGTGGTGTCCTCAGCTTGTGTAGACCCAAGCCTGTGGTTCCTTTAGGGCACTGGTTCTTAACCTTGGGTTACTCAGGAGTTTTGGACTGCAACTCCCAGAAGCCTTCACCACCAACTGTGCTGGCTGGGATTTCTGGGAGTTGCAGTTCAAAAACATCCGAGTAACAAAGGTTAAGAACCACTGCTTTAGGGTGTCAGTCCATCTTATCTTCCTCTTTTCCTGTTTCCTTTCACTTCTCCCAGTGTTATTGTCTTTTCCAGAGAATCTTGCCATTATGTGCCCAAAGTAGGACAGCCTCAGTTTCAGCCTTTTTTGCTTCTAGAGATAGTTTGGGTTTGATTTGACCTAGGACCCACATGTTTGTCTTTCTGGCAGTTAAGGGTATCCACAAAACTCTCCTCCAGCAACAAATTTCAAACGAATCAATTTTTTTCCTGTCAGCTTTCTTCGCTGTCCAGCTTTCACACCTGTATATAGTAATTGGGAATACAGTAATTGGTCTCCAGTGACACATCCTTATACTTTATGATCTTTTCTAATTCCTTCATTGTGCCTTTCCAAGTTTGAAGTCTTCTGATTTCTTTGCTGCAGTCTCCATTTGAACTGATGATTGAATCAAGGTACAGTGTACAATTTATTTAACAACTTCAATTTCTTCATTGTCAATGCTAAAATTATGTAGTTCTATAGTCATTTTTGTTTTCTCAGTGTTCACCTGCAGTCTTGCTTTTACACTTTTTCCTTTCACTTACCCTAAAAGTCATTTCAAGTCATTGCTTTGCTTTCCTATAGCAAGTCACCATTAGAGTAGGCCCATTTGAGTCAATTGAACCTATGGAGGAATGATCTCACTAAATCCACATTGATTCAATGGGCCTATTCTGGTGCTATTCACAACACTAAGCAACTCAATTTTGACCAGTATTGCAATACAGGCCAGTACCCTATTGCTAGTGAAAACTAAGAGCAGACATATTCAATCAATTGTTGAATGGCAATTCATTACTTGTACAAATCCTATTGAGTTAATAGATCTACTCTCACTGGGCCTAGGAGAAGACAGGCTATTTATTTATTTATTTTACTTAGCAAAAAACAGGAGAAAAAGAGTATATCTCCTGCTTTCTTACTGTACAAATTATAACATCTTCCTGTGATATGCGATAGTTAACTGATTGTTCTTTCTTGATTCTGAATTGCACTGCAATTATAATATTATAAAGTATTAAATTCATATTTTTAAGTTCACACATGTTATAATATTTCAAATGTCAAGCATAATGATTTCAAGTATAATTGAATGTATGCATAATTATATTTCAGGAGGAGGTAGGTTCTAAGGGGGCATGAGACTTTTAAATTCATGAAAAGAGAGCATGGATTAACCAGAGAAACATCGTTCGTTTAGTCGTGTCCGACTCTTCGTGACCCCATGGACCAGAGCACGCCAGGCCCTCCTGTCTTCCACTGCCTCCTGTAGTTGTGTCAGATTAATCTTGGTTGCTTCGATGACACTGTCCAGCCATCTCATCCTCTGTCGTCCCCTTCTCCTCTTGCCGTCACACTTTCCTAACATCAAGGTCTTTTCCAAGGAGTCTTCTCTTCTCATGAGATGGCCAAAGTACTGGAGCCTCAGCTTCAGGATCTGTCCTTCCAGTGAGCACTCAGGGTTGATTTCCTTTAGAATTGATAGGTTTGTTCTCCTTGCAGTCTAGGGGACTCTCAGGAGCCTCCTCCAGCACCACAATTCAAAGGCATCAATTCTTCGGAGGTCTGCTTTCTTTATGGTCCAGCTCTCACTTCCATACATCAAGACAGGAAAAATCATAGCTTTGACTATTCGGACTTTTGTTGGCAAGGTGAGGTCTCTGCTTTTTAAGATGCTTTCGAGGTTTGTCATCGCTTTCCTCCCAAGAAGCAGGCATCTTTTAATTTCGTGGCTGCTGTCTCCATCTGCAGTGATCATTGAGCCCAAGAAAGTAAAATCTGTCACTGTCTCCATATCTTCTCCTTCTATTTGCCAGGAGGTGATGGGACCAGTGGCCATGATCTTAGTTTTTTTGATGTTGAGTTTTAGGCCGTTTTTTGCACTCTCTTCTTTCACCCTCATTACAAGGTTCTTTAATTCCTCCTCACTTTCTGCCATCAGAGTGGTATCATCTGCATATCGGAAGTTGTTGACATTTCTTCCGGCAATCTTAATTCCAGCTTGGGATTCCTCCAGTCCAGCCTTCCACATGATGTATTCTGCATATAAGTTAAATAAGCCTTGCTGTACTCCTTTCCCAATTTTGAACCAATCAGTTGCTCCATATCCAATTCTAACTGTTTCTTCCTGTCCCACACATAGGTTTCTCAGAAGATAGACAAGATGGTCAGGCACTCCCATTTCTTTAAGGACTTGCCATAGTTTGCTGTGGTCCACACAGTCAAAGGCTTTTGCATAGTCAATGAAGCAGAAGTACATGTTTTTCTGGAAACATAGGATTGGGTAAATATTAGACTAAACAAGCAATTCAAAAGTACTGAGTTTTGACTTAAAAGTTTTGAATAGTACACATTCCTAGAAAGGGCACATTGTATTAAGAGTGGGGAGTGTGTTTTAATTTTAGGTGCTGTCTATTAGATCCTTGTGACTTTAATACAAGAAGTATCTGAGCATCTCTCATATCAGCAGGGATAATGCACCCACCTCCTTTTTTTCTGTGTGTCCTCTTTGCTTGCATGCCAGCTTTATACAATTCAAAAGATAACAGATATTTGTTAAACAGATTTTGCAGAGACTACAAAAGAAAGCTAAAAACACAGGAAACTGAAATAGATTGCATCCAGTCTTGCACACCACCATTTGTCTCTTGGTGCTGTCTCAGTGGTTGAGGGTGTCTACCATCATGGCATATTTCCACTTTTCTCTCACTACGTATGTGAATTAGTTTTCCTCTATTAAAGCCCAGCCAGTCTTTGATGTCATTCATCCAAGAAATCTGTCTTTTGTCTTTTCCATGTTTACCTTAATCTTCCCTTCATTGATTGATGTATTGCGATGTATTATATTTGTCATGATGAATTATGTGTCTAGATATGATAGCTTGCGTTTCTTAATAACCAGCTCTAGTTCTTTTTGTGTTCCTGACCAAATAAGTATCTCTTCAAGCCTCAAGGTTGATGGTTTTGACCTATAAAACACTGAACAGTTTGGGATCTCAGTACATGGCTGAACGCCTTCTCCCAAAAGAGACCGCCCGCCTTACCCACATCTCCATGGCTAGATGGCTGAGGGCACTGACTCTGAGGGAGGCCCAGAGGGAGAGGACAAGGAATTGGGTCTTTTCAGAGGTCACATGGTGGGGGACGTGGTGGCGCTGCGGGCTAAACCGCAGAAGCCTGTGCTGCAGGGTCAGAAGACCAAGCAGTTGTAAGATCGAATCCACCCGACGGAGTGAGCATCGTTGCTTGTCCCAGCTTCTGCCAACCTAGCGGTTCGAAAGCATGCAAATGCAAGTAGATAAATAGGGACCACCTCGGTGTGAAGGTAACAGCGTTCCGTGTCTAAGTCGCACTGGCCATGTGACCACGGAAGATTGTCTTCGGACAAAACGCTGGCTCTATGGCTTGGAAACGGGGATGAGCACTGCCCCCTAGAGTCAAACACGACTGGACAAAAATTGTCAAGGGGAACCTTTACCTTTACCTTTACCAGAGGTCACACCCCACCTTTGGAATGACTTACCTCCGAAATTAACCTGATTTCCCCACCCCCACCCTAATGTCCTTTAAGAAACGTCTAAAAACGTTTTTATTTTGTCAGGTATTTCAATATTTGCCAACTTAAGAGCATCACTCTTTTCCCATTTGCTGCCTGGCTATAGCTTTGTTTTAAATGTCTGTTGTTCAGTTTAATTTGTTAATTTAATTGAGTGCACTTTATTATGTCACGTTCATTTTGTTACTGTTATTGTCTGCGAACTGCCAAGAGCAATCACTTGTCAGATGGGTGGTATAAAGATAAGATCAAACAAACAAATAAATAATTTATTCTATCCATCTCCAGGATGTGAAGGATTCTTCTGTATGCCCACCTTTCAAAAGTGCTTATTCAAAGGCACACCTGCCTCATTCTCCCTCAGCCTGACCTACCTCATAGGGCTGTTGTGTGAATATAGTTGTACGTAGTAGGGAGGATAGTTGTGAGTGTTGCCCTGATGAAAAGTTTGGATACAAAATTAATAAAACTATGATGACCCACAAGGTAAACAGTGATCTGAAGGCAGGCTCAAAATTAGTCCGACTACATTACAGATCCAGTATAGTCAATGTGATTACAGGGGAATGCCAAGCCTCACCCCCTCTCCTTCATTGGTACTTTCTCCATAGAAACAATTATGAGTCTGAAGATGTGAGGTTCCTGTTCCTGCCCAGACCTTACACGCAAGAAGAACGATATCAAATTTGATTATAGGAACCTCTCTTCAAACATCTCTTGCATGCGTTTTTGGAACAGATTCAGCCATACCATTATGTGGCAACATGAACAGAAGGAATTGCTCTTCTTCATGCTACAGGCTTGTGACATGCCAGGAAAGGCCTACTGTCGTGAGAAAGGTAATGATATTGCTAATGCAGGCTTATCCTCTTTCTCTTTTTTAGTAGGTCAGGACGAAGAGAAGATACTATGAAAATGGCCAGCAGAAGACAAAACAGCCTCAAGGGCATAAGTAAATCTGCCCATTTCCTTATCTGCTCTGCATATGTATCAATGTATCAAGATTTTCTCCAGCTAATAAAGGTGGGAAGCCGGCCTTTATTAACTGGGTTATTGGTTCTCCTAGTTCTAGGAAGGGAAAGAGATACCCCACAATTAGTTGATTAAAAGGGGTGCTCCTTCAGGTCTTTTGAGTGAATGGGGTGGCAGCAGCCACTATGCACCTGCTTGCCAAAGAGGGAAACAAGGAAAAAGAGATAACGGACATAGTAGAACCAGGTGCTCCCCTTTAACGGGATTGATAGCGGGGGACTATATACTGCTTGACTAGTGTTGTTCTTTTAGTGTAAATATAAGAAAAGTATTTGACTGTGCTTGGTGGATTTCAGGAGTGTATGTGTGCGCATATGACTTTAAGGAGACCCTGCACGTTTTCAGTATACAGTGGTGCCCCGCTAGACGATTACCTCGCTAAATGATGAAACAGCAGGGCGATGACTTTTTTGTTATCACTATAGCAATCGCAAAACGATGTTTCCTATGGGGATTTTTCGCTTTAGGTCCTTGCTTCACGAACCATTTGTTCACAAAACAATTATTTTGTATGTATGTACATACATACATACATACATACATACATACATACATACATACATACATACATACATACATACATACATACATATACAGTACAGGGAACCGATCATTGCAAAGCAAAAAACCCCCATTCAGACCATCGTTTTGCGATCGCAATGGCGATCGCAAAAAGATCATCGTAATGCGGTTTTGTTGTAATGCAGGGCAATTGTAAAGCAAGGCACCGCTGTATGTATGTATGTATGTATGTATGTATGTATGTATGTATGTATGTATGTATCTATCTATCTATCTATCTATCTATCTATCTATCTATCTATCTATCTATCTATCTATCTATCTATCTATCTATCTATCTATCTATCTATCTATCTATGTACAGTGGACCCTTGACTTACAGACAGCTTGACTTACAGACTTTTTGAGTTACAGACTTCTCTGGCCGCAAAATTTATGTTTGACTTGCAGCCTGAGAATTGACTTACAGACCAGAAAAAAAACAAAATGGAACAAAAACGGCTTGTTACGGGATTAATCGGTTTTCAATGCACTGTAGGTCAATGGAGACTTGACTTACAGACTTTTTGACTTGAGAACCACCTTCCAATACGGATTACGTTCTCAAGTCAAGACCCCACTGTATGTATGTATGTATATATGTGTGTGTGTGTGTGTGTGTGTGTGTGTTTGTTTGTGTGTGTGTGTGTGTATATATATATATAAAGTAAATATATATATATTTACTTTAAAAATGTATAAAGTAAGGGGCTGTGCTACCCCAGGAGACAAGACAGAAAATAAATCAGTCCTATAGTGTAGCCGGCCACAACATTTCAAAGAAGGAAATCCCTAGTGGGCTTGATGTTCACACATGCAATACTGGTAAGGAATTGTCTGATATGGCATCAGAACTAAATAACACAACTAGTGAAGTGGAAATAAACCACTGTTACACTACTGGCCAGGAAAATGATACAATAATGGCCATATGTTGTGTAACCTGAAATTTATACAATGATCTAACTGGAATATAACTAGGGAAATTTCCCTCATGTGATGAGGCCCAGTCCCAGGAGATCTTACTTCCTTCTTTGATGATCCCATTGCAGAAAACAGGTTTGTGAGAATATTTTAAAATAAAACTGATGTCATAATATTGTAGGCCCTAAGAACGCTTTGATGTGTGTGTATGTAGGGCACAGAATTATGTATTCCAGTGACTCATAATCTGAGAGTGAATCCAGTCTTCTGGGAAGAGCATTTAAAGACTGTATTTAAGATCAAACAAGAAAGTTATATGGCGCATTTCATCATAAATAATGAGCCCTTCTTTATATAAGGAAGTATGTTAGAAAAATAGCATTGCAAAAGCTTGCTCACACTTTATATTCGTGGAACGAACAATTGCAACTGTCTTCAGAGATCGTAATTGCTTCCCAGCAGCATTCCCAGATATGAGATCTGATCTCATCTCATGTTGCAGATGCATTTTCTAATGCAAATAAACCATCAAGCAATCACGAACGCATTTACCTGGATGTGAGCTTTCTTTAAGGAAAAATGTATGCTCAGTGCATTCTTATACTGCATTTTAATCTGGGGATGCTCAAGACGATTACATGGTAACACACACTGACTATAGTAGTAAATATTATCATTAAATTACTTCTGCAGACTACAACTCCCAAAACGCAGACAGCCAGGCAGACACTCTTCATGCTAACTGAGGGTTTCCGGGAATTTTAGTGAAATAAATAAAATTTTGAAACACTGGTCCTAGTGCCAACCTTCATAGCCATCCCTTCCCTGGATAATCCGTTGTAACACCTCAGGGCAGATTTACCTGCTTCTAGGTTTTTTTTTACTATTATTTCTCCCATATAGGAGCTAACTCTCAAATTAAAAATTCTGTCATAAAACACCAGCATCCAAACACTCACAATTAAGCACATAATACAATGGCACTCCTGTGCATTATTTAGGGTACACACAATCAAACTATGGGGTGATGCTTCCTTCTCAATGCATAGATTTGACATTTAAAACAAATTAAACTTTAACAAAATATCTTCAGGTAGCTGGGATGCAGAGTTTATTTTTTTAAAGTAGAAGTGCAGAACAATCTAGTAAGGAGATATTACGATTTAAACTGCTAGCTTCAAGGCACAGCATAGTCAAATCTCCTACAAGAAGAAGCAGATCCAACCTCAAATGGATTATTTTCCTCATTCTCTGACTTCTTTATACAAATATGTTTAATTTAATTATTTTTTTCTTTTTGTCTCTCTTAACTTTTGATGACCTGCATTTTTATGGCTAGTCTGTCACCATTGTGTATCTTCTTATAGATTTAATTTGAGGTTTTGTCTACTTTTTTGTTTTATTGCTTGGTTGCTGTTTATTATTGAATCTTGCTTTGCATTGTGGATGCTTTTGTTGTAAGCCACCCAGTGTAGTGGGGCATGGCTACTGGGTGGAATAAATGGATGGATGGATGGGTGGGTGGGTGGGTGGGTGGGTGGGTGGATGAGGCACAAACACAATGACACAATGACCTGTGAAAAGAATCAGAAAGAGGCAACCCAAATTATATCGGAGCAACTCCTGTGTGCTTGGAGTTGTTTTGCTTAGGAGAAAAAAAGGCAAATAAGGGGAAACACTTTGCTTTCTTTCTCATTAGATACTGGAGTCATTTGCTAAAGCCAAGTTATAGAAGATTTTTAGCAAGAGTACTGTAATGGGCTTCTTGTCAGGACTTCTGTGTCATCAATGTGAGCAAAAGCAGAGTACCTCTGTGTATCACTTGGTAGACAGGACAAACCAAACAGTGATGTTGTATTTATACTCAGCTAACAGGTTTCCCCATCCACAGCCAGTTGGCCATTCTGTGAACAGAATGCTGAACTGCGTAGGCCTTTGATTTACAGCATTATGTCATTCCTGTTTTGGTAGGGGTTGGACTTAATGACCTTTGGGTTCCCTCCCCGCTGTGCAGCTCTATGATTCTGTGGTGTGTTTCCTGTACATTATGACATTATGACCCCACAGCTTTAAGGTCTTCTAATCGGCCCAGATTTAAACCTATAGGAGAATAAGGCAGAGTCACGAGGTAGAAAACTGGATTTTTCCACTTCAGGGTAAAGATATGAGAATCCTACAAAAAGGGCAGCCATTTCTCTCCCAATAGGTCATTGAGTCATAAAGTGAAAGTCATACACTGGTAAAAACTGGATAATGAAAACTAAACCCATTCATTTCCATTTGTTTTGCTTGGATGTGTTTCCAAATGAATTAAAACTGAACTGAGTAAGTGCCATTTTGTCACATTTTTAATTAATTTCATACTGGAGACACACCCATAGCAGAATGGGGGGACTGGTCATCCTGGAAGGGGGTGTCTGCCAATCTGTGTTCTTCATAGTTGATGGATATGAGAAGCCGAAGTACCATATGAATGTCATCTGCAGAAAACAGAGTAAACTAAGAGATCAAAGAAAGCAGGTAATGTGTTGCTTAGCAATAATCCGATTCTCTTTTTCTTTCACAAAATGGATGTTTTTTCCAAGACTCTCTCTCTCTCTCTCTCTCTCTCTCTCTCTCTCTGACACACATACAGACAAATCCTGACATGATCTTAAATAGTAAAATTTAGTCATAACTTGTGTTTGTCACTTTGTTAATGGAGACATGCAATGGTGAATGGGAGGTTGTGTGACAGCCTAAGAGTTCCTTCATTTGAAGCCCTCTTAGTCCTGGTGCTATGGTGCTATGGCAGCAACACCATCCAGCTGCAGTGGCTGGAACCCGAGACAAAAATATTCAGGGTTCCATTCAGCCAGAAGTCTCTTCCTTTAGGATACTCCATTCAACTTTTCCTTCCTGCTGGTTTTCCATTCTCTGCTCCTAAAAATCATAATTCTGTTGTCACTGAACATGCACTCTGCCTAATTTTTGCCTAAATATTTATTTTTCTGTAAACCCTGGGGTCATGGCAAGACTAACAATCATTCCATATTGGTTGTGGATTGTACTGCTTAAGGTGTATTTGGCTCCACGTGTGGCAAATGAGTTGTAAATTAACATATAGCAGGAGACCTGAAATAAAATGTTCTATGTCTCAGCTAGCGGGCCAGGCTGCGCTATAGACCAGGGGTCACCAAACTTTTCACAGTGAGGGCCACATAGTGTATTTTCCATATTTTAGAAGGCCAAAGGAATGCACACACTCCTGCATGCCCACTTTTTCTCTCCTAATAGACTTTCAGCATCTCACAGCCACTGAGCATGCTTGGTTTTTACTGCTCTCTCTGTGTGTGCATGTTCTCTGAGGATTTGTTTCACTAAAACAGTGGTTCTCAACCTTGGGTTCTCAGTTGCTCTTGGACTGAAGCTGCTAGAAGCCTTCACCATTAGCAGTGCTAGTCAGGATTTCTGGGAGTTGTAGTCCAACAAAATATAAGTACCCAAAGTTGGGAACCATTGCACTAGAATAAAGGTGGGCAAACTGTGGCTTTTCAGATGATATGAAACTGCAACTCTCATCAGCAGTAGCCAGCCCAGGCAATGTCAGGGAATGCTGGGAGTGGTAGCTCACCAACATCCAGACAGCAGCATGTGCTCACTTCTGTCCTACAGAATTGACCTCTGCATGATGGTTCCATTTTAATCATGGGTAGTGCCCTTTTAGCTGCTTAAGCAGTAAGGAGAGCAGAATTTGCTATTTCTTCACAAGATTTACTGGAGACTTTACTTCTGTTGTTTTTTTAAAGTATGCAATTTGACATGAAATGTCCAGCTGGGGGAAAATAGCTTTTAAAAACTGATAGATATGCACTTGGAGAGAGAGGGGGGTGGAAATTAGACAAATTAGTCTCTATCTGTTAATAACTTAAATGACAGGCAGTGTCATGTAACATAATTTCCAACTACACATTCTGTCTCCAACTGCACACCAAATGCAAGCAAACACTGCTTTACTTGTACTGCCAATCACAGATACTAGACTAAATAAAATGAGCTTGAAAAAAAATAGGCTGGGCAAAATTAAATGGTCATGATGCAGAACGTTAATGCACAGCTGAGGGAAGCCTCCATGAAACCACTCAGATTCTGTGCAACTAGCCTTCTAATTGACATTCAGCCCATTCCGTGGGCTCCTTTTTAAAAAGCTTATCTTTGTGTTTATACAGGGAGAGAGGGAGGGAGGGAGATTTTTTAAAAAGAAAGAACAATCCTTATTTATACTTGGAGACTCTTAATTAACATAAGGACATTTTCATACAATGAAGTGAGGTACGGTTGCAGTACCCTGATCATGATTTGTTTGTAGCTGCCACCTAGAGGACAGAAGAAAGGCATGCCTCTTTTTTTTTTATTATAGTCTAATTCATTTCTAGAGGTTTGGGAACATGATGATAACAAGGACAACACAACTTTTTAAATTCTGCAGTGAGAAAATGCAGATTTTCCACTGGGTTCCTAACGAAACATTTTAAATCTGCTTTTAGAAACTGTTTTTAAACAGTGTTTTAAATCATTGCGATTGCCCTATTCAGATTCCCAGTGTGGTGTTGTGTAGTGAGTAGAGTGATGGATCAGGACTCTGGAGAACAAGGATCGAATCCCCACTCAGCCATGGAAACTCACTGGGGGAGTGGAACTGGTAAAACTGCTCCTTAAATATCTTGTCTTGAAAGCCTTATTAGGGTTGCTAAAAGTTGGCTCCAACTTGATGCCACAGAATACACACCATATCTGGTTCACAGCATAAGGGAAATCATGTAAGGTTTCTCCTACAATGACATACCTCCTGCTCTTGTGACTGACTATACAACCAGTCATGCACCTGGTCTTGCGCCCAGTACTAGCTTGAACATTTATGTGGGTCAGAGATGGGATATTCATATTTGTTTCTCAGGGGAGACAATTCAAATATTGCCACTGCAGGTGGCCGGGCCAGTTGGACCCTCCCCCCAGGACCGGGCCATCCACTTACCGCTTGCAGTGCGCACAGTCATCGTACTTTGTGCTGCACCAAGGGTGGAACTAGCCCGGCCAGGGCTTCCCCACCTTCCCTGTGCCGCTGAACTCTTAGCAGCTGAGCAAGGAGACTTTGTCATCTTGCTTCCTCGCTGGATTGGTCAGCAGCACAGGGAGGTGGGGAAGCCCTGGCCGGGCTACTTCCATGATTGGTGGAGTGTGAATGACAACGGCTGTGGGCACCGCACTGCAAGGGGTAAGTGGGATGGCCCAGTTCTGGGAAGAGGGGAGACGAATACTAATATGCCATCTCTGCTCTTGGCACTTGACAGAACATGGGGACTGTCAAGTGCCCAGAGCAGAGATGGCATGTTTACCCTGTGCAACCCCGTGCTTAGCTTATGAAATCAGTCAAGATGGTATGTGTTCACAGTGCTCTATGGGCTGTGTTCTTCATCGGGCAGAGATCATTGGCTTTCCTATTGCATCCACACCACTCACCATGTATCGCCAACACCTTGACTAGAAGACTGGGACCACCACCAGAGCCAATTTATCGTCAGCTCTGAAAGCTTAGCAAGGGATGGAAGAGAAATAAATTCCAGTTGTGCTTGTGCTGAACACTGGCACCAGCAAAAATTTTCCTGTGACATTGTGGAGCCATGGCTTTGGCGGTATGCCACACTCCTGCGGCCCCGGTTTTGACTTTTACAAGCCCTTTTATCTTAGCTCCACCTCTACATCTTGTTTATTTCAGAGGTTGGAAATGTAACTTTGTGGGGGGGGCACATTTCAGCGAATGCCTCAGTCACGGAGGACAGGACAGGGAGAATGGTTATGGGAGTCTCTTCTTCCCCTGGCCAAAGAACGTGGCTGGCTTTTGATCCTATGTGCCTTCATTGGAGTAGATTGTGCATGGGCGGGGGTATTTGATTCCAGACCTCAAGCAACAGAATGTTTTGGTATATTGGCTGTGTCCAGCAACACCATTTCAGGGAGGTTTTATCAGCTAACTTGATTTCCGCTTAGCTACATCTGATGCCTCCACATTTATTTACATTTCCTCCCACCCACGGATAGGAGACTGTACAGCTTCAGTAACCAGCTTGTGCAGCTTCCCTTACATACACCTCTGGATGAGATTTTCTTCCCCTAGTCCAGGTATTTCCAGCCATGGGGTCCGCAACAGCTACCCACCTATCACTAAGCATTTCTTGAGGTTGATTAAATGCATTAAGCTTTAGCTGCAGCAAGATTTCTCAGCAGGGCCACACAACCCAGAAAAAGCCATTAGCTGTGCTGTTGAGCAGCATGCTAACCACTCTTGTTTTTTCCTCTTGGGATGGACTAGTCTCTAGATAACACTATCACGCTTCCCCAGATTTCTCTTATCGTTCTGCAGTTTGAGTTCCCTTTGACTTCAAAAGATATTTTTAATTATTCAAACCAGGCTTGCCAAAGAAAAACTTGTAATTTCTATGTCCCTTTATAAAGCATCTTGTTCTTCAGAACCTTGCTTGATCATACATGTCTTTCTGTTTATGCCTTTCTATCATATTAACGGTACATCACATGTTACACACAGAGACAGGAGATATATATGGCAGTTGATGGATGGTAGGAGTCTACGTAACATCATCATCATCATCATCTTAGAACTGCAGAGCTTGAAGGGGCCCTATGGATTATCAAGTCCAGTCTCTATCAAGGAAGCACAGTGGGGAATTGAATTCCCAACGTCTGGCTCCACAGCAAGAGACCTAAAGAACTGAGCTATATAGATATAGAAATTCTACTTTTTTATGTGTATCTATAGATGTTGTTATTGTTTAGTCATTAAGTTGTGTCTGACTTTTCATGACCCCATGGACCTGAGCACGCCAGGCCCTCCTGTCTTCCGCTGCCTCCCGGAGTTTGGTCAAAGTATTTATATATATATATATATATATATATATATATATATATATACACACACACACACACACACACACACACACACACACACACACACACACACACACACACACACACACACACACACACACACACACACACACAGAGAGAGAGAGAGATAAATAGATAGATCTATATGTATGCACATGTATATACATATGTCTGTGTGTCTCTGTGTATGTGTTTCTCTATGTGTGCCTGTACATGCATGAGCCATTTCTCTCTATAGGATTTTTAAAAAATCTCCCAAATTAATTTCCATCTGAACAACGACATTAATGAGAAGTCCCACTGTAATAATTCCCTGCTAAATATTCCCTGTGATCAATCAAAATGGTAGAACCAATTTTCTCCCTGTCACGTTTGATTTTCCCAATAAAAAAAAATGAGTATTCTACTACTGCTCTCTTGGGATTTGTGCTTATAGAAACCCATCCCTCTGTTTGCACCGGGGCCTTTTCGGGAAAGGTACACAAATTGCGACAAGCTGACATACAAGCTGCCTGGAAAAGAATATAGATTGATTGTGTAAGATGGGTGTCTGTGTGTTCCAGCGATGAAGGGGGAGATGCCTGGAGAAGGCAGACTGTGAGGTACCCATGTGGAAAGGAAGCTTAACAAAATAGGATGAAGCAGCTGTGGAACAAAGCCTCCATCCTAACATCCTGACCCATATTTTAAACAAGCAAGCAAGCAAACAAAAAATGGTGAAAGAAGCAAAAACCTATTTTTGGTATTAATTTTGTTGACCATTTTTAGTGTGCCATTTGTATGATTTTTAAAAAATATTTGTACACTTACTATTTGTAGCTTTTAAATATTGTCTTTTAATTATGTAATCCACCTTGGGTCCTTTTAAAGGAGAAAGGTGGGGTAAAAATATATATTTAAATTAGTAAATGAAGAGGTAAGCAGATTGTTCTTATCTGTCATGGAGTGACGCAAAAAAAGTAATTGGCAGAAGAGCTTCGGAAAGATAATTCTTCTGGACTACAAGTCCCCTGACAGTAAGACAGATTTCTTAATACATAACAGCCAAAGTCAAATCATGTGATGGGTTAGCTAGTTGGTTTAGCCCTTCCAGTGAGCTGGTTCTCCTAATGCATGAATGCAGTGGGTTGATCCTTCTCTTTCTCCTGGTTGGTTACTTAAAAATAATGTTCCTGGTCCTGAAAATTAAAATAGCCAATTTTAAGGTGATCAGTGAAAAATTTAATAAATGTTGGATGACAAATTAAGTTTTAATGTATCGTTTCCGTGTTCTGTTTATGACCAAATGCAGTACACGTATTGTTTGATAGGGAACAATGAGTGCATGGAAGATCGTGGGTGTCACTTACATGTGCGTTGATACGTTTCACAGTACAGTTTAACAGAAACCTCTTGACATCATAAAAAGTAAGCTAAAGGTTAAGAAGAATACAATCTTAAAACAAGGTCTTAGCCAACTTCTGCTTGCATGGTGGTTTACTACCAAATCATCGTGTGGAAACAGCGGTTGAAACAATGTGGTAGTGGCTGTACAAATGTTGATTTCTTTATGGCATCCAGACCATTCGTTGACTAGTAGGAGTCTGGCTTCCAGTTTGGCTTGTATAATGGGCCCTGACTGGAACTCATTGTATTATAGTTACCATAGTGGCCATAATCATATAAATCTGCATGACACAAAGGAAACACTTCATTGGAAAACAGAAATCACAGCAACCCAGGATTAAGGATGGACCTTTGGTCACCTTTCTTGATCTGTTTCCTTTACTCCTTTTGTTCAATTTGATATGGAAAGAATGGGTCAGCTCTCTAGCAAACAGGGAGCGGAGAGAGGAGATGGATCGTGATGTTATTTTGTGATTTTGCAAAACAATGTTGAAATTGTTGCAGCAGCTTTGGGTTTCATTCCTCCAGGAGGTGAGCAATAAATCTATGCCTTGCTTGGATTTTTCCGTGTCCGTTTTATTAAAATGTGGTCTTTATTTTATTAAATAAAATGTGGTCTTCATTTTATTAAAAATGAAGACCACAGAATCAATTGCAATCTCATTCGAGCCCTCTCCTGGTGTTTTCAACATAAGCTGAATTGCAATAATAAATTGTGTTGACTTCAACCTCCTCAAAGTCCGTGGATAAAATTCTCAGATGAGTTTATTTGCCCAATCCATCTCATACCCACTCTGCTCATCTAAGAGCAAATAATCCACTGGCTACAAATACAGACTATAAAAAATAAGATAAAATAAAATAAACAGAATTAGTAAAACAAGCTAATGCTCTGGCAACAATTAATTTGAGCAAATGGAGTCTATGTACCAAAAAGACTTAATAAATTTAAGAAAGGCATCCAAAGCTTTCACAGAGTACAGGCTATTTGATCACAAATCAGATGAAAAGGATTGTAGTCTCTATATATCACAATAAATATATTGGCCTTTAAAAGTGGTTCAAGATATTCTAGCTGTTGGTTGTTGTGGGTTTTTTGGGCCCTGTGGGCATGTTCTGAAGGTTTTTTCTCCTAACGTTTCGCCACTCTCTGTGGCCGGTGTTACATACAGCACTGATGTTACCTGTCTGTCATGGGTTTGGAGGGAAAGTTCCATCCTATGGGGAGTGGAAGGCGGGACATCAGGAGGAGGGGCTGTACTGTATAAATATGTGATGCCTGTGTGGTGAGAGAGTGATGCTGAGAGACACTGGGTTGTGACGAAGCAGCAGCTGGGAAGAAGAAGCTGTTGTGGGAGTCTGTTTGTCAGACAGGGTACTACTGTGTGTCAGAGTACCAACCTGATAGGTTCAGGTGTCTGTTGGTTAGCCAGAACTGATAGGTTCAGGGTCTGTGCTTCAAGTTAAGGGTTCTGGGTGAACCAAACTGTATGCTTGTATGAGTGAGAATAAGCCACGTTACTATATTTTATTCACCTGATTGTTTTTATTTTTCCCTGTGTGTATTTAAAATAAACCTTATTCTTTTTATTGTTTAAAAATCCATCCCTGGTCTGTGTGACTTCTTATAGGGAATGGTTGGTGGCAGCTTAGTGTAACTGTGTGACATATCCCAGTAGGTCTGGGTTTGTCACATTGATTGGTGTCCAGCGTGTGGGATACGACTGGTCCAGTTGTCCAGTGGTCCAGCAAAGCCTTGGCAAGTGTGCCCAGAGCAAGGGGGGTCTAGTCAGGGACAGTCTGAGGCGCGTAGGTAATCTTCTAGGTGTACCTCACGGGGAGGTGCGCTAGTAGAAGAACGTGCCAACTGGGGAGACTTAGATTAAGGTGCTCTGAGGCAGCCTAGTTTTGGCGGGAAAAAGCTGAGGCAAAACTGCGTAGTAACAGTGATCTAGCCTGCCAGCTGAGAGGCCCAGCAGAGGGGGGTAGGCTCTGACTCGATACTGTTGCAACTTTAGTGCTGAAGAACAGCAGCAATCTCTAGGGAGAGCTGGTTCTGAGGCAAGAGGAAAAAAGTGGTCGTTTTATTTTGAGGCTTGACTTTTAAAGCAGCCTGTTCTGAGGGGGGGATTATGCCCTTGACTCGAAGCCAGATAGCAGACATGAGTGAAGTGAAAGACCCCCAGATTGACCAAGGTTCTGAGGAGGAATTTGGCTCAGTGCAAGGTGACAGCACAGGAGAGCAAGACCCAGAACTCAGGAAAATACTCCTAGCCCAACAACATGAACTGAGGGTGAGGGAAATGGAGGAAAGATTAGAGAGAGAGAATGGAGAGAGAGGAAAGATTGGAGAGAGAGAGAATGGCGTTTGAATTAAGAAAACTGGAACTGATGAACCAGAACAATAATAATAATAGGGATTCTGAGGGAGGCCAACTGTCTAAAGCTGACCTGAAGAAATTCCCTGTGTACCACAAGGGAGATTGTCCTGAGGTGTTCTTTTCCTTAGTGGAAAGAGCGTTTGTGGACTTCTCAGTGAGGGAAACTGAGAAGATGACCATCATGCGATCTTTAATCAGTGGTAGCCTGGCTGAGGTTTATGCCGAGATGCCTGAGGAACTGATGAAAGATTTTGCAGAGTTTAAGAAACTGGTGTTTGCCAGACATGGGATAAATGCGGAGCAGCTGAGACAAAGATTCAGGTCCCTCACCAAGAAACCAGAACAGACTTTTACCCAAGTGGGGGCCCAATTGGTGAGGCTGCTTGAGAAATGGCTATCGCAGGAGGGAACAGAGACCTATGAGCAGCTTAAAGACTTGATAGCACTGGAACAGTTCTATTCAGTCCTGCATGGGGAATTGAAATTCCAGGTGAGGGAAAGGAAACCGAAGTCTGTGGCAGCAGCCGCAGAGATCGCAGATTTTATTTCCCAAATAAGAAAGCCCTTGGGTGAGGGGAAATCTGTAGGTAAACCCAAAGAAACCTACAGCAAGTACTCTCAGGGACCAGGGAGAAGCCAGCAAGGGGGAGGGGCCCATGGTGAAGGGAAGCCCTCAGACATGAAACTAAGACCTCAGATTTTGGAGGGAAAACCAAAACAAGATGAAAGAGAATCAAAATACACCAGAAAATGTTATTTCTGTCAGGGAAAGGGTCATCTAATCTCAGAGTGTGAGAAATTAAAGCAGCTAAAAGGAATGGTGCCTCAAGAGTCTAGTAGGACCAAGCCAAAAGCTGTGTTCTGTGTCCAGAAAGAGCAAGGCTCAGTGTCACAGAGGGAGCCTGTTGCCATGGCTACTCAGTCTGGAACAGCTACCTCTGCTGATCAGGCTGAGGAAAATGGTCCTCTTATAGAGGTAAAACGCTGCTTGCTGGTGAAAACAGATTCTCAGTTGTTTGAGACAGCAGGGGTGGACGTAGGAATACTTGACCGTCAGTATAGGGGGCTGCGGGACACTTGTTCCCAGGTAACCCTGTGCCATCCAGATATTATTCCTAGGGAGTTTATAATCCCAAACGAGAGCATAAAGGTGGCAGGGATTGAGGGGCAGGTAATCTCTCTGCCAGTAGCAGAGGTACCTGTCAACTTTCAAGGCTGGAGGGGAGTGTGGCGGCTAGCGATTTCATCGACTCTGCCAGCAGCCGTGCTCGTGGGAAATGACCTGGCTGAACATGTGAAACGGGTGCTAGTGATTACACGCTCACAAGCCACCACAGGGACAGTTCAGGGGGGTAATGATGAGCCAGAGACGGAAGCAGAGGGGAGTTCAGAAGCTGTGGTGGAAACCTTAACCACAGACAGCAGATTTGGACAGGAGCAAAAGGCAGACGCCACTCTCCAAGAGTGTTTTGAACAGGTGACTGACGCCCAGCTAACACCTGAAACCCCAGTGAGATTTCTGGAGAAAAAGGGGATTTTATATAGAGAAACCCTGAGGAATATCTCAAAAGGGGGAGATGGGATCAGAGGTCAGCTGGTGGTACCTGAAAAGTATCGCCCCATGATCTTACAAAGGGGTCACTCTGACATGTTTGCTGCACACTTAGGGGTGAAAGAGCCCCTTGATTTGATCAAACAAAATTGGGAGCAGATCGCCCAGGATGACCCACAAGACGTTGTGACATACATAGACACCTTGATGAATGACCTAAGGAGAAATCTAGAGCTGGCAGCAGAAAACCTGCAAGCTCAGAAGGTCAGACAGAAAACATGGTATGACCACAAAGCTAGAGAGAGGCACTTTGACCCAGGGGAGGAAGTGCTTTGGCTTAGGCCCTGCAGAGAGAATAAACTGCAGCTCAAATGGGCAGGACCATATAGGGTCATTTCCAAGATGTCAGACCTGAACTACCTAATAGAGCAGGAGGAGAACCAAGCAAGGAGGGTGGTTCATGTGAATGCCCTAAAACCCTACTACAGAGGGGAACAGAGGGTTTTATTCGCGATAAAAGCAGCTGAGAGTGAGGAAGCTGAATTACCCTTCTGGGAGGGTAGAGGGGAAGTAAAATACAACCCAGAGGAAGTAAAGATCAGTCCTGCACTCACCCAAGACCAGCAGCAAGAACTAAAAATGCTGCTTAATAAATATCAACAGGTGTTTTCCAACAAGCCGGGGATAGTGAAGGGAGTGATGCATCGGATCCACACCGGGGATGCACCCCCGCAGGCAGTATCCCCATACCGAGTAACGGGACCCTATAGGGACAAGGTGCGGAAGGAGCTGGACGAGATGCTTAGGGAGAACATAATCGTCCCCTCTTCTAGTCCTTGGTCCTCTCCGATAGTCCTTGTGGACAAGCCTGATGGGAGCATTAGGTTTTGTGTCGATTACAGGAAATTAAACCGTGTAACCACTCCTGATGCCTACCCAATGCCCAGGCTAGACAACCTGATTGAAACCATAGGGGGTTGTCGGTTCATCTCATCATTGGACCTGGTAAAGGGATATTGGCAATTAAGAATTGATCCCAGGGATCAAGAAAAGACTGCCTTTTGCAGCCCTTTTGGTCTCTATGAGTTTCGAGTCCTGAGCTTTGGTCTCAGAAATGCACCAGCCACATTCCAAAGGCTGATGGACCAGACCTTGGCAGGGCTCAGTGACTTTACAGTGGCCTACATTGACGACATAGGGATCTTCAGTAATACCTGGGAAGATCACCTGTTACACCTGGAGTTAGTGCTGCAGAGGTTAAGTGCAGCAGGGCTAACAGTAAAGGCCAGCAAGTGTCAGCTGGGTAGCCCAGAAATAAGATACTTGGGTCACATGGTAGGGGGAGGAATGATAAAACCCCTGGAGGCCAAAATAGAAGCTGTTCGTGATTGGCCTAGACCCAACACCAAGAAAAAGGTCAAATCATTTCTTGGGTTGGTGGGCTACTACAGAAAGTTCATCCCGAGGTTTAGCGAGATTGCGGCTCCGCTGACCGATCTGACGAGGAAGAAGGCTGATGACCGCATCCCGTGGACCAGCGACTGTGAGGCGGCGTTCCAGAGGTTGAAGGAGGCGTTAATCAACTATCCAGTCCTGCGGGCTCCAGACTTCGACCGGGAGTTCATCATCTACACAGATGCGTCTAACAGCGGGGTAGGAGCAGTTCTGTGCCAGGAGGATGAGAATGGTGACCAGCATCCAGTGTCCTACCTGAGTAGGAAACTTCAAAAAGGTGAGAGACATTTGGCAACCGTGGAGAAGGAGTGTTTGGCCATAGTCTACGCGATCCAGAAGGCCAAGCCTTACATCTGGGGAAGACATTTTGTTCTGTGTACTGACCATTCACCATTGCAATGGTTAAAGACAATGAAAACCCACAATAGCAAACTTATGAGGTGGGCTTTAAACCTACAGGACTATGACTTTGAAGTGAAGGTGGTCAGAGGGTCAGTGAACTGTGTTGCTGACGCCTTATCAAGAAGACCTGAAGAATGAAGACGGCGAAAGAAACATGGACTATGTGTATATAATGATGATAAAAAGTTAAATGTACCTGGTTTTGAATTTGGTTTGTATGAATAAAGGTAAATTGATGTAATGTATATGGTAAATGTTTAAATGCCTATTTGCTATGGTTTAACTTAGAATGTAAGTATAAGTAAGTATGATATTGGATGTATAACTGTTGTTGTGTATTTTATTCAGGTTGTTTTTTGGTGAAAAGCACGTTAGCTTTCCCCCTACAAAACAACTTATAAAGAGGGGAGGTGTTACATACAGCACTGATGTTACCTGTCTGTCATGGGTTTGGAGGGAAAGTTCCATCCTATGGGGAGTGGAAGGCGGGACATCAGGAGGAGGGGCTGTACTGTATAAATATGTGATGCCTGTGTGGTGAGAGAGTGATGCTGAGAGACACTGGGTTGTGACGAAGCAGCAGCTGGGAAGAAGAAGCTGTTGTGGGAGTCTGTTTGTCAGACAGGGTACTACTGTGTGTCAGAGTACCAACCTGATAGGTTCAGGTGTCTGTTGGTTAGCCAGAACTGATAGGTTCAGGGTCTGTGCTTCAAGTTAAGGGTTCTGGGTGAACCAAACTGTATGCTTGTATGAGTGAGAATAAGCCACGTTACTATATTTTATTCACCTGATTGTTTTTATTTTTCCCTGTGTGTATTTAAAATAAACCTTATTCTTTTTATTGTTTAAAAATCCATCCCTGGTCTGTGTGACTTCTTATAGGGAATGGTTGGTGGCAGCTTAGTGTAACTGTGTGACATATCCCAGTAGGTCTGGGTTTGTCACAGCCGGTATCTTCAGAGGACAAGAGTCAGAACTCTGTCTGTGCTCTGAGCACAGAGTTCTGACTCCTGTCCTCTGAAGATGCCGGCCACAGAGACTGGAACCCGAAAAACCCACAACAACGATCAGATCCTGGCCATGAAAGCCTTCAAGAATACAGTGGTGCCTCGCATAGTGAGGTTAATCCGTTCCGGATTAACCTTCGCTATGTGAAAACTTCGTTAAACGGAAAGCAAAAAGCCATTGGAACGCATTAAACTTAGTTTAATGCGTTCCAATGGCTTCCGTACTCACCGTTCAGCGAAGTTCCTCCATACCGCCGCCATTTTCGCGCCCTCGGTAAGCGGGGCGCGAAACTGGCGGCCATTTTGGAACCGCCGATCAGCTGGGAGGCGGGCTCTTGCAAGGAGGGAGCCACCTCCCTCCTCTGCAAGAGCCGGCTGCCCAGCTGGGTAGAAACGCTGGCCGGCTCTTGCGAAGGAGGGAGGTGGAGGTCCTTGCTCTCCTTAGCAAGAGCCTTTCTACCCAGCTGGGAGGCGGGCTCTTGCAAGGAGGGAGCCACCTCCCTCCTCTGCAAGAGCCCGCTGCCCAGCTGGGTAGAAACGCAGGTCGGCTCTTGCTAAGGAGGGAGTTGGAGGTCCTTGCTCTCCTTAGCAAGAGCCTTTCTACCCAGCTGGGAGGCGGGCTCTTGCAAGGGGGGAGCCACCTCCCTCCTCTGCAAGAGCCCGCTGCCCAGCTGGGTAGAAACGCCGGTCGGCTCTTGCTAAGGAGAGCGGGGACCTCCACCTCCCTCTTTCGCAAGAGCCGGCCGGCGTTTCTACCCATCCTGGGCTTGGATCCGCCCCGTGCTCGGCTGAGCGCGGGGCGGATCCAAGCGGCGGCGGCGGCGGCAGGGTGGGTGGGGTGTCCGGACCCCCCTACCCTGCCCCAGCCGCCGGGAGCCAACCCGCGCCGCCTATCCCAGTCATGCTAGCATGACTGGGATAGGCAGCGCGGGGCAGATCCAAGCGGCGAGCCGACGCGCGCCACCCATCCCAGTCATGCTAGCATGACTGGGATAGGCAGCGCGGGGCAATTTCAAGCGGCGGCGGCGGCAGGGTGTGTGTGTTCCGGACCGCTTCCAGTGCTTTGCCTGGAAGCTTTCCGGATCCACCCTACCCTGCCCCCGCCGCCGCTGAGAGCCTTCCGAGCTCTCAAAGGGGTTCTCTCCAATGTCGGAGGGGGGCCCTTTGAGAGCTGGGAAGGCAAAATGTCGGCAGTCGGGCGGTGGCTTCGGGGTCCTTCCGAGGCCGCCGCCCACTGCCGACATTTCCCCCCAGCTGAGCGGCGGGAGCAGTCCTTCAGAGGCTCCCGCCGGTCAGATGGGGGAAAATGGTTGCCTATGGGGAAAAATCGCAAAGCGATTTTTCCCCATAGGCAACATCGTAATGCGATCGCAAAAGCAATCGCAAAATCCGCAACGGTATGCGGATTAATCGTTAAACGGTGCACTCGTTAAGCGAGGCACCACTGTACATTATTCTAGTTGTTCTTAGTGCAACCAACTGCTAACATGGCTTCTCCTCAATTTTCATTTCTGTGGCTCACAAGAACTAGTAGGACTCAGGGTGAGAACAGATTATATGCAGCTACTCAAGGTTGTTGCTTTTGGTGAGAAGTATTAGTAACTTTTCCAGATGTCCAGGGCTGAAAAGATTTGCAAAACTGGCTTCCCACCTACTCCATGAAGCCACAGCTAACATAGGTAATGATATAATGTAGGGACAGCCTTGCTGAATCAGGCCCCCAGCTATATAACTCATCTTTTTCTCTTGTAGTCCAGCCCTAGATACCCAGCAGCATCTCATACTCACCCAGGGAGAGAAGAGAGACCATCATTTTATGTGCTTCTATTCTTTCACAACATCCTTCAGGCAACAAATACTTCTTCTTAAGGCAAGGCAAAGGAATGCCATTAAATTAAATTAAATTATAATGTCACTAAAGGACCTGGGGACTATTATGGTAAGGCTGTTTGATATGTTTTCCTGTTACTGCATTCCTATTCTTGCATTACCGGGAGACAATTTGGGCACATTGTACTCTACCCAGTATTTCTTGTTAGGTCTTTTTGCTCTGCCATACCAAATCCAGTTTCTGCATGCTCCTATTTGTTGCCAAATTAATATTGAAATAAAATCACCTTAGCTGTGCCCTTAAATGAAGTAAGTAAGAAAAGTACATCATATTTGATCCATTATGAAAGGAGGCTGGGGTTTTGAGTGCCTTAGATTCTGGAAAGAAGACTCATCATGCCAACATTTCTTAACATTATATTATAATTATATTTTTTCTCAAGTGATGAACATATAAGTGCAGTATTCCCATTTACAAAGGCAGAGGCAGGAAGGATAACAATGAATGCAGCCATTAGCAAGACCTGCAGTATTAAAAAACAAAACAAAACCCAAAGCCGAAAACAAATGGAAATCCCAGATCCTTCACAGAAGGCATATTCACAGTTTTCATGTAGATGCACAGATACATAAAATTTTACCAGCCCCTTTAAAGAAATAAATGAACAGGCTTCTATTGCCACTGCGTTTATTCAGAGAACTCTAAATTTAAATGAAGGGAGTTTAGTCAGCCAATTAGAAAGCTAACTTTGTTTTCCTTCCATTATCTATGTGTCAAGGATGGAGACAAATAAAATATAATTATTCTCAGCATCAACATCTATTTTAGGAAAACAGCACTGCTGGGAAAACAAAGGGCTCAGTGACAATTGCAAGAAAAAAAGAGAGAGACGTTGTCTCCCTCCCTAAAAAGTCAGACGGAAAGAACCTTAGAATTCCATTAGCCTGTGGCTTTCATTTTGATTCTGTGCTGGTTGCAGGACTGTCTCAATCAATAGTGCTTTTTGTCCTTCAACCTCACAGAGTCTTGGTTCGGCAGACGTCAAAGTGTTATCAATTACAGCAGCGATGGGCAATCAAGTTTTCATAAAGGTCCCCAAAGTCATGAGGCTAGTAGAAAACTAAGTATACGGTCTTCCTGTCTATAAAAAACATACACCTTTATTTATTTAGTAAACTGATTTGAGCTTGCCCTTCCTCCCCCAACAGAGCAAGCAATCAGCAGTAAAAACAACAAATAAAATAACAACAAATGATAAAAATAGAGAGATACAGAAAATCAGATAGGACAGCATAACTATAACCACCCTAGAATATAAAGAATGGGAGAACCTCTTTGATTTTCACTCATGCCAAAGCCACACTGGAATAGAGTCATCTTCATCTGGCTACACCAACAGGGAATGGAAGTCCATGATTGATTCCATAGGCTGGGTGTCACAACTGAGAAGGCCCTGTTCTCTGCGCCCCCAGCTGCACATCAGACAGCAGTGGGGAAATCATGAAGCAAGACTTGTGATGAAGACCTAAATGAGCATGTAGGACCATATGGGAGGAAGACCATGTAGTATTTTGGTTAATAATGCTCCCAGTCCCTTAATCTGAGATGTTCAAAGGTAATTATAATTAGTATAAAATGTTCCTATTACAGCTGAGGTGATAGTACATAATACATTGCTGAGATTCACACCCATAGACATAGCTTGGCATTTCTGAACTGTGGAGTCTGGGTTATAGATTCCCTCCAAAGGTCAGCTTTTGCTAGCATGGCAAATGCTAGTCAAAAATTATCCTAGCCTTTAAAAAAGAAACTGTTTTTCACTGCAGATACAACATTTTATGCCATCCTGGCACACAAACAGCAGTGGCTCTTCCAGGTCCAATACAGGAGTAAAGTCTGTAATGCCAAGTGAACTTCTTAAAAAGGGAATGGTTATGAAGATACTGAGCTTGCACCAACTGTACACTTGGCACGACAAAGGCAAACCTTTTTCAGTTCTTGCGGGCCATATGAATCAGAGATGGGCAAAAGAGAGATGGAAATCTATTCATGGACTCCTGTATAGTCAATAGTAGATCAATAAGGTTTTGATTCCCTTTGCTTTCAGAGTGGTAACCATAAGACACTCCTGCCCTAAACATGATCTAAATGCAAGGAATAGTAATGCTGGGGAGGGGACTGGTAATGGATTTAAGGGTGAAAGAACCATGATCTTAGTTCCGGAACTGAAAGCCAATCCCTGGACCAACAGCACACTCTAATGGGTACTGTAACTTAACCCCGAATGTATGCCTGCCCCCAAGCCATTAGTATGAGCTGGGCATAGGATGCATTCTAATGTTAAAAAAACACAAATAAGAAAGTAAATCCGTGACATCTGAAATCTGCCTGTTCCTGACGTACATCAAATTGCTACATATACAGCCATCTCATCCCATGGGTTTATCTTATCCAGTACTCTAATTGGAAGCAGCTTTTCAGAGCCAGTACTAGTCCCTCTGCAATGGTCACAGGTTGGGAGAATCTTGGGGCTGTCCTGGGACCCACTGGGACCCACATATCCTAGACATCTGTGTAGGAGAGGAGAGGCAGACAAGCTGAATTGATATATTCTTTCTCTGTCCTTTGCAACCTGTATCATTTTTGGCATCTGGGGTCACAGTTTCACCCCCTATGACTTAGTACAATAGCTTTCTGCAAAATGATAGAGAACGGAAACACAAAGGCAATCCTCTCCCGATACATCGGAATAGTCCCCTACATTAAACAGATTTGTCAATAAGTGGGGTGGGTTCGTGAACTTCTCTGCAATGGAATCAATGCAAAAATTAATACTTCCTGAGCAAGAGTAAAATGACAGCAACAATATGCAGCACTTTAAGGGAGACAAACGTCAACCACGCAGGTTCTATCTTAAAAAGCTGCTGTGCATGAATTATTGAAAGATAAAAGGACACTGATGAATCACTGACTGTAAAGAAAGCACATGATTTCTGTTTATACCCTTAATCTGTAGCATGAAGTAACAGGTACACTAGCAACTTGCTATTAAGCTGGGCATTTGGCCTGCCCTTGGGGAATGTGGATGTTTTGCATTTATCAGTATGAAGTAGGCACTGTTCTATGACTAATAAAATGGTTTACTATAGAAGCAACAAAGTGTTTGAACTGAAGATGGAAATACAAGTTATGTTTTATGTGTGTGTCTATAAAAACGATTGCCATAACCTTTTAGAGCTACGGGATACAGTACAAATTCATCTGTCTGATTCCTCTAGTAGATGGCGGCAGGTATTGAATTAGGTTCCTGTGCTTGTTCAGAAGAAAATAGTAGTGCTAGAAAGGAAGTCTTTCTTTTGCCATGCTGGAGTGCACGTGGCTCACGCATGATGCAACGAAATAATGTGCACCACAAAATTGCAAAAGATAGATTTTGGTCAGCAGGAATCTATCATTGAGGATGATGTCATTCCTTTTGTGCAGGCAAACTGCACCCAATAGGATTTTGGCCATATGGCCCATTAAAAACTCACTGTTTGAATTCAGAGAAAAAGACAAACGTTTGGTAGGAGCTTGAACAGTGGGGATACCACACGTGTGGAGCTGGCATCTCCACCGAGCAAAAAAGTAAAACAATCTTCAAAGTAAAGAAAGGCTATAACTAAAGTTTTGATATGCTCAGGTGTGAGAGTTTGCTCTTTCTGGTCATTAGCCAACAGAAAGTTGGGTTACTTACCTGTAACCATGGTTCTTCGAGTGGTCATTCTGTGAATCCACACGAAAGGGTTAAATCAGCGCCAGCGATGATCCTTTCGGAATGTTCTAGAGCTAAAAGAAACAAAGTTGTAGATTAGGTATACTGCGCATGCTCCTCCCACCCAGCCTTAGTTCCATTTATCCGCCACCCTAAAACAGCCACAGAGGCTGAGAATAAAGTACAGATATTCAGTGACGGATAGAGGGGAGGCCGGGTGGGATCGTGTGGATTCACAGAATGACCACTCGAAGAACCATGGTTACAGGTAAGTAACCCAACTTTCTTCGTCGTGGTCTTCTGTGAATGCACACGAAAGGGTGACTAGCGAGCTGACTCACCGGATGGAGGGACGTCACTGAAGGACTGATGTTAAAACCGCTCTCCCGAAGGACGCCTCCTTCTTAGCTCTGACATCCAGCCTGTAATGTTGGATGAATGTAGAAGTATTGGACCACGTGGCAGCTCTACAAATATCTGGAACCTCTATGCCACGCAAAAGAGCTGTAGAGGAGGCCACCGCCCTGGTAGAATGTGCTCTAAGTCCTTCCGGAGGGTCTTTATGCAAGAGTTCATAAGCTAGTGAGATGGTAGCAACAATCCATCTCGACAAGGTTGACGGTGACGCTGGTAACCCTTTCTTAACACCAAAGTAACAGAGAAACAGTTTGTTAGATAACCGGTATTCCTTGGATCTAAAAACATAAAAGGCCAGCGCCCTTCGAACGTCCAATGTATGAAGCATGCGCTCTGTGTCGTTAGAAGGATCAGGGAACAATGTCGGTAGAATAAGGGGTTGGTTCATATGAAAATCAGACACCACCTTGGGAAGAAAGGAGATATCAGTATAGAGAATAACCTTCTCTCGAAAAAACTGCAAAAAAGGGTGGTCCACCCTCAGCGCACCCAATTTACTGGTACGTCGGGCGGAGGTAATAGCCACAAGAAAAAGGGTCTTAAGGGTTAATAGCTTCAGGTCACATTGAGCCATAGGCTCAAATGGAGGCCGCATAAGGGCATGAAGGACCAATTGTAAAGACCACTGAGGAACCGGTGGACGAACTGGAGGTCTGAGATTAGCCAATCCCTTCAAAAACGCCTTTAGTGTTGGATGTGAAAAAAGACGTGAAGCCGAAGAACCATGAGGCTGAAAAGAAACCACCGCTGCAACATATACCTTCAAAGTGGAGATGGAAAGGTTAAAATCGAAGAGAAAACGTAGAAACTGGAGCAGGGTAGATAAGGTTGTTGGAGACGGAACCAGTCCTCTGGAAGCCGTAAATTTCAAGAAACTTTGCCACTTATAAGAGTACAGTCTCGTGGTGGATGGCTTCTTAGACATTGCTAGTACCTCTTTGATTTGCGGGATATCCTCCACGCGTGGAGGTGAAGCGATTCTAGGTCGGGATGGAGCATCTTGCCGGCATGTTGCGTCAGGAGCTCCGGGAAGAGAGGAAGACGTAGAACCTCCCTGGACATGGACAGTAACGTGTGAAACCACAGCTGACGGGGCCAAAAGGGCGCTATTAGAATGGCTTCTGCTGCCTCGTCTGTGATCTTGATCAACGTCCTCTGAATGAGTGGGAAGGGGGGGAAACAGGTATATGAGACCTCTGCCCCAATTGATCATGAACGCATCTCCAGCTGACCCCGCACCTCTGCCCGCTCTGGATGCATAAGCAGGGCACTTGCGGTTGCGTAAAGTTGCAAACACATCTATAGTTGGAGTGCCCCAGCGTTGGCAAATGCGTTGGAAGGTCTCGCTGTCTAGTTGCCACTCGTGTGTCTGAGTGATACGGTGACTGAGACGGTCTGCTATCGTGTTGTCCTCTGTGGCAATATGTACAGCCACGGGAAAAACGTGATGGCGATAACACCATTCCCAAAACATTACAGTGATGAGAAGAAGCGACTGTGAACGTGTTCCTCCTTGTTTGTTCACATAGTACAGGGCCGTGGTGTTGTCCGTGACTACCTGGACTCCACGACCCTGCACCAAAGGTAGGAAGGCCTTGAACGCTTTGAAAATCGCCAGAATTTCTAAGTGGTTGATGTGCAGTACCTTCTCTTGCGCTGTCCACAGGGAATGTATTCTGTGAGGGCCACAATGCGCACCCCAACCGGTGGTGCTGGCATCTGTAGTCACCTGTACTGATAGCCGGAGGGATCGAAATGGGCGACCTATTGTCAAATGAGGTGTGAAGGTCCACCATTGGAGCTGTCGAGCTAACTCCCGGGTGACTGGGAGCCGCTTGGTTTGACGGTCTGTCTCTGGGTTGAATTGTGCGAGCAACCACGCTTGAAGGGAGCGGAGTTTCAGTCTGGCGTGAGCCAACCCTGGGGTGGTTGAGGCCATCAGACCGAGAAGGTGTTGGGCAAGCTTCGCTGTTACTAATGCCCCTGGACGAAACTCTCATATCGCTCGACAGATTTTTTGTATACGCTCTGGTGGCAGAAAAATGCAGCCCGTCCTGGCATCTAACTTCGCCCCGATGTAATCGACGACTTGCGATGGAACTAGCCGAGATTTTTTGATGTTTACTGTTAGACCTAGGCTGTGCAGAACATGAAGGACATATTTTTTGTCTTTTAGGGCGCGACGTTTGGAGGTGGAGACTACTAACCAGTCGTCGATGTACGGGAATACCTGGATTCCGTTGAGACGTAAGAAGGCGGCCACCGGCGCCATACAGTTTGTGAAGGTTCTGGGAGCCGTGGCTAAGCCGAAGGGTAGGGCCAGAAACTGGTAAATGGTATTGTGAAAAAGAAACCTGAGGTATTTGCGATGGTGAGGGTGAATCGTTATATGGAAATATGCATCCTTTAAGTCTATGACTAGAAACCAATTTCCTTTCTTCAACAGGTGGATTATAGTTTCCAATGTGACCATGCGGAATCGTCGAGCTTGGAGGTAAGTATTTAGGAGTCTTAAGTCCAAAATTGGTCTGACGCCTTCGTCTCTCTTGGGGACGGCAAAATATCTTGAATAAAAGCCGTCTTTTATGTGTATGTTGGGAACTACTTGAATGGCATTTTTCTTTAACAGAGAAAGAACTTCTTCTTCTAGGACAGGATCTGATGATGTAGAACGAACCTGCCCCAGCGGAGGTGATCTTGTAAACTCCAGAAGATAACCGAACTGGATGATGTTTAGCACCCAAGAGTCTCTTGTAATAATTGACCAATTTTGGAAATAAGGAGAAAGTCTTGTAGTGTGTTGTGTTGAAACGAAGGCGACTGGGTCAAAGATACTGTTTTGCTTTTTTGGCAGGCGGCTTGAAACCTTGACGGCGCTGGGATTGCTGAGGACGGTAAGTATTGGAAGATGAAGCAGGGTTGGAAGACCTTGGTTGAGAGTGTGGCTTAAACTGTTTGTATTGAGAACCTTGGGAATACTGATTGTAGGGTTTTTTCCAGTGGTATCTCGTGTACCTAGGCTGTGGTTGTATATAGTACGATTTAGCAGTCTTCTTCGCCTTGTGTAACTCTTCGAGGTACAAATCGGTCTTTTCGTTAAAAAGGCCAGAAGCGTCGAAAGGGAGATTCTCCACCTTTGCCTTGACGTCATCCAGTATGTTGGCCTCTCTAAGCCAAGCATGTCGCCGCAGAGTAACAGCAGACATGAGGATCCTAGCCGAAGCTTCAACAGAATGTTTCGTGGCTATACGAAGATGCTTGGAAACCGTTTGAGCCTCTTCGTACGTATTAAGAAAGTCCTGTTTAGCGTCCTCAGGTATCATCCGCAAGCCTGGTAGGATTTTAAGCCACAGCTGCTTCTGATATGCGCCTAGAGCAGTCTGATAGTTGGCAACTCTCAAAATAAAAGAGATTAGCGAATAAATTTTTCTACCCAGCACCTCAAGTTTCTTTCCCTCCTTGTTCGTGGGAGTGACATGTGACCTTCCCGTTGGTCTAGTACAACTAGTTTCCACTATTAACGAATTGGGGATCGGGTGCTTAAGAAGAAATCTGGTATCTTCTCCAGATATTCAATAAAGATTTTCGGTACGACGAGATAAAGAAGGAGTATTCGACGGTTGTTCCCAGAACTCCTTAATCATAGTCGCCAACGCAGAAAGGTAAGACAAAGTAGGTGGAGGAGACCTCTCACTGTTAATGTCTCCAAATATCAGGTCCTCCTCAACTATAGTTGGTGCATCAACTTGAAGCTTAAGAACCTTAGGCAGCCTGGTGAGCATTTGGGAATACGAGGAAAAATCCTCCGATGGCGAGGAGGCATGTGGGTCACCCGTATCTGAGCCCACAATTTCACCCATTGGCAAATCCCCTTGATCATCCTGAGGTTGGGGTTCGCCTTCTGATCCAGAACAACTGTCCGAAAAAGAAGAATCGTCCTGAGAGGAGGGTGAATGTCTTTCTTTGCGTGGTGCCCTGTGGGGCCGCGTTGGCTCCCTAGCAGGTTGTTGCGGGATTATCGCGGACGAAGGTGCAGAAGAAACAGATGCAGAAGCATCTTTCGGTTGCCCACCGGATGGTAGTGTAGGTTCGACGTCGACATGATGTCGACGTCGACGACGACGCGGAGGTGAAGAGGAAGATGAAGCATAAATGTATCTCTCCTTCCTTCGGCGTCGATGTCTCTCCTGCGACGTCGAGGACGAGGTAGAGGTGTAACGCCTCCGGTGTCGGCGTCGATGTTTCCTCGGGGGCGAATACGAAGATGAGGAGTCCACCGAAGGAGACCTGTGACGGTGCCGAGAACGCCGGTCGAGCGATCGATGTCGGCGTTTCGAAATGTGCTTCGTCTTGCGCGGACGTTTCCTCGGAGGCGAAGAATGTCTCGACGCCGATGAGGAGGAATGAGCCAAAGACGCCTGCCCGGTAGACACAGGGCTGCGAGGCGGAGACACCAAGCTTGCGGTGGCACTGGCAAGCTGGTTAGGCGTCGGGGATAGAGCCCGAGGAATAATCAATGGCTCAGCCTGCCTAGGAGGTAGCGAAAGCGGTACCTCCGACAGGGACTCTCCATCTCGTGGGAACTCCTCCAGAATAGGAGACGGGAGGGAGGCAGAAGCAGAAAGTAGCTGCTCTGTTGCCCCGGCGTCCTTGACCGGCTTTTTCTTTTGTTGTTTTGCAGGTTTCGCCGGTGGAGCTTTTGCCGCAGACGACTTTTTTGAAGCTTTCTTAGGTTTGTCTCCAATTTTGCTCTGAGCCTTGGGGCAAGGTGGCTGAGCAAGGCTAGAGGAGGAGGAGGGGATAGCTGCAGAGGCAGGAAGCTCCATAGATGAAGGTTTCGAAGCAGCCAGCGTCGCGTTCCAAAGATGATATTTCAAACGCTGCTGGCGCGCACGCAGGGCAGGTTTTGTGAAGGCCCTACAGTGCCTACAATCTTGCGGGGAATGTGCCTCCCCCAGGCAAAAAAGGCACTTATCGTGCCTGTCCTGAAAGGGTAGCTTCCGATCGCAGTTCACGCAGCGGCTGAACGGACTGGACGGGGACATAAGCCGCAAAAAGGGAAAAATCCGCCTGTCCGAGAGACCGTTGGTTTAGGCGGGAAAAAACTCAGTTTCGCCAGAACAAGGGAGAATTCAGTTGCAAAGTCCAAAAAGCCAGTCCGCGTCAGGATAGGGGATTTAAGAGTGGTCTAGGCAGTCCAAGTCAGAAAAAAACCGAATTTAGTCCAAAATCAGATAATAAAGCAGGAGCTCTAGCCGAAAGGAACCAGTTCGCACGGCGGAGAAATGGAACTAAGGCTGGGTGGGAGGAGCATGCGCAGTATACCTAATCTACAACTTTGTTTCTTTTAGCTCTAGAACATTCCGAAAGGATCATCGCTGGCGCTGATTTAACCCTTTCGTGTGCATTCACAGAAGACCACGACGAAGAACCAAAGATTGCTTACTACCAAAGACAGAAATAGTGATTTTGGGGGACTATAACTCTGGGGAATACCACAGCCAGTATGAAGATACAGGATTCTAGGAACTGCATTCCCCAAAATGTAATGTTTCCAGTCTCTGTCTGCTATCAACATTTCTGAATTGTCAGTGGCCCCCAAAGCTTGACTTCAGGGAAATTGGTATTTCAGTTTTAAATTAGCTATAATAGTTAACGATAGGAGAAAGGAAATGCTGTTGAAGAAATGTGACTTGCAGTAAGATACTGCTTTGCTAGCTTTGTTGTAGAAATACTGAGACCCTTAAAAACCCCATTCAGATGTTCAAAAAACGTTAATTTGGAGGTGTCCCTGTCTCTACCTGAAGAGGAACCATTGGAATAGGCAACTGCTCCGTGTGAAGCCTCGGTACACAACTCTTATTTTTCAGGATCTCTAAATGCATAGAGACGCCCCATGTCTAGCAAAAGCTTTCCTGTTCAGATAGTCCCCTCCCCCACGGACAGGCAGGAGCCAGGGCTAGAAATCTCTCTCTGCTTATGCTTCCTAATTGATGGTTTTCTGAACATCTGAACAGGGCTAAAGGCCCTCTCCTCCACCACAGCCCTAGGATTCTAACCTCATCTATTGCTGAATGGATTTGCCCACAAGCCATATGGGCTAGCAGCTGTTTCACGCATTCCGTAAAAACACACTGAGACTTGTCACTAACTGTAAACCCTGCAGGAATATTTCTTGTTCTAAATACAGTACTAAAAAGCAAAGAAGCTGCGTGCAAACTTTTACAACCTACTCAACAGATAGCAATCACAGTTGTGCTGAAAGGGCATCGTGCAGCGTTTCCCAGCAGTTGTTACAATTCACAGAACATCAAAAAAAAGTAGTCGTTGAAAAAGAGCGTCTAGCTAGATAATATAGCCTCCAAAATTTAACCAACAGAAATAGCTTACTAATCACTATGGGATCATCTCCACATAATCACAACATAAGCATGTTCACAGCACAGAGCTCAGTATTCGGTGCATTGCTTTTAGAGCAGACATATGGATGCATATTCACTTTTCTCAGTACGAGAGGTAATTCCTATAAGCAGTGGCTTTAGTTATCATTGCAGAAATCGGGTACCAATCACTGTCTGGTACCAATAACGATGATGATAAAGGACGGTGCCTTAATCCGGTTGCTTATCACAGAGCTTGAAAATTCTGTTTGCGCCACCAGCCTTGTACAGTAAACATGCACAGAAGAACAGCAGAGTCTTACAATGTGATCTGTGGTCTTTTAGAAAAAGTGGCTTGCATTCCCTTGACTCCCGATACCCTTAGATATAGCTGTCTTGTATCAATGAGCAGAACATGTCAGTTATCTTTTGTTCCTCCTGAACTTGCTATTTCATTGTCTGAAATTCTTTCATCCAAAGGCACTTGGGGATCAGCGCAGACTTTTCCCCCTATGGCAAAAAGGTCCTGTGTACTCACAATCCATTCCAGATGTGTTTTACTTCTTTCAAAAAAAAAACCCAACCTGTTTTCCTTGTTTCCTTGATTTTTTTAAATTAAAAAAAGCGATTTCCACCAAGATGGAATCCTCTTAAGTCCAAGTCTCCATGGGCACCATGGATTCTTTTGTTCCAACAGAAGGAAGCAAATTCTCTTCATCCAGGAAGCGAAAGGGGAACTGGACTAGAAATCCTTTGATCTTTTTGAGTTCTTCTGATGCTTTAGCAGGATTCTCACAAGCGATCTTTGGTACCGTGATGAACTCCCGTAGCTGGGCTAAGTTGTTGACTTGGTCACTGGGAAGGCATCGGAAAACCTAATTTAAGGGAAGATGGAAGAAGAAAAAGATAGAGGTCCTTCCAATGCCTACTGGTCTTAACTTCTGAGCACAGAATTACAGTTCTTTGACAAAACCTAGGCCTCTTGAACAGAGAACAAACACAAAGCAAAAAGCAAAGAGTGCCACTTATATACCAACCTCAAGTGCACTGCTCTTAATGTGTTTCACTGGAGAATAGCCATAAATACTTCACCTTTTCAAAAATGGTGGCATTTCTTGCGGCTGTAGCAACCCACACTTCCTTGAAGAATTTGTCACTAATTGGATCCAGGATATCATTCAGGTCTATTGAACTGCCAAGAACGACTCTAGGGCAAAGCAAAACAACAGGGAAGGTATATCATATTGGAAGATTTGTATGGCCATTCTCAAAATCAAAAATACAGGAATTTTAAAAAGGCATTTAGGAAAGTTTGAGAAACATCTCCAGCCAACGCTAACTACTGTTTGAAGCTGATTTTGAACCTGAGGTTCAGTTGCTCTCTTCTGATACTTTTATTTGCTCATATTCCATATGGGTTATCCAGGAGGTGTGCATTTCAGAGAGGCAGCAACACATGCAAAAGAGGTGCTTGCTTAATTTACTTTCTAGCAGCTATCTTGCCACTTCTCTGGCCATTACTACGGACATTGCCATTTCAGAAGGTTTGCTAATTGTATTTCACACTCCAACAATGACAGCAGTAATTCCAGAGAGGCTTCGCAAGGAAGGAAAGGTTGGAAGACAAAGTCAGTACATGATGAGGAGGATTTTTAAAAAATAGGTAAGTAGAGGGGATGATTTTATTAGTGGGCATATATCAGCTGGCCAAAGAGGCTGTGGGTATCCAAGATGTAAGTTAACAGGATGCATTGTGAGCTATTGAGTTTGGCCCCTTTTGTCTGAAAATAAAACACCTCTCAACAATAGCTGCCTTGGTGTTTCATGATTCTCTGTGTTGAATGACTGGTTCTGATAGTTCATTTTTATGATATTTTAATGGGATGTAATTTCACAGACCACATACATGGCAGGAAAGCAACAGATAAATGCCATAAATAGGCATATAAAATTAAGAATAGGTTATTATAGTTAAGCAACACAAGTTCTTTACTGGACTTAGAGATGCAGATGCATAAATAGCATGCACGTGTCTATGTGTGTGCATGTTCTGTGCTGTCAAGTTGGAAATGATTTATAACGACCCTAATAGGATTTTCTAGGTAAAATAGATATTTTTAAGGAGCGCGTTTATCACTTCCACTCCCCAGTGAGTTTCTTTGGCCAAGTGGGGATTTGAACCCTGTTCTCCAGAGTCCATCACTCTATCCACTACACTGTACTGGGAACCCCATAAATAGCATATCTTGCATTTTTAACAACACTAAAAGTTTCCATAATGCTTTTGGCTCCGTTCAAATTTATGGCTTCATTTTATTTTGTTTCGTTGGCTGTGCTGTCTTTCCAATGACAATCACCAGTCCCAGATTGAAAATACTGAGGGATGCTGGGCATTGTAGTACAAAAGAGTACATTTTCAAAGCTTTTGTCTTCCTCGGCTCCATCTGGAGATGCCAATGACTAAACCTATGGCCCTTTTATTCAATGCAAAGTATAAAAGCTGCTAACAGTGTCCCCGTCTGCCATTTGAAAACATAGCTTCCTTTTAACCCATGGGACAGCTAGCCCTCAGATTTTGAGTGTCTGTGGTAGAGCTGCAAGGGGGGGGAGGAACTGCTCTATCCTTGTTCATCTGGTAATTTGATTCTGTGTCCTTTCCCCCTAACTGATGGCTTAAACAATTAATAGTGCAACCCTAGGGCTGTGGGATGTGGTGGCACTGCGGGTTAAGCCGCAGATGCCTCTGTGCTGCAAGGTCGGAAGACCAGCAGTCGTAAGATCGAATCCATGCAAGTGAGCTCCCAGCTCCTGCCAACCTAGCAGTTCAAAAGCATGTAAAAATGCGAGTAGATAAATAGATACCACCACGGTGGGAAAGTAACAGCGTTCTGTGTCTACTCACGCTGGCCACGTGACCACGGAAACTGTCTACAGACAAACACTGGCTCTATGGCTTGGAGACGGGGATGAGCACTGCGTCCTAGAGTCGGACACAACTGGACTAAATGTCAAGGGGTACCTTTATCTTTACCTAGGGCTGTAATCCCATATTCATTTATTTGGAATAAAGCCATTCATGCCTGTCTGAATAGCTCAGTGATTTAAGTATGTGGCTGTGGAGCCTGATGTTGGGAGTTCGATTCCTCACTGTGCCTCTAAGGCAAAAGCTGCAGAGTCCCAAGATTGCCGCCCAGAGTAGACTATCTGTCTAGATGGGCGGGGTATAAATCTAATAAAATAATTAAATAAATAAATGCCCCCAGAAGGAAAGAGTGGTAAACCACTTTTGAGGACTCTCTATCTGGAAAAATCCTGAAAAGGGTCACTGTAAGCCAGAACTGACTTGATGACGCATGATTATTATTAAAGCCATTCGTAGCATTACATTATAAAACTCACATGATTCATTATTCACCAAATATATCTGTAATTGGCTTTCAGCCCTACTTGGGATATCTAGGGGTACCTAAGGCACTGTAGGCGAAGGGACTGAGCAAATCTTCCAGCCTCATATTCCTCGCCATCCATCACAGAAGGAATGGTTTCCGTGTCCTGCACGACGACAGCCATTTCGCTGTCTCGTTTCCCCAGCATGCTGCGGTCGTTGATGTTAGCAGAGCCTGTTAAAGATACAGATGAGGGAGAGAGACACAAAACACCAGGCATTATATAAATGGATGGTTCGAAGGGTTTGAACAATTCAGAGTTCAGGCTACACATCAACACAAATTATAACACACAGGAGTGGGTTGGACCATGTAATGTTGGGAGCTAAATCCACGCCATGATTTCTTTCTTTTCTTTAAAGCAAACACTCCTGGCTATATAGTAATTATTAAAAATTATATGAAGAACGTTTAAAAATGGCATTCAGAATGTACTTTTCTTTAAAGGAGGTTAGTAGTCCTCATGGTTATAAAAAGGCCTCCTGGGAGAACAGCCAGCTTGTGCAATCTTGGGCGAGCTGCATGATCCCGAAAGCCCACTAGAAACAGGGAATGTTAAACTACTTCTGAACCCTTTCTACCTAGAAAACCCCGGAAAAAGGCTGCCATAAGTCAGAACTGAATTGAGAGCAATCCATTGTTATTATATTTAGTGCTGGAGATTGAATTTTTCTAGTTTGGAAGCCTAAGCAATTTGACAGGGCTTGGATACTATTGACATTGATTCATGTATGTCTGCCTCAATTAGAAAAAAAAAGGCTTGGGTCAGATCAGCTCTCCCCCTTCTGTTCTGAATCCCTTCCCTACCTCCTTCAACATTTTCCTCTGCAAAGTGGTACAAATACTTGGCAAAATCTATTTACCAAAGAAGACAGTGGCATGGGTGGCATGCCCCAAGCAACAACGAATCTATCATACCATTTCCAGCTTTCATATAAACCAGAGGTGGGAAATCTCTGACCCTACAGATGATTTAGATGTCAGTTCCCAGTAATGCCAGCTAGCACTGCTAGAGATAAAGAATCATGGGAGTTATGATCCAAAACTTGTGCAGGGCCAATGGTCTCCATCCTTGATATATAAAACTACCCCTATTCCTCAGCTAGCTCCTTTTTTTTTCTTTGACTAGCAGGCAGCAAAGAGCAGGCCACCTCACCTCTGCAAACTCCAAAGTCAATTGATCTAAATGCCTTTTCAACATTATCCAGCTTTTACCCTGTCATTAATGGTACAACTGAGGCAGTCCTTGGGAATGAAGATTCATTAAGATGGCATTTCTGTCAGACGCACTGCGCCATCTAAAGGATCAAAACTCCAGAAAAACAGCCAACAATACCACAGAACACTCTGCATACATGGGGGGGGGGGGGGGAAGAGAACATCACATGCTTCATAAATTTCAGCATACAAGACAATGTTAAACAGTTCAGAGATCTTTTTTTTTAATTTCAAGTGCCTGTCTCCGATAGCTCCAAGCTGTTTTTGCAGAGTGATGCAACAGCACTAGGGTGTCGCTGTACTGAAATATCTGCTGTGCAGGATATTTCTGCACAAGATGGAACTGGTGGAAATGTTTCCATGGTTTTCAGCAGGGGTCTCAAAGTTTCAGAAGTAGAAGGGAGTGATTTACATGTGTTTTACTATATTTGTTAAGGTACTGAATTTATTTTTCATATTACTCTGGATACTTTTGCCAGAAAATAAGACATTACTACCGTGTTTTCCCCAAAATAAGACAGGGTCTTATATTAAATTTTGCTCCAAAACACATTAGGGCTTATTTTCAGGGGATTCTTTATTTTTTTTCCATGTACATTGTACAACAATCTACATTTATTCAAATATAGCCATGTCATCTTCTTCTGGTTGCTGCACAATAGTGGAGGGTGGGATTTCACTTAACTGGGGCTTATTCTGGGGGTAGGGCTTATATTACGAGCATCTTGAAAAATCATACTAGGGCTTGTTTTCAGGTTAGGTCTTATTTTAGGGGAAACAGGGCAACAGCAACTTAATGTATTTAATTTCTAAAAAGTAATGTAACTTAATTTTCTCATAATTCAAAGGTAACTGAGTCTTTTCAGATGCTAAAAAACAACAACAACAGAGACCATATACTGTCCTATGTGGGATAAAATACACCTCAACAACAAAGCAGCACACCCCTTGTAACTATTGAAATAAATAAACCCCTAAGTCTTCCATAGCAAAAGGAATTATGTTATCTCTTCCTATGTAAAAAAATATAATTTATCTTTTAAATATTTCAAAATAATTACTTTGTAGTAACTTTTTATTTGTAATGAGTTACTTCAATAGAATTAAGAATGTAGTCGGATTTAGGAGCAACCACACATATCGGCTGCGATAGTTGAGCTTTGTTGTTCATTGCATAAGGTTAAGTGAAACAACCACCATCAAAAAAATTTAAAGATGGAATCAAACAATTCTGGACCTACTTCAAGATGCATTTGGATCTAGAGTACTCTGATAGACATCACAGCCTTACAATATAAGACACCTGGAAATTAAACGGGGCACCCTTACTTAACTCTGTTTCCTCAGTGAGTTCCTGTGCTCTCTTCCAGATAGATTAAAAGACTATATAAAAATCTTTTAAGACAAGGTAGCTGATCCTTTAACATCTATTAATAATTATGCTTCACAAGTCCTTGGGTTTGACCCTCCAAAAGCTACAGATAGATTTTAATTGGGATTCTTCTCAATACATGTTCTTCTTGAACAACTTCCTCACTTACCAATGATGACTGTGTTGTCATCAACGATCATCATCTTACTATGAACATAGATCAACTCCGTGATAAGTTTCCCTTCTAGCTCAGCATAGTTTCGAAGTCCACAGAACGAGATGTAATTAATCCATTGATCTCCCACTGAAGGATCCCAAAGTGTAGTGGGTGAAAAAAAGAGGGGAGAAAAAGAGACAGGCTTTATGAATGACAGAACATCATGATGCAACAAACAATCTACAGAATTTCAGTAACAGGAGACTAGATTTTGGCTGAACTTTAAGGCAAATGTTTAAAGTAGTTCAACAACACTTTGGTTTAAGGGATCAGTAGGACCTTCTCTGATGGACATCTTTATGCTCAAGCCTTTAAGGCATCTGCTAGGATGCTTGAGGTCTAGGTGACCCCCTCCAGCTCCATGAATCTATGGTTATAATTCAACTGCTAGTCATAAACAGAGTAGACCCCATGAAATCAATGGCCACAAGGGTTGGTTTTCATCCAGTGATTGTTTCAATAGGTTTATTGTGGTTGGGACTAGCCACTGGATACATGCCTAGGATTCCTTCATCACATAGTTCTTACTACCACCAAAACATGGTAGTTAACTCTCACATACAAAGATGGGTCATTTTAGTTCCTGGCTCTTGTTTTGTTGCAGAATTTGCATGGAATCCAATAGCATTCACATTCTATCATACCTGCAGAGCTATAAGCAATATTTAAATCACTAACCATAGACCTGTTCTTTGGTTTTGTTCTTCTTTTAAAGAAAAAAATTATCTCGTCGAAACTAGTGAATTTTCACATCGGTCAGCCTTCTCCCCACTGTATGATATAAGGACAAAAAATGTCTCCTGCCATTTTTCAATGAACCACGATGCCAGGAAGCAGGAGTAACATACTTTTGTTGTCAGTTGGCCCATTTAAGGAGATACTAGATTTCTCATTGGATTCAAGATATACAAGATGTATAAACAAAACCTGATCTCAAACCACAACCCTACTGCTAACCTTCAATAAGCTGGAATTCTCACTGATTGATAAAACAACTCACAACTATGTTGTGCTGTTGTTTTAAATCCTGGTGAATGAGTATCAAATAACAGCAGTAGAAGAAGCTGTACAGAAGTTGTACCACTACTAATAACAGTAATAGGTAACCATCACCTTAAGCAAAATATGGCTTAAAGTGACCATGTAACTTTCATTTTCTTTTGGTCTGTCAGCCCTTGTTCCTGGACAGGGAGTGCTACTCATGTGTCATAGCATTTCCTTCATTTAAGGCAGTGGTTCACCAATGTTCTTGGACTACAACTTCTGACCAGCACAGCTAGTGGCTGAACGCTTCTGGGATTTTTAAGTTCAAGAACATCTGGGGACCCAAGGTTGGGAACCAGATTTAAAAAGTGTTAACCCTGTGATGAATACCTTGTCATATGGATTCAGCTCTCAAGAGATATAGCTTCCTTATTTTATTTTATTTTATTTATTTATTTGATTTATATCCCGTTCATCTGGTATATTCTACCTTATACCTCACATTGGTCGCCCTGTATGATGACTTGTTGAGGGAGGCTGACAGGGGCAAAACATCTCTGTTAGTCCTCCTCGACATCTCGGCGGCCTTTGATACCGTCGACCACAGTATCCTCCTGGGGAGGCTCTCCAAGTTGGGAATTGGTGGCCTGGCACTGGCCTGGCTCCGTTCCTTCTTGGAGGACCGTCCCCAGAGAGTACAGCTTGGGGAGAGTGTCTCGGCCCCGTGGAGCCTCAACTGTGGGGTTCCGCAGGGGTTGATTATCTGCCCAATGCTGTTCAACATCTATATGAGGCCACTAACTGGGGTCATCAGGGGGTGTGGAGCGTCGTGTCACCAGTATGCTGATGACACCCAGCTTTACATCTCCTTTTTTCCAACTGCAGGTGATGCTGTCCTGTCCCTTCAGGCCTGCCTGGGGACCATACTGGAATGGATGCAGGAGAACGACCTGAGGCTGAACCCGGACAAGACGGAAGTTCTGAGGGTGGGGGCCCCCGCGGCAGGGGGCTTAGGTAGCTCTCTCTTGTTTGGGGGGGGTGGCCCCGGCCCCGGCGAGTGGGGTCCGCAGCTTGGGCGTACATTTGGACCCGACGCTCACCATGGAAACGCAGGTGGCGTTGGTCGTCCATTCTGCCTTCTTCGATCTTTGGCGGATCGCCCGGCTGCGGCCCTATCTTGACACAGGGGCGCTTACTACCTTAGTGCACATGCTCGTAATCTCAAGATTAGACCACTGCAACACGCTCTACGTGGGGCTGCCTTTGAGGTTGACGCAGAAACTTCAGATGGTGCAGAATGCAGCGGCCAGGCTCCTTACTGGAGGGAGAAAATACCACCACATTTCTCCTACCCTGGCCAGACTGCACTGACTGCCCATCCGTTTCCGCATCGACTTCAAAGTTCTAATGCTTACTTATAAGGCCCTAAACGGTTTGGGACCTCGATACTTGGCGGAACGCCTGCTCCCACCAAGATCTACGCGGATCACCCACGCGAGCCAGGAGGTGAGGCTGAGGAGCCTGACGCCGAGGGAGGCCCGGTGGGAAAAGACGCAAAACTGGGCCTTCTCGGCGGTGGCTCCTCGCCTTTGGAACAATCTCACTCCTGAGATTTGCGCGGCCCCTACGCTGGGTACATTTAAAACGCAATTAAAAACATGGCTTTTCATCCAGGCCTTCCCTCCTGCCAGCATTTAATTTGATTTGACTTAATTCTCTTCCTTTTTCTATCATTTATTATTTTTGGTATATTGTTAGTATTGTCAGTATTTGATGTTTATGGTCTGTTATTTTAATTGTGTGTTCCTTGCTGTTAGCCACCCAGAGTGGTATGATATACCAGATGGGCGGGACATAAATCAAATCAAATCAAATCAAATCAAATCAAATCAATCAATCAATAAATAAACTGATGTAACCCAAAGGTAAAAACATTGATTGGAAAAGTTACTTCTTTGTGTATTCTTGAAGGCTTTCACGGCCGGGATCCAATGGTTGTTATAGGTTTTTCGGGTTGTTTGGCCGTGTTCTGAGTACAACCTCTTTGCACTACTATTGCCATGATGGCTGGGGTGATTCTGGGAATTGTAGTTTAAAAAGGTAGTTCTCCTAGGCTCTGTTTTTCACATGCACAAGATCAGAGCCTAGAAGCATTACTTTTTTGAACAGCAGCTTCCAGAATCCACCACCTGGTTATTGCGCCTGTGCAAAAAAATTAACTTTCTTCAAGTTTAGGTAAAAGCAAGGAAGAAATAAGCATTGTTTGCATTGATCACCCAGCACAGCCAACACTGCCAGCCCTTTTGAATGGCCAAAAAGGATTTGCAATAAATGGGTATGTGAAAATACACGTGTACAAGTGCATCTTAAGGAGAAAAAATTACAATATGAAAGGAAACACATTACATCTCATTATAACGGAGAAGATGTGCTAAAACAAACATCATGTCTGCCTCATCTACCCTCCTGTTTGTAATTGTTGATGGCCAATTTCAAAGCCCCATCATAATAATACTTTTAGATCTTTAAACTGGATTTGGAATGAGCAGCCCTTCAAACAGGATGCATTCCAATGGAAGACTGTTTTCTGAAAGCCTTTCCAACAGAAGACCGCCCTCTGCAAGGAGGACACCTTCCATATAACCAAACCTCACCCCATTACTCACACCCACCAGTGTCTTCTAGACTAAAGAGCCAGGACAGTGGTTCCCAACTGTGGATCTCCAGAGATGTTCTTGGATTAAAATTCTCAGGAGCTTTCTCCACTAGCTATGCTGGCCAAGATTTCTAGGAATTGTAGTCCAAGAACACATCTGAGGACCCAAAGTTGGGAACCACTGAGTTGGGGATCTGGTCATGGCACCAGTACCAAATATGAGGGGTGGAACAGGAAAAAAATACTTCTTTTTCAGAGGCATCCAAAGGGATGCTGAAAACTGCAGCTTTTATTCTCTTCTTGTCAGACACCCAGATGTTGTTTTGTTCATTTGTTTTCCTTATTCTGAAGATCTCCTTGACATAATTGAGGCCTCCTGCGCTACTGGTTATACAATCCAGCAATTATGCCAGCTAACGTGTGCTTTATAGCGCATCAATCAAACTTTAGTGTCCTCGAGGCCCAACCGTACGGAGCGCACAGCAAGCAAGGCAAAGCACTTACTCTCAGCTTTCAGCTGTCCCAGGATCGAATTATCTCCTCTGCACATAGTCCTGGAAGAATTAAGGCCACAATTACAGTCACAAAACAGCAGCAAGTGGATGGGTTTACAAGGATGGAGCTAATTAAAACCACCAGATACATCCATCTATGAAATGGGGGAAGAGGGGGGGAGGCAGGGGACTCAACAGATCTAGCACTAAAGACAGCAGGGCCGAGGAAATAATGCTCAAAAGTGCCAAATGATCTTGTTTTCTGACACGTAATGGTAAAAGCATGCTGACAGCAGGAATGTTTTCCTTAAGCCAGCAGAAAGCAGGGACAAGCTGTTGGTCAATGGCTGCCCCATATAAAGGCACTCCTCAGCCATTCCCACTATGCCCTGCTGGCTTAACACAGTCAGAATCTCTCTCTCTGTATTAATGAGAGGGGTGAGAGAAAGAGAGAGAGAGATGTTACTTTTGCCTCTTCTCTGCCCATCACTAGCTCCAGCCCACCAACCACCATTGGCTCTACATTCCTCTTGCTATAATTATATGCACATGGCCTCCACCATGGTTTCATGCAGCCCTCTGCCTAATTTCAAACCACAGAAAGAGGAAGACAGAGAGAGAGAGAGAGAGAGAGAGAGAGAGAGAGAGAGTGAGAGAGAGAGAGAGAGAGAGAGAGACACTACATGTCTGTGTCACAGAGAAAGAGAAGGGGTGGGTTCTCCTTTTTTCAACTCTGTTCACCAGCGGCTTCAACCCCACCCACTGCACACAGCCACCAACTGATTATCCTTGAGGGATATGGCCGTCAATATTAAAAAGTCTTAATAGGAACATTAACATGAAGTCCCATTACCAAATCTGTCACCTGAAGGGTATGTATGTATGTATGTATGTATGTATGTATGTATGTATGTATGTATGTATGTATGTATGTATGTATGTATGTATGTATGTATGTATGTATGTATGTATGTATGTATGTACGTACGTATGTACGTACAGTGGTGCCTCGCATTATGACATTAATTCATTCCAGCGAAATCGCTGTAGAATCAAAACGTCATAATGCGAAAATAAAAAGCCCATTGAAATGCATTGAAACCCCTTCAATGTGTTCCAATGGGCTGGAAACTCACCGTCCAGCGAAGATCCTCCATAGGGCGGCCATTTTCGGTGGCTGTCTTGCAAGGAATCCATCCCAGAAAACAGTGGGGAGCCATTTTATTTAGCCAGCGGCCATTTTGAAACCGCCGATCAGCTGGAGGAAAATCGTCGTTTTGCAAAGAATCAGTTCCCGAAGCAGGGAACCGATCATTGCAAAGCAAAAAAACCCCATTCAGACCATCGTTTTGCAATCGCAATGGCGATCGCAAGAAGATCATTGTAATGCGGTTTTGTCATAATGCGGGGCAATCATAAAGCGAGTCACCACTGTATGTGTGTGTGTGTGTGTGTGTGTGTGTGTGTGTGTGTGTGTGTGTGTGTGTGTGTGTGTGTGTGTGTGTATGTTTGTATGTGCTGCCTTTCTCTCCAGAGGGGACTCAAGGCAGCTCACAACAAATAAAATTATAAAACAAACAACAGTTTTAAAAATACCATATAAATAGCATATTTAAAACAAACAAGCATATTTTAAGATTAAAGAACAAGATTAAAACAGTTTACAAACATTTTAAAACATGAACATTAATAAACAAGCATTCCTTAGCCCCCCACGTGTTGCTTAAAAGCTTGCCTGAAGAGGAAGCTCTTTGCTTGGCCATGGAAGGACAAGAGTGAGGGGGGGCCAACCTGGCTTGGAGGGCACCACTGAGAAGGGGCTCTTTTGCATCCTTGCCATACAAGCCTGGGAAGATGGTGGAACCAAGAGAAGAGAAGGGTCCCCTCAGAAGATCTTAGCAGCTGAGAAGGCTTGTGCGGGGTGAAATGATTCCTCAAATAGCCTGGACCCACACCATATAGGGCTGTATAGATAATAACCAGTACTTTGAATTGGGCTTCCAAAGTGGGTGGCAGTCAGTGAAGCTCTTGTAATAAGTGAGTTACATGATCCTGGAAACCAGTGCCAGTCAGAAGTCTGGCTGCAGCATTTTGAACCAGTTGAAGTTTCCTAACACTCTTATAGACTTTTTTTTGGGGGGGGGGAGAAAAGAATCCAGAAGGGCACCAACTCCCTTGCCTATGTGAACACTCAGAAATAACAGATGTGAATTGAGGATTCAGCAGCTGTTGCAGGAATCAACAGAAAGGACTGGTACAGCATCGTGACTAAGAGCCTGACCTACAAACCATAGGATTCCTGGTAGGATTCTTTTCTAACTCACCTGGAGACGCCAGCCCACCAGGTCCGATACATATCTAGAAAGTAAACGAGATTATGGAGGCAAACGTATAGCTTCTGATTGTTCCCTCCACACAGCCAAGTTGTGCTTGTTCGTATGACACATCCTCAGGGTGAGGGTGAAGCCACAGGTGCAAACCTGAAAAAAATCTCTTGCCTGCTGGAACAGGTGGCTGTACCTTTGAGGAAGAGCTGTAGCTCCACAGTCAAATACCTGTTTTGCAGGTCCCAGGTTTGATTCCCTCTGGAGGGTTTCACTTAAAAAGGTCCAACTCCCTCTCAGGGACTTAAAAGGGTCCAACTATCTCTACATGCACTGAGACTGTAGATAGGAGGTGTTTGGAAAATATTCCCTTTCTGGAACCCTAGAAGTCCACTATTGGTGAAGAGTACATCATACTGGGTTAGACAGACAAACAGAGCTTCTTTTGCTCCTAAATTATGGTGCCTGCCCCTAAACCTAAGCAGGGAGCCACGGAACACAATTTCCAGGCATAGCATGATTTGCTTTGGTGGTCTACATACATTGTTTGGGTAGATCTTGAAGAACAAATCGCATACATGAGTCATTCTTAAAACACGTTTCCCCGCTGCAGGCATTGTGTATGGCAGTCACATCACTCGCTGTGCATGCCTAAGCATACTCATCAGGCGTAACAACCAACCCTAGCAATGATAGGCCATTTGGGGTAACCACCTATGCATGTGAGTGAGAGAGATATTAGTTCATTGTGTCCGCACTTTTCAAGTATGCATAAATGAGCAAGAGGTATACAGCAGAAAATTAGAAAATGAGAGCAGAAAGCTTAATTAAAAAGCCAAGAAAAGGCACCCCACAGCATTTCTTGTTCTGGAACAACCCAGAAATCTGGACTCCCTCTGCTGGTTGTTTGAAAGAAACACGCTGCAGAATGATCTTAAGTTGAACTGGCAGCATGAAAGATGAACTGGTGCACCACAGTGGAGAAAGCAGAGGCTGGCGAGGTGGCTGCGAAGAGTGGGTTTGACAGCTCTTACAGTGTACTGGCAGCCTATGATAAAGCACAATTTCAGTGAACTCACCCTGCAGTTCTTTCAAAAATGTTCTCTTGCTTATGGCATTTGTCTTCAAATTCTGCATTCTCAGCTTCCCCAAAAAAAATCCTCTATTCTTCTTACATTTTTATTGACTTATTCACATTTCTGCTACAGATTTCAAAGTGGCACAGACTCCTCTCTCACATAGGGTGCTAAACACACTCGCAACTGCTCAGTTCAGTTCAGTTCAATAACATCATCTCTCTCTCTCTCTCTCTCTCTCTCTCTCTTTTAGTTTTTTTTGCTGTCCCTTTTACCTTGATCTCTTCCAAGGGGACCTCTCTGCTTTCCTCTTTACACCTCTAACTCTGAGTCCTTGATTAAGCTCCTTAGTTCTCACCCTCCTAATGAAGTCTGATAACGGCTCTGAGGACTTTGAATGGGAGCAGGCTCACGGCTGAGGGTGCCCCACCCTGACCTCTGTGCATCCCCTGGCCTCCCTTTTGTGATTATGAGATATATTATTTACTTATTTACTTATTTATTTTATTTATATCCTGCCTATCTAGTCAGTTAAGACCACTCTAGGCGGCTTACAACAAGAATATTAAATGTAATTAAAAACAATTTTAAATAAGGGGAAAAGCTTTGGACAAGATGGGACAGACAATAGGGAAAAGGAAAGAGAGGGGAAATCAGGAATTGGCTGAGGGAAAGGCCTGCCGAAACATCAGTGTTTTTAGTTGATTTTTAAAAATACCCAGCGAGGGAGCCGCGCGAATATTAGGGGGAAGGTTATTCCAGAGGCGAGGAGCCACTGCCGAGAAGGCCCGATTTCTTGTCTTTTCTTTCCGGGCCTCCCTCGGCGTTAGGCTCCTCAGCCTCACCTCCTGACTCGCGCGGGTGACACGGGTAGATCTTGGTGGAAGTAGCCGTTTAGGGCTTTATACGTAAGCGTCAGCACTTTGAAGTCGGTGCGGAATCGGATGGGCAGCCAATGCAGTGCGGCCAGAGTGGGTGAAACATGTTGGTGTTTTTTCACACCACTGAGAAGTCTGGCTGCAGCATTCTGCACCACCTGAAGTTTCCTCAAAGGCAGCCCCACGTAGAGCGCATTACAGTGGTCTAATCTTGAGATTACGAGCGCATGCACCAAGGTAGTGAGGGCCCCCACATCAAGATAGGTCTGTATTTTGTCAACAGTACTTCCCTATGCTTCATCAACAGCATTTGCTTATGCTGCCCTCTTAAGTATTGGAGTTTTCACGACCTCGCATGCTGCCTATGGTTTGAGTTTCTGGGAGAACTGTCAATCTATCCAGCACTAACCAATTGTTCCCTCCTGCTTCTGAATTCAAAGAGAGTTCTGACTCTCTGTTGAGGGCTTTCCCCCTCTCTTTAATCTGTTGGAAGCAGTCTGTTTTGTTTGCTGTTCATCTGTTCACAACTGTAAGTAATGAAATGTTTGTATCCTTTTTCCTACAAATGTCTCAGAGTGAGTGACTGAGACCTTAAGTGTCAGTTAATGAAAGGGGGGTGGAATATAGGGAACCTGAAACTGTGATCTCTGTACTTCTATTGTGTAGTAAAAAGAATTTTTTACCAGATATGCAAAACTCTACAACATTTACAACTAAAGGTGCGTCCACATTACGTTGTCATAAAACAACATGATGCCATTTTTCCTTTCGTGGCTGCACCTAGGAAATGCCGGGCTTTGTAGTTTGGTGAGAATCCTTTTGCTAAAGAGCTGTAGTGTACTTCCCTGAGTAACAGCAGGGAATTCTAAGTACTCAAAAACGATCCACAGAGATACTCTAAGCAGATTTCACACACATCCACACGCATACCAGTGTAAATACTGTGGACATGAACTACGTAGTGCTGTTTCTGGTTGAAAAAAAAATCATCCATCTGAATTGGTACCTGGAATCTTGGCTGCAGAGAAACCTCACATTGATAGAGAAAAGCAGAATGCTTTTCACAATAAATATCTTGGAAGCTGGATGGGCAGGAGTGGAGGTGGGGACACGGCAGTCATCATGTTTGTTTCCTTGATGCCAGTTCAGCTTCTGGTGCACTGTCTACCACTGCTCCAAAAAACCAGTGGCAAGACTGGCAGGGGCGTGGGCAAATTGTCTGAAAAATCCTGGGCCCTGTAGTCATAAAAATGTAATTTTTGCATTTGGTGTGGGAACCACTCAAGCTATGGTCTGGCAAGGAAGGCCACGGAATAAGGAGGATCTACCTTCTTCTGAGAAACCTATATGTGGGACAGGAAGCAACAGTTAGAACTGGATATGGAAACACTGATTGGTTCAAAATTGGGAAAGGAGTACAAGGCTGTATATTGTCCCCCTGCTTATTCAACTTATATGCAGAATAAATCATGCGAAAGGCAGGACTGGAGGAGTCCCAAACCGGAATTAAGATTGCCGGAAGAAATATCAACAACCTCCGATATGCAGATGATACCACTCTGATGGCAGAAAGTGAGGAGGAATTAAGGAACCTTGTAATGAGAGTGAAAGAGGAAAGTGCAAAAAATGGTCTGAAGCTCAACATCAACAAAACTAAGATCATGGCCACTGGTCCCATCACCTCCTGGGAAATAGAAGGGGAAGATATGGAGGCAGTGACAGATTTTACTTTCTTGGGCTCCATGATCACTTCAGATGGAGACAGCAGCCACAAAATTAAAAGACGCTTCTTGGGAGGAAAGCGATGACAAACCTTGACAGCATCCTAAAAAGCAGAGACATCACCTTGCCAACAAAAGTCCAAATAATCAAAGCTATGATTTTTCCTGTAGTGATGTATGGAAGGGAGAGCTGGACGATAAAGAAAGCTGACCGCTGAAGAACTGATGCTTTTGAATTGTGGTGTTGGAGGAGGCTCTTGAGAGTCCCCTGGACTGCAAGGAGAACTAACCTATCAATTCTAAAGGAAATCAACCCTGAGTGCTCATTGGAAGGACAGATCCTGAATCTGAGGCTCCAATACTTTGGCCATCTCATGAGAAGAGAAGACTCCTTGGAAAAGACCTTGATGTTAGGAAAGTGTGAAGGCAAGAGGAGAAGGGGACGACAGAGGATGATATGGTTGTACAATGTCATTGAAGCTACCAGAATGAATTTGACACAACTCCAGGAGGCAGTGGAAGATAGGAGGGCCTGGCGTGCTCTGGTCCATGGGGTCACGAAGATTCGGAAACGACTAAACAACGACGACCTTCTACCAACAGTCTTGTCAACATTGGCAATGATTCTGGTTAAAATCAGCATGTTGGATTCAGGGTTAAACCTCCTCTCAGGTATCCCTTTTGCTTGTAAAAACTCACAGAATGTGCTCACTGATCCCCAACATGCATTTTTGAGATCAGCCTCCAAAATGCTTTGTTGTGGATGAGAAAAGAATCCAGAAGACCTGGACATGCAGGATACCTGTAGTTAAAGTGCATGATGGCTTGCAGTGCATTTCCTCCTCCAGTTGAAATGTCACCTTCAAATCCTGGCAAAAGGGGGATGACCACATAGACTCGGTACCGTTTGTTCTCCCTAAAAGGAAAATACAAAACAGGTGATCCAATCTTGCTGCTGTGTTATCTTTATAGAGTAAAAAAAATCAAAGACCGATCAAAATAGAACAGGCTGAGAAAATTAGCTCAGTTTATAAATGCAAAAATTCTGAACTCAAAATTAGTTTAAAAACTTGATTTAAAGAACAAGCTACCTTGAAATTTGTTTGCAGGGACTGGCAAGTATTACAAATGAAAAAGATTATGAAATATGTGGTTTGCTTTGATAGCAGCCTCTCTTGGAGTCAGCTTTCAGTGATCCTAGTCCAGCCTTCCCCAATTTAGTGCCTTCTACGTGTCCTTGACTACAGCTTCCATCCTCCCCAGAAAGCATAGCCTGGATGTTTTACTCTACACTGTTCACTTATAACAGTTTGCTCCAAAATAACATGAAAAGTCAGGAACAAAACACAAGAGTAAATGGCTGGAATCCTGTTGCACAGCTATTCAAATAGTGTAGTTGCTTTCAAAAGAGAAATCTCCACCATTGTGTTTTCTACTGTGTTGTGTGACTCAAGGGGCAACAAACAATGACTCCAGAGATTTCTTAACTTAGGGTAATTCTCACCAAAAGTTACCCCATTTGTGGAACTGTACAACAGGTTTTCAGCCAATAAGTGCTAAGACCACTAGCAAGGTTCTGATGAGTGGGCCATCACAGAATTCGGAGGAAACTATAAATTTGTAGCTTTAAACAGGTTAAACACCAAAGGTTTTTCTCTAGTGAATTCTAGGAACTTCTCTTTTGGTTCTTGTAGGTTTTTCGGGCTGTTTGGACATGTTTTGGAGGTTTTTCTTCCTAATGTTTCACCAGTCTCTGCGGCACGGCATCTTCAGGGGATAGGAGCTAGAATTATCTCTGTGTTCTAGCTCCTGTCCTCTGAAGATGCCAGACACAGAGACTGGTGAAACGTCAGGAAGAAAAACCTCCAGAACACGGCCAGAAAGCCCAAAAAACCCACAAGGACCATTGGATCCTGCCCGTGAAAGCCTTCAAGAACACAACTTCTATTTTGTTTGAACTATATGTGTGTTCTGTTTGTGACAGGAATGGATAGAAGGTAGCTTTCCTTTTTAGATGCCAAGTCACTATGCTAGCAGGGATAGCTGGGAACAAATTAGAAAACATCTGGAGACCCACCTTCTGCATCCCTCAGGTACTGATCCTTAAAAAAGGCTCAGCTACTTTATCAAACTACAATTCCCAGAATTCTTTGGAAAAAATCCATGAGTCAAAGCAGCAAAAAAGTCAAATTAGCAAACAACAACAACAACAATAATGTAAACTTCTGTTTTTATATCTGCTCTGAATATTCAAGTCCAGAAAGTTTGAATACCTTTACTTAATGTTATTAATAAAGACAAAGTACACCATGATAAACTAAAATAAAATGACTTAGGATCGTCCTAAAAATAGCCAGCAAGTATCTAAATAATAAATGTTCAAATAAGGAGACGTATAAGATAAAAACAGGAAAGATCTGATCTGTTTCAGAGAAAGTGCTTAGTAGTGTGCAAAGGAAGATATTATTGGACTTATCATTAAATCCTTAAAAAAATTGTATGAAACTACATGAATACATTTGTTTTTATTCTGCCTGAAAGACTATTACCATGCAAGCGAGCCAGTTTCAGTAACATTTTATTTCTAGAGATGTCCTTGAGCTCTTCTGATTGAAAAAAAAATTACGTTGCTAGGAATCTATATCTCAGATAATTAAAATTCAAATGGAAACTAACCTTCTAGATAAATAATACACAGGTATTAAACAGAAGCAATTGTTGTTTGGTTGTAAATCATTGGAAATAACCAGCAGGTGGCAACCATCATATAGTTTGGATAAAAACAGTAAAATTCTATGAACTCTTAAGAGATTCTATCAGGAGGGTACATCATTTCCTACTGATTGTTCTGTAAATTAGAAACAGCCTCATTATTTTCCCTCCAAAAATCTATTTTCTATAGTTCATACTGTTGTTGTTGTTATATGCCACCAAGTCACCTCTGACTTATGGTGACCCCATGAATGAGTGATCTCCAAAATGGCCTGTCCTCAACAGCCCTGCTCAGCTCTTGGAAACTCAAGCCTGTGGCTTCCTTTAGAGAGTCACTCCATCTCATAATTGGTCTTCCTGCTGCCTTCCACCTCTCCCACATACAGTGGGGTCTTGACTTGAGAACTTAATCCGTAGTGGAAAGCGGTTCTCAAGTCAAAAAGTTCTCAGGTCAAATCTGCATTTCCCATAGGAATGCATTGAAAACCATTTGATTCGTATCTGCGCTTTTCCATCCATAGAAACTAATGGGAAGCTGCTATTCCGCCTTCGACCACTAGAGGGGGATATTTTGTTTCTTTTTTCCTTAGGTCAAGAAAGGTTCAGGGAAGGCAGGGAAAATACAGTCCAGGCAGTACCAGGCAGTCTGAAGACTGTCTCCCAATCCACTCTCTAAACGCTGGGAGGAGTGAGGAAGCAGACAGGCACCCTTTTCACTGGCCAACAGTTAACTGAAAGTTCAAATTTTGCACTTTCCCTGCCTCCCACGTGGTTTTTTTTTAGTTCTTAACTCAAATCTAAGTATGTAAGTCAAGTCAATACTTTCCTGTGAGAGTGGTTCTTAAGTCAAAATGTTCTTAACTCAAGCCGTTCTTAAGTCAAGACCCCACTGTAGTTCACTCTAGGCACATGCTTGAACAGGAATTATGGCATCTTTTACCACCCAGTTACAGTGGCAGTGGTTCCATATCACCAATGCATTGAAAAGATTTCACCAAAATCACAAGACAGGGAAGATTCCAATGTGACGCAATGTGAAAAGAAGAGAAGTCAGAGAAAAGGATGCCATAATCAGCGACGTACCCATGTTAGCTTTACTAAGTACCAAGTATATCTGTTTATCAGACTATATGGAAAAATAGTTTTCATGCATTCAAAGTCATAGTTAACACGGAACCTTAGAAACCCCAGGTCTCAAGCTTTATGAGCCTCGATGACTTGATTTCAAAAGCTGTCAGCAACTCATCAGTTCAGACATCCGACAGCCCCTCTCCTAGCAGGTCGCTAAATATAGACAAAGAGCTAGGCAGGGAGAGAAGGGATAGCAGATTGAAGGGGGGGGCGGTGGTAGAAAAAACAAGAGAAAATAAGAGAAAAGGGGTTCCTGAGAGGTATTTGAGGGCAGCAGAAAAAAAGAAGAGTTGGTACAGTATCTATGTTACATGAGCTTTTTCCTAAAAATAGTACTGCAAGAAAATAATGTACTAGACACACAGCCTTATTTATACAAAAGCATGAAGTGCTTCATCTACATGCAGTTGAAACAGGCTTTCCATTGCTGTAGTCATATGTATGCACCTGTTTCACTTTAAATTAAAGGTGCCATCTGTAGGAGGCAGGGCAGGCAGTATGGGAGAATACTAATTACTCCTACTTGCCAAAAATAATTAAAAAACAATCACTTATGATCAACCTATTTTCATTAAAAGCAGCACAGCTTGTTCTGAAAACACACAAAAATAATTGGAAAATCTGTCCGTGTGAAGAAGGGATGGCGACAGCTTATTAATTTTATATATATACTGGCATTGCCTACGGAACAAAGAAGAGCATATAGGCCTGTTCATCAGTTCCATTAAGGTTAAAATATTGATGCAAGTCATTCATGTTTTAATGGCACAAACAACAGTTGCTCTTGAGAGGGTGGAGCTTTCCCCATCAACAGGCTTGTTAATGGATACGATGCCTCAGTTAGACATCACTCCCTTCTGAGATAACCTGATCGTTTAGTTGTCCAGAAAGGAGACAAAGCTTCAAACAGCAAAGACCACCTAGCATTCTGAAAAGTCATACTTTACATCTGCTCTCTCTATGAGAGCTAGGCAGGGAGTCAAGGCTAGCCTCTGCCTTGACTTTGCTTGCTGTAATCTTGTGGGCCTGGAATAGGTTAAACATGGCTTCATCTTCTTCTGTCAGCCTTCTTCCATTTTCACCTGCAGTTCCTCCAATTTACCCCTCTCTAGCCACATGGATGATGCAAGTGCTTCTCTGTTATCTCTGCCATGATAGCATGATCAGGAACCCAAGGCAGTCTATAAAGATGAAATGGGTAGTAATGGCTCTAGCTGCAGCAACTCCCATTAAATTATGTGGGACTAACTACATGCTACACGTGGCAAGGGCCCTGGGAGAAAGGGTGAAACCATACTTCCCTTAATAATCCAGAGTCACCAAGAGCAGATGGCATCTCTTCTCTCTAGTGTCAATGAGCTGAATTCTACACACAGCTGACATCCTGCAATGTCACTGAATGGAAACAATTCATCACTAGACTTGGAAACATTACTGTGCATTAGGACATGGATCCTAATGGGAATCTTTGGCTTCCAGATGTTTTGGACTATAGGTGCTGCAACCCCTTATTTCCGGCCCATGCCCAATGGGACAGATGGGAGATACAAGCCAAAACATGAGGGGCAAAGTTCCTTTATCCTTGCTTCTGCCCCCAGTCCCTGTTATTTGGTGATCAATCCACTGTTCAAAGCCCAATCAAACGTGAAATTGCATGTTTTATTGAAGAACTTTCATGAAAATGTAAAAGCTGGGCTGATAGAATGCATCTCTGTTCCACAATTAAGAAAATATCTGCTCTGGGAATAAGCCTTGCACTGGCCTTCTGCATTTGCAGTGATCCAGATAATGATCCCCCTCAGTGAATGCTAGCTGCATAAACAAACAAACAGAAACAAGACTATGACAATGTAATTTGTAAATGGAAAATTAAGTGACAGTTAATGTTACCTTTTTTTATAGCCCAGAAATACTCAATGGGACGCACAATAGTCTATGGTGCTGATAGCATGCCGGGGAACATTAAATGCTTCTCCCTTCCCATCATCAGAATGAGCAGTTTGCTCATTATGAGGAATGTGATTCATGAAAAATAAGCAAAAATCTCACAGTCTGATGTTATTCTCTGCTACTGAATACAGACCAGGTGCTCTAATCTGCTCATGGGATTCAAGCTATGTAAATCCGGCTACAGGTGTCATTAATAGTCAAGCTGCAGGAAATGGCTTTGGAGGCTGGGAATGGCTCTGGTTTGAAAGGAACACAAATCCGCTACAATGACTGCACAAGAGAATCATAATTATACTAAGAGAAATATATATTCCCTGGGTAGTTGCAGTTGGTGCATGTGTGTGCGTGTGTATTTCAAAGCTACATTCTGCACCATGGAAACCAAAGACCTGCAATTAGAATTATGCAAATGCATACACATTTACATAATTTGTTCTGCTAACAAGAACTCAAAAACAATCTAAGCGGCTTTAATCCAGGAGTAAGAAACACAGAAGTAGAAGTAAGGGAACTGTAGGCGCATGAAGATATTGGAGCTTTCATTCTTGACCACCCAGCACTGCCTACCTTGGTTCTGCCCTGCTTCCCTAATATCAGTTTTAGAACAAAACAATACCCCGCAAAGTGCAGGGTATTTGACCAGACACAATGGGATGTTTTAAGAAACATAAGACGCTGCATTTTATTGACTCACACCATTGATCGATCTGGTTCAGTTCAGTTTTGTCAACATTGACCAGAAGGGGCTGCCTGGGGTTTCAGGCATAATTCTTTCATCCTGAGGAACCAACTTGCTTTGCCAGGGACAAGACAAAGCAAGTTGGTTGGGCTGTGAAGAAAAGAAGAAGGAAAAAAACCCTCCTATATCTTTCCGCTTCTGGGAGGAAGCCTTCTTGTTCTTTTTATTTTTCTTTAAATGGTACAGCACATCAGCACTACCCTAATCGGCTTTTTTTTAAAAAATGCTTCCTTCCTCTGCTCCACAGAGCACATAAAGGACATTTTTAATTTGGCTTTTTTTAAAGTGTTTCTTTTCTTAATAGTTTTAGGAGGTATAGTCCAAAATAGGGTCACCATGCAATGCAAGTGCAAAGATCTCACCAACATGGCACATGGGATCTCTACCCAACCTTAGGTAAAGGTAAAGGTTTTCAACATATCTCACCCACTCTGGCCGCATTGCATTGGCTGCCCATACGATTCCGCATCAACTTCAAAGTGTTGTCGCTTACATACAAAGCCCTAAACGGTTTAGGGCCTCGATACTTGGCGGAACGCCTACTCCCACCAAGATCTACCCGTGTCACTCGTGCAAGCCAGGAGGTGAGGTTGAGGAGCCTAACGCCAAGGGAGGCCCGGAAGGAGAAGACAAGAAATCGGGCCTTCTCGGCGGTGGCTCCTCGCCTCTGGAACAATCTCCCTCCTGAGATTCGCGGGTCTCCCTCGCTGGGTATCTTTAAGAAACAATTGAAGACATGGATGTTTCGGCAGGCCTTTCCATCATATTCCTCTTGACCTCCTTCTTCCCTCTTTACTGTTTCTGTTTTGCACTCTATGTAATGTATTGTAGTGTTTTTACTAATTAGAATTGCTTATTTATATTGTTATTGTATTTTATTGTTGTTAGCCGCCTAGAGTGGTCCTCACCGACCAGATAGGCGGGGTATAAATAAAATAAAATAAATAAATAAATAAATAAATAAATACTCGTATTTGCATGCTTTCGAACCGCTAGATTGGCGGGAGCTGGGACAAGCGACGGGAGCTCACTCCATCACGTGGATTCGATCTTACGACTGCTTGGTCTTCTGACCTTGCAGTACAGAGGCTTCTGCGGTTTAACCCTACTCGGCCTTAAGTGACCCTATTTAGCCTGCACCAGCCCACTCCAAATGAGCGGTGTAAAACAAAGGTAAGATATAACTTTGTCTTTGGATGGTGTAAAAGGATCACACGCCATTTTTCTTTTTCCTTAAATTCAGTGCATATCCAGCAACCTTGTGCTTATATGGAAAATCCAGTTTTGTATATTTACTGCGTGCTCCAGATTTCCATGAGTGCTGTCAACTGTTATTGACTTCATTACTTGAAATACAAGCCGGCCTTTTGGAAAAACACACACACACACACACACACACACACACACACACACACACACACACACACACACACACACACACACACACACACACACACACACACACACACACACACACACACACACACACACACACACACACACACACACACACACACACACACACACACACGAAATCACATCTCCAAGACCAGCCCCAGCAGAGATTCACCAATACATCATGACAAAATTCCCCAATGCGCCAAGAGCTTTCATTCTTCTTGCTCAAAAGACAGCCACTTTCCATGCAGGAGTCACCACCACACCACTCCCATGGCTTGAATTATTAAACAAACAGAAATGCAAAAAATAAAAATGCCCAGACGTCCTCAGGCACTTAAAAGCAGGAGCCCCAGGAGGACAATCGGCAGAATATCAAGCTGTTCCCCGAAGCAGTCAGGTGCGATGGAATATTTGGAATGAATATTTCACTGGCCGCATTCTGCCTTCTGTACAAACTCAGGCTTCATCTGGTAATTTTGGTACCTTATTACAAATATACACCAGACAATGGGCACGATTGTCACATTGTTTGAATATCTTTGAGATGACTACACAGAGAGAGAGACACATTCTCTCTCAGAAATGTGTCATCTCCTTGGTTACATATTTTTAATGGGGGGGGAAGAAACCCCTGCAGCCTACAATTAAAATTCAGCTGGGTTCGGTGGTAGAGGTTGAACCTACACACAATAAAAACACATCTTTGCCAAATGCCCTCCTACCCATTGCACTGGCTAACAGGAAGGCCATATCTTTTTTGTCTTGAAATGACCCTAGGCTTGTGGGTTTTGTTTTAGTAGAATGCTGCCCATCTCCTCTTTAATGACAAACCCACCCCACCAATTTTTTTTCAAACCCCCTTCTCCATTAATCCAATTTTCCACAGCTGTCTTCACCTCACTAATTACAAGCAATATTTTTCTATGGCATGCAGGACACTCTGATTGAATTTTTGTGCAAGATTACCTGTGGGCTTTGAGAATACGGTGTGCGATGGCATCGCCAATCCTATTAGATACAACCTTGTCATGGGCGCAGCTAATAAAGAACTGGTTCTACAGTGTGAGGAAGGAGAAGAGAAATGAGCTGATAACATTCATCTTATTAATTAAAATGTATGACTTCTGCACATGATATCTTCTTAAGACCACAGTTTTCCAAATAGAAGCCTCAAGATATTCTGGCATCTTACCTGATCATGAGGAGATCAGCAGGAATAGACAAGCTTTCCTTAACCAAAATTGCAAAAATCACTAAGAGTTTAGAAATGTTACTTCACTGGCCTACAACTCCCCAAATCCCCCAGCCAACATGGTACTTTTACAAGTTCTGTAATTTTTACTGTTATCAGACTTTTCCAAAAGCACTTGATCTTAAAATAGCACTGGGCACAGTCAAGATGTTCTCCGTTTGTGTGGAGCAATGACAATATTTGATAGGTGTTTTTTAAATCAGCGGTCCCCAACCTTGGGCCTCCAGATGTTCTTGAACTACAACTCCCAGAAGCCTTCACCACCACCTCTGTTGGCCAGGATTTCTGGGAGTAGAAGTCCAAGGACATCTGGAGGCCCAAGGTTGGAGAACCACTAATATAGATGACATAGGACTGCTGGATAACAGGTGGTTCAAGTAATAAACTCAGTCTCTGGAACAGAGATAGGAATCACATGTCCCATGGGCCACATTCAGCTTCTAAGCCTGTGATTGTAGGCACCCAGCTGGGGGAAAAACACTTTCAGAAATATTAATTCTCCTCCAAAGCAAGGCACACATGCATACCACCCCGTTCCACAATTTTCCCCCCAAAACTGCAACTGAACAGCTGGATTATTGCAGTTTTGAAAAAAAAATGCAGAAAATAAAAATTCACATTTTTTGTGGGACTCCTGGCAGTTCTGCAGCAGGGATTATCCCCTGGATCCTCAAAGTTTGTCCACCTTTACCCTGGATTTATCACCTAAGGGATGTCAATGTGACTCCCTCCTCCAAGATCACCCCGTTATATTCTTGAATTACACTCTAGAGCAGTGGTCCCCAACCTTGGGCCTCCAGATGTTCTTGAACTTCAGCTCCCAGAAATCCTGGCCAGCAGAGGTAGTGGTGAAGGCTTCTGGGAGTTGTAGTCCAAGAACATCTGGAGGCCCAAGGTTGGGGACCACTGCTCTAGAGGACAGTCACTTAGGGCAAATAAAGCATTTCTTCACCTCCAGCTCAGGCTGTCTCCTGGTCTTTCATTTGCATACTAATGCTGGCTTCTACCCTGTCTGTCACTGGCTTCTATGCCTTCCTCTTCTCTGTCACAATGAACACCATCAGGTTGCTGTGTGAGGCTCCATTCTCCCCTCTTCCATGTTCTGACCGCCTTTGTGGTGTGGGACCGCTGCCACTGGCTTGAAGTGGAAAAAACAGACTGCATGTGCATTAAACTTCATGTACTAAGGGTCTATCTGCAGTGGGTGGCTTTGGTGCAATCAAGGGTCTCAACCTTCCAACTACAGACCCTATGCACATTGTGTACATTTCACATGTAGCTGAATCAGAAGGAGATTGATCCCAATCTCCTTCTGCGTGTTCAGTCAACACAAGGTAGAGTGGGTGGGAAGGAGGCTCCAGAGAAAAGTCTCTACCCTTCTTTACCAATTCTTCTCCCTCGCACAAACCAAATCTCTGTCCGTCCAACTGGTTGCCTGTAAGACGTCAGCAATACCACATGAATGCAGCAGCACCTAATCTCTTGTGTTCCCAACAACTAGTATTGAGAGAAAGAATGCCGCTAATGCTGAAGTTATCACATAGCCATCACAGCTAATATCTATTGATCACTTTGTCCAGCATGATGCATCTAATGGCTTTTTAAAGCTATCCAGGCTAGCAGCCAGCACTCTATCTTGCAATTGCAAATTTGAGATTGCAAGATAAGTGCACTGTATGATAGATGTTGGTAGTGTCCTATTCCTTTGTGCTAGAGATGTCCAATTCTAGTGTCCTTGTGGAAATGAGCATTTGATGTGCAAACTGAGAAGTTGGGACCTATTTGTGGTGATACCTTGAATAGGCTACACAGCACAAAATTCTCTGAAGCTTAGCATCCATAGAGTGAGACAGGACTATGAAGAGGGCAGATCGTACTATGCTGTTAAAGAGCAGCACATGGCTGATTTATGGGCTAAATCTCCGTGAAAGACCCAATGAATCAATGTGAGGTCCCAGAATGCTGACATAACAAGTCTCACTAATTCAAGTTTAGTTGGGACTAATAACTGAATAGATGGCTACAAAGACTCAGTTCCCTGGCTTTCCAAGCCTTGTATGATGAATTGGAGTCTCTTCTCAAGAGCTCCTACAATTTATATCTATCCTTTAGGTCTTCTCACTGTGCTTTGAGATGATTCACTACGACCCTGAAACATCTTGCTACTTTCAGAGCAAAAGAAGATAGAATCAGAGAGAAACATACAGATCATCTACCTGTCAATGGTTTCCACTTAGTAAAATTTGGAAATGAATTGTCAAAGATCCCCACAGGTGCTATTATCTTATATATATAAGATAATAAAAGATTCACAACTATGAATATGGATATGGTTTAAATATTTTTATTTTGGTACAGTATTTAATGCAACTGTTATTATTATCTGTAACCATTGCATTGTCCTTCTCTCCTATTGAACAGCCCCTTGAACAAGCTTATTGACCAATGCACTGACCAAAATGCATTAGGCTCTTCATATGAAGAAATCCTGGTTTTTAACATTTTATCATTTTTACAGTTTTTACATTACATTTCTTTACATTAGGTGGCCATGTTTGCTACAGAGGAGAGGTTTGGCAAACACATGGCTTCTCTTAACGGGGTGGAGCTAGTTTCAAAAATGACCTATCCGTATCTCAGTTTGTGATTCAGTGGAAAGAAACAAGGGTGCCGACTTTTCTTCACCCAAATGTTATATCAAAGGTGCAGCTCCTCTTGGACATGATTGCAAGCAAATTGCTGCTGCAATTCTGCCATACTAGCATTCAACAGCAGCAGAGCAGCATTACTATAGGGCACGTTTATTATAGATTTTGATACACACACATACCCCGCCAGCTAACCTAGTTTATGGGATTGCATTTTTTGAATAGAAATTAGTGCAAACAATATTTCTTTTTAAAACTCCCAGGAATAGAGCTATGTTAAATCTGTTGCAGTAAAACCAAAAAAGTGATCCTTTGAAATTGTAAAGATCCAAAAGTTTTATCTGCCATACACTTTCATGGTCTGTGCACACACCCCTCATCTGATTAAGTGAGCTGGATTTCTATAAAGATTACACCTGATATAACTGCCCAGTTTTTAAGGTGTCACAAGACCTTTGTTATTTTCAAAATGCAGCCCTGATCTCCTGCTACTTGCTCCATCCATGCTGACCACATACCCACGCAGATACTGGTAGCAGTAAAAGGTAAAGGTTCCCCTTGACATGTAGTCCAGTTGTGTCCAACTCTAGGGGGCAGTGCTCATCCCCATTTCCAAGCCATAAAGCCAGCGTTTTGTCCATAGACAGTTTCTGTGGTCATGTGGCCAGCATGACTAGACATTCCCACCATGATAGTACTTATTTATCTACTTGCAGTTGCATGCTTTCGAAGTGCTAGGTTTGCAGGAGCTGGGACAAGCAAGGGTAGCTCACTCCATCGTGTGGATTCGATCTTATGACTGCTGGTCTTCTGACCTTGTAGCACAGAGGCTTCTGCAGTTTAACCTGCAGCGCCACCATGTCCCTCACTGGTAGTACTACTTGCCTCTATATATATGTAGTGCTTGCTGTTTTCTATCACACTGACGTATGCAGCATGGATGGACTCTTCGTGATATTTGATGCCAGCCGACCAATCAGCAGCAGAGCGCAGCACCTAAAAACAGAAATGTTCGCTTGAAAACAAAGCTGTTTTACAATGTTCATGTACGAGACACATTTGTCATTGTTCTGTCTCATTGCACAAACCAAAATACATTCAGTCACATTCTGCTCAGTCCTGTCTCATTGAGTTGTTTTTAAAAAGTCATCGGCTAGAAATACTACTGCCTATTTATCCTTGCAAAAGGGAAATAACATAAGCTTTGGTGCCAAAGTGCCATGCATTAACAAGGCATGGGTTTTGTTCCCTGGCAAGTGGCTGATCACACCATGAGACATGTGTGCAGGAGAGCAACCAGCATCTCAGTTGTAAATAGCAATTTGCCACTAAGTGTTATGTGATTTCCCTTATGCAGACATACATCAGAAATAAGATTCTGGCCATTATTATTCTTACTATATTTAAAGATACAGAAGAATTTCTAGTTGTTTTAGACTCATAGGAAGCAACCCTGCAGGGTAGGTGCCTGTTATATTGCACAAATGAGAGACGGAAACTTTTCCAGGGACGAATGCAGAAAATGCCACAACACTGAATCAGGCTTTCATTTCGTTTATGCTGTCCATAGCCTTACTGAGGTATTCAGGATGAATGTGTGTAGGGCTCAAAGTGTGATGAGGACATGGTTAAGCCCTGCCTCTACATCTTTTCCTCATCTAGAAGACCTGCAGATCTCTGCCGGTTCACTACATATGTAGATCTGTCTGCTGAACATCAAGAGAGTGATGCATTACTTATTCTTGTCATTATCTCTCTACAGGCATTCAGCCTGAAAGCTTGTAGTGTTCAAAGGGTGGCAGTGATGGAAGCATGCATGTAAGCCCCGCCCCAACATCCCTACCCAACTCAAAGTCCTGGAAACCTTAGTGTGCTCATTGTGATGATCTGCCAAGATGTTGTTTAAGCAAGTTCACTCAAATACACATTCCCAGATGTTGTTGGACTGCAACACCCACCTTCCTCTATCATTGGCTATATTAGTTAGGACTGCCGGGACCTGCAGACCGGCTAAACCAGGAAGGCTTTCCAGAAAGATCTGTGCTTCGTGCGTTGCAGCCACCAGTGAAAGAATTAATTTCAAAAAGCAAATAATAAAACATTTATCAAGACCCGAGAATCCTTAAATATTCCCATCACCATTGACTCCTGTTCTCAAAATAAAATAAAATAAAATCCAGAATATCCCTGCTTCCCATAATGTTCCACTTCTAGTTGGGATCAAGAATTCAGAATGTTATCTTTCGGGTAACCTTCATCACTGAAATATGGAGTGTGCGTGTTGAAATGGTCCACCAGGATAAAGATCAGTAGCCTCTAGGAAAGCCTCTGCTGGCCTGCATTCCTGAGATGATTGTGAGGTTGGTTAAAAGCATCTAGGAAGCCTACTTTACTGGTGTTAGAGTATTTTCCACCTCTAAGGCTAAGTCTGCAGTTGAATATAATGGTGTGAAATCAGATGCCACAACCGCCTGACCTTGATGGATGCTTCCATTGTGAAAGAAAATAATACACATTAAAATTTAAAAAAATGTTTTACTTCCAGTCATTGACTTTCTCGATAAGGAAGGGTTAAGAAATCTTTGAGCACCATAAACCACTCAAACAAGTATTCTTGCTCAGTGCAACCTTAAAGCCTGGAAGTTCACCACTCCCCATATCAACCAGTGAAACATAAATCTAAATTGAGCCATTTCAGCTTCAATTGTATTCAAGCAGTGACTACCTGGACTAGCAACATTTTCCTTCCTGGGTATTAGCAGCTAGGGCCATCAATAACTTGAAAATATCAAAGAAATACTCTATGCTTCCAGCAAAGATTCTACAAATTGTTTTCATTTTCTGTGTGATGGGTGATAAGCACCATTCGGCTGAAGCGAGGTTTGCTTACTCAGAAATAAATTTTGTCTAGCTGGGAAATTCATCTGATGAAAGCACCCGCCATCAGATAATAAAGGTCAGAGACGATGGATGGTTTTAGACCTCAAGACATCCCAGGGAGATGCAATCAATCCATACACAGTCCTCAGCTTGAAACTTCTTCCAAGTCTCATCACTGAGCAGTTCTTTCACCTTACAAGAACACATTTTCATAGCTGAATCTTCAAGATCATTGGATAAAAAGTACTTAGGCAGTAGTTTTCAATCTTGGCTTCCCAGATGTTAGATTTCAGTTCCCAGAAATCCTAGCAAGCATAGCAGTGGGAGTTTTGGGGGACTGAAGTCAAACAACACTTGATGATTCAAACTTGGGAACCACTAAGCAAAAGTCAAGTTCTCACTGAAGTGGTACATCTGTATCTGGACTGCAGATGGGGAAAATGTACATGCCTGAATGCACGTCCAAACAAAAAGGGAAAACAAATCCAATACACAGAAAGCAAATCGATCTAACTTTCTATGTGCAGGGATTTTTAATGGAGGAACATGTATTCATATCATTGAAATGGTACAGTTCAGATATAGTTTTAGGCCTAATTACCCTTGCTATCAAAGATGAGAGATAACATTTCATATGCAATCTTATTAATAGAAATTTTCTGAAACGTATCTTCTATCTCAGTATTCTCTCTGACCAAATAGGCTGTGCAGTGTTCTGATATGCTACGCAACATCAACAACTAAGGAACTCCCTTGACCAGGAATAAAACTGTATCAGGCAACAAGATGATGGTGTATTAAATCAAGGCTTTGAATTGTCAGCAGAACTGAACTGAATTCAGCCAGCTGACCATATCGGTCAATGGAGACACACCAAGGCCTAGAAAACCATGCTTTCTAACCCAGCTCCCCAGTCTGAGTAATTTGGTCCATTAAGCATCAAGACAGGCTTTCTGGATTTACACTGCTGTGCAGTGCCTTATTTCACCCCATCCATACAAAGTCATCAGACTTTTGATGACCACATTTAAAAAGCCACCCTGCCAACAGTCTCTCCAACAGAACATTCTCCCATTCACATGAATCTAAAATGATACGTCCTACTTACTTCTGGGTTTAAAGGTATTTTAGGCTACTGGAAATCAGGGAAGGAGACCAGTACAGTAGTTTCAGCTTGGAAATAGCCTTGGTTGGCAGTTTTCAGAAAGCTTTACTGCCAACAGACCATTTACTGATGGAACAAATGAAATTTGCAAGGGATAATTTCCTAGACAAATCCAGTCCACAAAATGTTTGGGAGTAGCTTGTGGTTTCCTGAAATGCCTTTAGCAGTTTGCAATTTTCAGACAATTTTGCGTTACGTTTACTTTCCCCATGAGAGCATGGTGAAGAGGGTGGGTTTTTGTGTGTGTGAATTTCTGGTTCTTAACATTACAAATTAAGAGTCTGAAGACATCATTGTGATTAACGTGGCCAGCAAAAAACCCCGAAACATTAATGCTTTATTCTGATTTGCTAAGTGTTACACTTCTTGCTGGGATGTTTTCATGGGATTACCCAAGACTCATTTACATACTTGCCACATCTTGACTGGGAGAATCAGCAGTACTCCAAGGAGGACTCAGGGTTTAACAAGCCACAGGTGGTCCTTTCTGTCCTACTCTCCTACCATTTCTCCACTTTTGAGGAACAACTCTCCCTACAAACTTCTGTCACTCAAAAAACACATCTACGGTAATATTTAGTATTCTCTATACTTTCATAAGGACAAATAATTAGGCTGGAAACCTATACCTATTTACTAGAAAATAAATTCCACTTACATTTAAAAAAAACTACTTTTTTAAAAAATGGAAGCCAACACACTCTAGGTTATTATTCAAGGTTTGGTTTTGGAAATGGGTAGCTAGAAAGACAGTATCTTTCACAGCTTATCTCGATATGTCTAGGATTTAGTGCCATCTATTAAAAGGAAATGACATTTGATCTAGCAATTTATAGTGGTTTCCTTTAAGGGGAATTTTATGAGGCTTCTCTTGGAAGAAGTCCAGGAACTAACTTCATAGCAGTGGGGCAGTTATAAATTCTGTACCTCAAATACCAATCTTACCTGCACACGGGCACACAGAGATTCTGGGACTTGGTACTTCAATTCATCTGCTGTTCGTTGAGATTTTGGCAATAGGAAAGGATAGGAAAGGGACCTGTATTTTGGCTTCATGATCTTAAAAATAAAATCAGAATTACTTAGAAGGCTTTAATCTCACTCTCAAGTTGAAATCTTATGCATATTTTCTTGGATATAAGCTCCACTGAACACACTGGGACTTAATTCTATGATTAGAACATTTCTTTCTGAACTGCTTTTGAGATGCCCCACACAGTTACAGTTTTAGTTTCAGGGCTGGGATATTTGTCAAATTCTAAACACAGGAGAGATTTTCATTTTCAGATCAACTTGCTGATTACAACATTTTAAGTGATGTTTCTTTAACTAAATTCTGCATAGATCTGTATTATGCACATGCAGCCAATATGTATTTAAGTGCTTACTGTGCTTGACAACCTGGGAGAAGAAGCCAGCTGGAATTCCTAATGATCCATCAATAATTTCACAAATTGCCCACTTATTTTCAGGTTTACTGTGATTTACAGGCAAGATGACAAGAACAGTTCATGTGCAGACACTCAACCCTCATTTACAAATGGAGCACTGTAAGGTGGCCGAGCAGCATTTCAGACTACACGCTGGGTCACTTCACTGAGAGTTTAAAAAAGGGGAGGCAGAGTCCCTACCTTTGTGAAATTCCAGCGCTGAATGAAGTGTCGAGCCACATCCCGAGCTGCTTTACCATGCACAACCGAGGCAATGTCATGCCATGGCATCCTTGGCATAGTGTAGCGATCAATGAAATCTGTTTCCGAAGAAGTAGGCGTGTTAGTCTGTCTCAGCATGTTGGCCAAATGAAAGGGGAAAACATGAGCTTTCATGGATCAAAAGTCATTTCTTCAGATACATGGCCTGAAATCCTGTTGTTTTGTTATACAAAAAGGTGTAACATTCAGTTATTCCTAACCTGCAATTAAAGAGTCCCTGCTGGGATTCTCAAGGATGCACAAAGCCAGCAGAGATGCCCCTGCGACTCCCAGCAGGTGAGCAGATAGGAATGACTGGCTCCAAGTTAAACATTTTGCATAACAAAGCAACAGGATTTCAGCCACAGAAGACTAATACTATGTCCTCTGCATTTATATATGTCCCCATGACCGGGTGAATGCATAGAATCGATCATAGACAAAGTCACAATGCATTGTTGACCCAGGAATGGGACTATCAAAATGTTAGTTACTTAAAACTGTGGCCCACAGGCAGGATGATTAGCTGTATGTTAAGTAGATTTGGCTGTCACAAGAATGCTAGGTCAGAGTTTTTATATTTTATAGGGATAAAGTGTTACATAAGAACCACAGTTTTTAATACACAATTGGGCTATTAATGCATCTTGTGTACTTCTTAGTACATATACCAATAACCCAACTGTCTGTAACATCATACGCCTATAAAATGGTGGCCTTCCTACACATACTCAGACCTCTCAGCATTTCTGTGACAGGCAAATTTACCAGACATACAGTTTATCAGCCTGCCTATGGCCGGCAATTTTTCGTAAAATGAAGTGTGCTGCTTATATACCACTCCACATATTTTAAAGCAGTCTCTGGGACGTTTATTACTTAATTATAGAGGCGACGCATTGGTCCTTCCAGTGAGCTGGGTACTGAGTTCAACAACAGGATGGAAGGCTGAGTCAAGCTGGCTATCTGAGCTTATCCGGATCAAACTCAGGTCATGAGCAAAGTCTTGACTGCAGTACTGCAGTTTAACCACTGTGCCATAAGGCTCCAAGTACTGTGTTTAACATCTCCATAGTCCATTCCTGTGTCAACAATGCATTGTGACTTTGTCTATTGCCTGCACCTTTCACCGGATCATGACCCCTCATGGGGATATGTATCAATGCATACTGTAGTGTGAGTATCCCATGTGTCTGAAGAAATGGATTTTGATGCATGAAAGCTTCTATTGAAACAAGTTTGTTATTCTTTGAAGAGTCTCAATATTTCATACTTGGGTTGTTGTTTTTTTCTTATTTTCTCTCCTCACCTTTTTTATTTCTGTTTAATTTTGCCAACACAATGAAATCTATGTAAGCAGAACAGAAATCAGGCATTATTTAAAAGAGGAATATCTGCTCTTCCACAGACATACTTCAGAGAGACAAACTTGTTCGCTAAGGGAAACAGGGGCCGAACTAAATAGGCCTTTCTCCTGATCCAGCAGGTATTGTTATGTCCCAAACTCATTTTCTCATAATGGAAGGTTTCCTTGAATGACAGGCACATTTCCCATGGAGCAGGAGACAACAAATTCATTCACTCTTAATAAGCCCTAGCGTTCTGTCTTTTCCTTTTTTGCACCTTCAAGGACCTTGCCAGTTTCTGCTTTCAATCTAAAACAAACCACAGTTTGTGGTAATATCCCACCTGAGGGGATGGGATGGTTCAACCTTCTAGAAAGATCCATTCTTCTACTAACAATATTATATTTTGCATACAGTCTGCCTTTTACTCCGAAGCACTCCTATTTTTTAAATTTATAGTAAGAAAATGACAGAAAAGACGAGAAAACATGCATGGGTAACAAGTAGAAAAGGATGTTGCCATGTTGGGATTGTCTTGATACCCCTAGAGTTATATGAATAAGGAAAGGCAATTGAACAATGAAAGCCTTTTAAAGAAAAATTTGCTGGCTAATGAACAAACCAGGACTGAAAAGTCTTGGGAATGGCCCTGTTAGGCAACAAGGTGAAGTGACTTATTTCAGGCTGCACTACGTGTGGAGAAAAGTTGAAGACAGTTGTCAGTGTCTCAACGTTGTAGCAAAACATTTTAAAACACCCTTAGCCTGTGGCAGGAGAAGGGAGACTATTTGTGCTCCACCTTTGGTCAAGAAAAATGATTTAGATCAGCAGTGAAGCCATGGCTTGATCCTGTTTGTTGTGACTGACTCATGTAGGCATCCTTCAGTCTCGAGAGACTATGGCAACATGCTCTGAATAGGTCTTGGAACAGCATCTAATATGGCTGAGAAGGCCAATTTGAGAGTGACCATCCCTTCCACACTGAAGACAAATACAATCTGTCCCCTGTCCAGCTCTCTGATTTTGCTGCTTTTGGGACTGCCTCTTTGTCTCGGCCTGCTGGACAAGGGTCTCTTCAAATTGTGAGAGGCCATGCTACACCGCTTGCCTCTAGACTGAATGCTCAGATGTCAATGTTTCTCATCTGTTGACATCCATTCCTAAAGCCTTCAGATCCCTCCTGCAGATATCCTTGTATAGCAGCTGTGATCTCCCTCTCGGGCGCTTTCCCTGCAGTAATTCTCCATACAGGAGCTTTTTGGAATCCAACCATCAGCCATTCTCACAACATGCCCAAGCTAACGTAGATGTCTGTTTCAGTTTTTGTGTAGTAGGTTTATTTTGTACTATAATGAAAATTTAAAAATTAAAAAAAAAAGATGTCTGTTTCAGTAATATGACTGACCAGAGTAGAAACTAATCATAGTTTTCCAAATTTAGACATTTTAGGAAACTATGAATTGTTTAAGTTTCTGTTCTTCTTCCTTGGCATACAGACACAGAAGAGGGAGAGACGTGAGCATGTGAAGACAAGAATGTCCACGGCTCATTCACATGTCAGGAAGTTATTGCTTCCTATTCCATTGTGTGGAGCTGGAAGAAGGCTGTGAAAAGACAACAGCAAGCAACAACACCCTGAAAAAGCTCATTGACCCAGAGTGCTTTAAACCATCTATCACTCTTTTAAAATCTGTATCTCTAAACTTGCAGGTTTGAGTTCAATAACAGAGGAGTTCCTGCCCCTGAAAAGGGGTTCTGCCTCAGATCATACCACATCTCCAGGCCACAAAACAAAAGAAAGCAAACTGTCATAATTAGAGGAAAGAATAGTTATTTCATGCAGCAAGGGCACATACCAGCAAAGGGCTTATCAAGCTGAACCCAGTCTTTGAAGACAAAGTTGCAATAATCTTTTCCATGCCAGAACCTGGTTTCACCAAGAAGCTCTCCAACACCTGTCTTCAAGCTGCGGATCGAGCCTTTATCTGTCCCCAACAGTCAATGACATACAGATTTAAAAAAAAAACATTTAGAATGGTTTGCGAAACTAGATCCTGCATTGATCTGCACTGGAGTCATAATCTTTTCCCTTCCTTTTTATTCCATTTTCCTTCCTTCCCTAGTAAGGCAAGGGAGGGCCATACTCCAGAGGCAGCCCATCTGCTTTGTATGCAGAAAATTCTTAGTTCCCAGCATCTGCAAGAGAGGCAGGAAAAGCCTCCTGCCTGAAACCTTGAAGGTGTTGTTAAGCACACCAGTAATGGACTTCTTGGCTTGGACAGAAGGTCAACTCTGCAGGGGACACACAGATGCATGTGTGCACAAATGAACACACACAGAAATGCAGAAGTGAAAACTGACAAGGAACAGAAAAAGGATTTTGATAGTTTAAAGATTCTCACCAAAGTTTTACACTTCCCAGGACACACTGCAAAACAAGGCACATCTTGCCTTGGAAAGCCACTCCTTTGGGAGGCTTGATGCATGTCACACACAGAGAACCATTCATTAATTTAAAATATGATTACTAACACCATGTATAATTGATAAATAAGCATATTCTTTAGTCAGTGGAGAACAAAAATCAGTGCACTGGAAAATGTGCATAACTAAAGACATACATCACAGGAAACGTCTATGGAAAATCCATACAAACTTCCATGCAGAAAGAAAAAAAAAACTCTTGCAACCAGAGTGGGATGAGAACCTAGCTGGGATTTGGGGAAATACAATGAAATCAAGACAGTAAGCTTTTCACAAGCCAACCAGCAGCCCATTTGCAGATTCAAAAATCCACAAGGCACACATGGGTGGCACAGCTCATTTTAATGGTGCACCTTACATCCTGGAGGCTTCTGGATGCTCATATCTCCATTTTCAGTATGTTTTTTTTAATAAGTCCTGATAGTTAGATGACCAACTAAAAAGGCTAGGGTCACGTTCAGGCAATCTCTGATATGGATAATATTAAGCTAGACAGACTAGCTGTCTGACTCTGTATAAGGCAAATATGCAAGTCATGCCCATGTGTTAGTCAAAGCTGTATCCATTGCTTCCTCTCTTGCACTAAAACTGCCACCCATCAAAATGACTACAAAATGACTCACTCGACTCGCTGTCTAGACTGCTCACACTGTCTGCGTGGTGGAGGCCGTGCCGATGGAGCTGCTTATAGAGGCTGAATCTGGCAAATTTCCTGGGCCTTCCTAGTCCTTTCATTCTTGAAGGATCTGGAGGGTCATCAAAGTTTCCATGCAATGACAGTTTCACCGCAGACTCTGATTGAGGCCCAACAGCTGGCGCTGCAGCTGTCTCTGCTGAAGGCTTAAGACAGAAAATAGACATGTCTGATGAAGTGGACCTGTCCACAAAAGCTCACATTAAATATACAGTATATATATATATATAAGTTAGCCTTTTAACTTCTGCCACAATGTTTTTATCTTTTTTTACTTTTTACTTTCTATTTTGTTTTCACAGACTAACATGGCTACTTCTTCTACAAGAGACAGGTAGTTACTGATCTAAATCAGAACTGGGAAACTTCTAGATTTAAAATCCCCAAATCTTGTGCCAACCATGGCAACTGGGTAGGCTGGCTAGGGGATTCTGATAGATGTGATTAAAAAAAAAACATTTTCCAATTTCCAATGGAAAATGCTGGATGCCAAAAAATATGGCACGGCTAATATGTATACCTTCATACATTGGGATGGATCAAAGGATCAAAAGTTTCATGTTATGGAAACCCAATGTATTAAAGAAAAGGGCTCCTTTTCTTGCATTCAGAAGTGTCATGCCGTCTCTTCTCCTGAAAAGACAGCCTAAAGAGAACTGCTTCAAATGAAATAGAAGACCAATGCAGATGTGTTTCCATGCCTGTCTTCTGTCATTGATACTCCTTAAGCAGGTTTGTTGCCAGATCCTGTTCCACTGATTCACATGTGCAAGCTTCCCAGATTTCCTACGTGGGTAAATAATAGGCTTAAGCCAAACACTGGAAATAGTGCTTCTGTATCAGACGAAAACATAACGTTCTTCCATGGAAACAGTTCAGATGGTCAGCTGTGAATCACTGAAAGTATTAACACACACTAAGAGAAAGACAAAAAGCAAGAGGCATCTCTCGTTCTTGGGATATCCATGGCAGCCTTCCCCAACCTGGTGCTCTCCAGATGTTTAGAATTGCAAGGCCCATCATTCCCAGGCCCCAATAAGGTAGATCTCAATGTGAACTTGACAGGTTCATGTCAGTCAAAGAGAAATAAAGATTAGTTGTGCCCCGCTTTACGATTGCCCCGCATTACGACGAATCCGCTTTATGATGATCTTTTTGCGATCTCAATTGCAATTGCAAAACGATGGTCTAATTGGGGGTATTTCGCTTAGTGATGATGGGTTCCCTGCTTCGGGAACCGATTTTCGCTTTACGATGATCAAAAACAGCTGATCGTTGGGTTTTCAAAATGGCCGCTGGGTGCTTAAAATGGCTCCCCGCTGTACTTAGGGATGAATTCCTCACTATACAGGCACCGAAAATGGCCGCCATATGGAGAATCTTCACTGGACGGCAAGTTTTTACCCCACTGGAACGCATTGAATGGGTTTCAATGCGTTTCAATGGGTTTTTTATTTCGCTTTACAATGTTTTCGCTTAATGGCGATTTCCCTGGAACGGATTATCGTCGTTAAGTGAGGCACCACTGTACATACAAATGCCCTAGATTCAGCCTGCTTTTTTGAAAGAATCTCCGATACACAGATTTATGAATTCCCAAACCAACACCTGGGATTGCATACATACATACCGAAAGATTTGTCGAAGACTCCGATTTGGTTGCCGTCATCCGTTTTGCACTGCCCACATCAGTTAGACGATGCTCGTTGTCGTCCCATCTGCCATAAGCCAAATCAATGCCTCCAACAAAAGCGATGGACTGGTCAATCACCACCAGTTTCTCATGGTGGGCCCACAAATAAACAGTAGACGAGACATGATCAGGGTGCCTCATTACCTACATGAAAGGAAATCAACCTATATCAAAATAAGGTGAGGGCTCCTTTTAAATGGGTTTAAAATCGAACTGCTAAGGTGGTTTTATATTTGACCAGTTGTTTGGCTGTCTTTGCTGACCAAGAAGTTCATGAAGGCAAGAAATCTTAAGCATCAAAGCAATAGGCTGGTGCTCAATCCATCTACCTCTCCCAACACTTCCCCTCACCACTGCTTTTCCTTGAAATGTGGCAATCAGAAAAGGGCCTGGAGACAGTTGTAGGGCAAAGCGTAGGGCAAATGAGAAAGGTATAACACCCAGTCAAATTGGGGGGAAGGAAACAAGTGGATATGAGAAGCCTCAGTCCTGCGCCTAGTATGCTTCAACATTTTTAATAATCGTTTTGATGAGGGGGTTTAGAGAAAATGTATCAAATTTACAGATGACACAAAATTGGGTGGAATAGCTAATACGATCTGGAATAGCTAGATTTCAGCTAAATATCAGGAAAAATGTCTTAACTGTTAGAGTAGTACAACAATGGAACCAATTGCCTCAACAGGTGGTGAGCGCTCCAACACTGGAGGCATTCAAGAGAAAATTGGACAACCCTCTGTCAGGTCTACTTTGATTTGTATTCTTGCATTGAGCAGGGGGTTGGACTTGATGGCCTTATAGATCCCTTCCAACTTAATTATTCTATGATTCCCATCCCAAATTGCCCCATTCCAGCACTTCATTGCACCTTTTCAGTGGGGATTTGAGCTGTCCACCAATGGGACTGAAATATATATCTAGGTACAGTATTTTTAACTGTAAGAGTTAAAGACAGGATTAGGAGTCTTGAAATCCTGGTTAGCACAGCTAATGGTAAAGACCGCTGGGAGTTTTAGTCCAAGAACATCTGAGAAGACAAGGTTGGGAACCACTGGGTTACAGAAAACAGCTAAATTTTGGACACTGTCACGTTCTGCATTACTTTCCACAAAATTCAAAGAGTCTGAGGGTAAATCAGTTTGAACATACTGCAGATAGGTCTGCTTCTGCTGCTAAGTTATGACCTTTTTTTCCAAGAGGCTGTTTCTTTGCAGGTTGTTTTCAAAGTTATTTTGGCACAAGGAAATGATAGCAACAGCAATGCTACAGAAACTGTAGCCACGTCTATCTTGTCCTAAAAAGAAAGCAACAGCATAGATGCCAAAAACAGCACAAATACCTTGATATTGGGATGTAGACGCATTAGGGTACGCTTTGTGTATTCGCTGTTAATTCCAAGAGCCAGCTCCACCTCTTTGTAAAGCATCACAAAGATTTTCACACCTTGTTGCTGTCAAGAAACAAAACATGGGCACATGGGATGCACAAAATGATGGGTTTACTATGTTTATTTGCATAGGTGCCGAAAGACGTCTGCTTGTCACAGGTTTTCTTCACCTATATATATTGCATTTAGTATATTTGTTTTGTGATTGGTTATTGCAAAGTAGACAAGGGATTTGATAATTTGATTTTAGAGGCACATATGTCTGAGAAAACGGCAAGGAAAACTGGTTAGTCATAACATATAGGCATTCCCCTTAATTTTTAGTTTGACTCTCAAACCTTGAACACAAAGCAAGTAGGTTTATATCCATTTTATGATAGATGTCTTTACTTGTGGGGTTATCCTGTTGTGACTGTAATAAAACAAATAAAAATAACTCAACATTGTTGTCTATGTAATATTAAGCAAACTATAGAAACGAAGAGCTTGAAAGTCTGCCCATATCATTGGGAGAGGTTCTACATTTTTTTGAACACAATAAGGGGATCACAGCAGGACCTTTTCGGTGGTGGCGTTTTGCAGTGACATGTTTTCCCCAAGGAAATTCCTGCTGCCCTTTTCTTTTCTCTCCTTCAGAAGGAAAATAAATAAACCTTCCTGTTCAGTAAGGAAGAGAGCCACCGTACCTATAAAGCATAATGTATTATTCTGTCTTTATGGTATTCTCATGTTAGGAGCAAATGATTCTGTTTACAGTTTTAAGCTGTAACATACAGTTAAGTTTCACTGGGCAAAACTCCTGTTGCATAAATATGTGCCAGTATATCCTTGATCAGTCATTAGAAATATTTAATTTAATCTAATGGAAGGTTTCCTTTCCTCGCCGCCAGCCCCACCTTCAGCTTCTGAAGCTGTTTAGGTCTCTTTTTTGCCCTATATTTCTGAACAGTCAAAGTCCCACCCAGTTCTCTCCTCCCTGGCCACCAAAACTCATTCAGCTCCTAAAATTTCGCCAAGTATTGCCTCTGCTACATTCTTAATAGCTAGGAACACATGAACTTTATTTTATAAAAATGGGCATGCAGAATCAAGAACACTGGATTGTGTAATAGCAACGTGTTCACATGCTGTCCTCCTGCAGCCTTTATTTTAACGTATTTACAACCTATGGGGCAGTAGAGAACATTTAGAACATATTCATAATGCCTCCCAGTCAATGTTTTATTAAATCAAACATATTGTTTAGAAGTTTAAATGCACATGACATTTCATTTTCTGGGAACAATTCCTAGCCTACTGTGACATCAAGTACCTGCCAGAGATGGTTTCACTCCAGGGAGATGATGCTTTTTAGAGAGGAACACAACAAATTAATATGTGTTGGCTTCTCTTGGGCTGTGAGTTGGAATGTGGAGAGGACAATGGCAAGAACACTGTTGTCAGCAGGCTTCCCACCCAGGGTCAAGAGCACGGACCGAGCTACCCAAGGAGGATACTGAGGAGATCTGGAGGATGGATAGCATGCCCAGCAACTGGGCCTCACACTGAGGCCCTGCTCATGGAGGTGATGATGGAAACCCTGGGGGAGGACAGACAGCTTCTAGAAGGGAGGAAGATGGTGGTTTGCCCCGGTGTACCTATACTCTTGTTTCTGACAATAATATACTCTGCCTTTCCTCCAATTAGTTGAAGGTGGTGCACATGGATTTCTTCCTTCTCTCCTCATTTTCACCGCAACCTTGTAGAATAGATTTTGCTCAGAGATGGTGATGGGCAACACAATGAGCTTCGTGGTCAAATATGTTTGGGGGTGTCAGACATGGTAAAATTATCCCGTGTCCCATAACATGGCAAGGGGGCATTTAAAGCCTTTTTTTAAAAAAAATCAAGGTCTGAGGCCCACAGTTGGTCCTGGCAGGTTGCCTGTGGCCCTCAGGTTGTCCTATGGGCACCCTGACATCAAACACCCCTTTGGACCCATCGGAGTTCCAGCATCCAATTAAACTGTGCTTGCAAAGGCTTTTTAGGACGATGATGGAAAAGTCCCATTAGAATGCTCTTCCACTCGAAGCTCAATAACACGGTCCAAGCAGTGCAACAGTAAAGTATGACTACAGCCAGACAATGTTCTCTCCTAATTAGATCTCTATTCCCTCTGAGCAGATCAATGCCTACCATTAGCAACGTAATGAGAATCCTTTCTGAATACAGACACACATAATAAATCATCCCACATTGTGATGGTATCTTTCTGAAGAGTCAATTTCTACTATCCTCACTATCACCATTTCCTATCACTTATATGGGGCCAAAAAGTCCATTGGTGATTAAAGAAAAGAACAGGAGTAGGTAAGCTGCCTCCCGCTTGCCTCAAAAATCAGTTGGGCTTTTTGAGGTTCAGGTCAAGCACTTGGAAATCTGCAATGTTTGGAGCTCTGGTGGGGCCTCTTGCAGACAAGGAGAGGCTTACTGGAAGCTATTCTCCTTTCCTCTGTTATTGGTTATACTTTCACAATTCTTCTGGAGAGAAGTTGCAGGATTGATTTCCCACATGCCTCTTTGCCAGGGGTGGAACTCAATGATCCACGTGGTCCCTTCCGGGTCTGCAATTTTAAGGTGACAAAATGGTAATGATCCCCCACTATAACCTTTGCTTTGGAAGAGATTGTGTGGGCTGTCACATGAGCAGGAGAGCAATGGAGCTGAGACAAGGGGCTACCAAAAGAGTGAGCTGTGATGGATTCAAAATGGCGGCAATCAATTCATGTGGAGTAGGTTGCATTCAAGCTCCTTTCAGGCATTCTCCCCATCTCTTAGGTGGTTACCCAACCTAACCTCTGGGAAATGGAGGATAATAATTCTATAGAAGAAGAAGAGAAGAAGAAGGAGAAGAAGGACAACAACAACAACAACAACAACAACAACAACTACTACTACTACTACTACTACTACTACTACTACTACTACTACTACTACTACAATGACAACAACAGGATACTCAGGTTGTTGGTCATCACTAGCCATCTAGAATTAGTCAATGTCTACCTCTCTCATGGGGCTGATGTGAAGATATAACAGGAAGGTGCAACAGAAACTGAAATACTTTTGTCTCTGAAAACTGCCACAACGGGGAGGAACAGAGGCCTGGATGTCACTTTGAGTTTATTTGGGGGAGGGCATGATGCAAATGTAATCAACAAATAAAGTGTAAAATAAGTAAGACAGAACTTTACAAGAGCTCCTACCATGTGTAGTAATGGTGTCCTGTAAGTCAAGAATACTACCTCAGCCACAAATTCAAGAGGTGGCCGCAAACAAGCTACTCACCACTTGCTCCAAAATGGCGGCCAATGCTTACCTATTGGTGCTTTATATGATCTGAAAAACAAGGCATACTTACTGCTTTCCTCCTCAAAATGCAGTCCAGCCTCCAGCGATTGCCTTCCACTACAGGACGCTTCATGAATATTTCTGGGCTCAGCCTGTAAAAACCAAAGGAAATCCAGTAGCCCCACTTCAACCAGAAGCTCTTCTTTAAAGTCTTAACTGGCTGGCTGCAGTCATTATGAGTGAATAGAAAGGGGCCAAACAGAACATAATGTTGGGATAGGTGCAAAAGTTCTCAGGTTTAGTTCCTGGCTTCTCTAGCATCTATCAAAGCATTTCTTACAGACATGCCAGTCTAAATGAAAAGCACAGCCAGATGTGTTGTTCCATTTTTTGCCAATGCTGAGAGCAGGTCTTCTGTAAAGCTAATAGCTTTTAATTCTCTACTCAGGGCCAAGCCAGTTACAATAAGAATAGATCACAACATGTTGGCCAGAATCCTATTTGTGTTTGTTTAACCTGCTGTAGATAATTGTGCTTCACTGACACGCTGCTAGGACTCACGTCGATTGCATGTTGGGTCACATCCCTGACTGTATAAGTGAGGCGCACCCCAGTATTTTCTCAATGAGTTTCAATTATAGTAATTAACAGTTGCATGCCATTAAGTCAGTTCCAACTTCAAGGAAGGTTTCCTAGGCAGAGAGTACTCAGAAGTGGTTTACCATTCCCTTCTTCCTGGGACTGTGCAGCTTGCCCAAGGCCACACAGGCTGGATGCTCTCTGGCTCTTTATAGACAACTCCCAGAATCCCATAGCTACATTAGCCATGGGATTCCGGGACCCACAATCCCTCCAAAAGTGACATTTCACATCTCTGGCTTCTTCCTGCTTTTGAGACAGGGCTTTTATTGTGAAAAGCCCTTACCTCATTCAAGGAATTCTACCTCTGTGTTGAACATCATTGTATTCCATTGGTCATCCTCCCACTTTCACCCCACTGCCTTAGTCTTTTACCGTAATTCAAAAACTGCTTTTAAGGAAGAATGGGCTGAATGTGTTCTGACTGGCAGTGCTGCTAACCAACCCCTCCAACCCTTCCTTATCCAACATTCGGGGGGGGGGGGGGACAGCACACCCATTTGGTATTACCAAAAAAAGGGGGGGAGGGCTCAAATAATTTATTTTCTGAATGTACTTTCTATTCATTGTTCCCAACAAAGCTACAGTACATGCAGCAGCCAACATCTGGGACCAAGTCAACAGTCGATTGTTTGTGAAGTGAGCACACTGAGTAACTTGTCACTCAAGTGTGGAGGAGGAGAAAATGCGACTGGAGGAGTGAGAAATACATGCAGAAAACCATGCCACCCTCGTCTAAAGGAGTTAATATGGAAGTGCTGCCCTGTTTTTATACTGTATGTGAATTAGACTTAAACCTGTTCATGTGGTTCAATGTGAATGGTATTACTTACCCCCCCCCCCCCACATGCATGCACTGAGACTCTGCCCTACAGAACTGAGATTAGCACGACGGTGATATAATTTAACTTGTATACTATAATGTGGGTTTAGGTAGGAATTAATGAGTTAGGTAAATTCTGGCCACAAGCCATATGTGCCCCCCAAAAGAGTTGCCCAAATGCAGGCCTGCAACCCACCCATCAGCACCCATATATCCCCTAATTTATTTATTTGCTCAAAATGTATGTGCATATTGGACATCAGAGTGTTCCACTCATAATCCACCCAGTCCTATCTCATTGCTTTCTTGTTTTTCTTTAGTTTAAGAACTGTTTTTAAGGAGGAAAAGACTGAATGGCTGCAAATTACAATGTTGCCACATTTTACCCTCCTCTTGGTTGTTTCAGGCGGTGAGTGGTTCTTTTCCAAACCAGACGTCACTTAGAACAACTCAGGAGCAGCATGTTAATTTAAAGGCAAAATTGTTCCTTGCAGCCACCAGGGGGCATGAAAAGACTTTTCCATGCTCTCTCTCTCTCTCTCTCTCTCTCTCTCTCTGTGTCTGGGTGTGTGCACATGCACGCACATGCCTTCTAGGGTCCAGAAATGGGCATGTGTCATCCCTAGACTTCTTGAATTATCTCATCCGTAGAATACACAGTGGAGAGATTATCTCTATAAGTGGCAATGAAAGTATATTTTAAGAGGTGATTATACAGATACCTCTCCCCTCCTTTTTTGTTTTTACTCTTCATACCTCTGACCACTACCACACACAAAATATTTGAGTTGAAGCTAAGAGCTGACTGTACCATGACAGGCTTTCAACACTGGTAACATCAAGAATTGGATCTTGTATATTTCCTCCCGACAGCACAACTCAAACAGGACAAAAGTGTGCAAGCACGTTATATTTGCCCAAAGTGGTACCCTGTAACATAGCCAAAGTGTTATCCTCAGTTGCTTAGTAGCTACTGGAGAAGACCAAAGGATCACCACAAGTGATGAAATGCAGTGGGATAGCCAGACATTGAGGCATACATAGTGGAATGGCCACAGAAACCTTTGGCTCTTACTTAAGGCTGGCCAAACCCTAGGGGAGAGAGGCAAATTCCTGCCACACTGCGAAATTTTTGTAATGCAACAGCAGTTCCAGCTAAACAGAAAGTCCAGTTGGCAAATGTCATGCTTGTCATCTGCCACTGCATTTGAATTACAAAGCGGAAAAGTACAGGCAGGAAGCAGGGGCAGATTTTAAGAAAATCCACAAGCCCCATTTGCAATCCCTCCCAAGGTTAACTGAATCATTCTTTGCTCTGTGGTCTTCTAGAAACCAGTTAGAAGACCACAACAAAATACAGGCAGGAAAGAGGCTCCTTCTCTCCCCCAGGGCTCCCATTTGTGTTCTGGATCTTTTAATTCAGCTGGGAGGTGAGGAAGAATCCTTTAAGAAAGTGACAATCAAACTGAAATCTGACCAGTTGGTTTTGAAGCCACTTCTGTCATTTGGGTGTGTGTTTGTGTGTACGTGTGTGTTTTAAAGGGCTGTTTCTCCTTTGTTTTCCAAGCCAAGTGTCCTGAAAAGGCCTTTTGATGAAAGAAAAAGAAAAACTCAACAACAACCCCTCTCAGTCTCTGAGACAGTTGTTTCTCTTGCCAAACCATCTGGTCCTGCTGCTAAGTTTCCATGCCGCAAAGGGCCCTGAACAGTGCCTCCTTGTCCGTAAATGTTCTAAGAGGTACCAGGAGATGGAGGAGGAATACGATGGGGGAAATTGAATACGCACCACCAATCTGTGATGAAAATCTCTTCTTTGGCCGCTTCCATGGCATTTGCAACATCTTCAAAGTATCCCTTTGCATTCACATACCTAGAAGCAAGGAGAGTATTGTATTTTCTAGTCAACAGAGAAGAGGAATGAAGAGGGAGGGAAGGGGAGAGGAATTTAATGTGTCTGGGGAATGTACTCAATGCAGCTTTCACACAGCCCCAAATCATCATAGATAGGGGGAAAATCAGGATCCAGGTGGATCAATGTCCCCAGAACACCTAAGCCAGCACAGTCAGTGCCCACATGCTAGCTGGGATATTCAAATAACTCTTGACCTAACTAGTAAATCCCCCCCCCATTTCTGCAAATGACAAAGTTGTCAATCAAATAAGGAGGAACAGGATTCCCATTTGGAGGAATGTATGATTTAAAACTCAACTGCTAGTTCCAACTAGAGGAGACTCATTACATCCCTTAGATTTACACACTTACTTCCTATTTTCAGTGGTTTTACTATTGTCAGGATTAGCAACTGAAATGCAGAATAGGCAAATTCGCAGCTACTCCTGGTGGCCGTCATAGCACCCCCATAGTCATGGTGTGCATTTCCAAGACCTTGCTACACGGATCGCACATGTGCATATTTGCGTAAGTTAGGCACTTGAATTTAACCAAACTCCGGGAGGCAGTGGAAGACAGGAGGGCCTGGTGTGCTCTGGTCCATGGGGTCATGAAGAGTCGGACACAACTTCACGACTACACACAAAAAAAGGCACTTGTCCCAAAAACTAGGATAACAAATGATTATTTTTAAAGGTATTAATAATATATCTCCCCCAGGGAATTAACAACAGCTGAGGGAGGGGGAGGAAGAATGGAGAAAAGGAAAATGGTACAGCAACTTTGAGAGATTTGGTCACAGATGATTTATATCCCATACGATGTCCCTTTCAGCTAACTTTGCAATCAATTGAAAGTGTAAGTCCATTCTACGTTGCTCATGTTTATTTATTAACAACCTGAGGCCTCTAGTCATAATTTCTTCAAAATACTGGTCAAAACCCTCCTGCCAGCATAGGGGAAATGGTCTCACTAGCAGCAGCAGAGTGTCATTAATTAAAGAGTCCTCACTTTGACTTTGCATTGCTTAAAGTTTGTCTCATTGTGCACACCTCACACAGAGTCAGAAATTGAAGCAAGAACTTTTCAATTAGCGGCAATCTGCCGCTTGTGGTGATATCATTTCCCCTATGCTGGTGTAAGTTATGGAAGAGTATTTTGGCTACAGTTTCTGTTCTTCAGTTGTGAAACAGTATTTAAAAACCTAAGACCTTAAGAAAAACTATGGTGGATGAGGCCAAAGGCCTGTCTCAGGGATGACCAACCTCCAGGGGCCAATTTCATATCTCCAGGATCCACTGGGAGCATTGCTTATGCTCCTAAGCATTATACATAACAATGAGATAGCATTATCACAACAATACACCCACAACAAAAACACACTGATCACCATAATCACCCATCTCCTGAAAAGGACAAAAGCTGATCCCACAGCTATAAATAATCAACTCCCAAACAAACTGCACCAGAGCACAGACAGAGTTCTGACTCCTGTCCTCTGAAGATGCCAGCCACAGAGACTGGCAAAACGTTAGGAAGAACAACCTTCAGAACATTGCCAAAGAGCCCGAAAAACCCACAACAATCATTAGATCCCGGCCATGAAAGCCTTCGCGAATAAATTATACATACCATCTCTGACACTTAAAGGAATACGTATATATTTAGCATGAATGATGCTGTTAGATAGAAATGAGTTCAGAAACCTCCATTGCCCTGAACCTCAGAACCCACAGATCTGGCAAGGTTTGTCTGCCAAGAAAGCAGATAATTCCCTGGATCTCCAAACTATTTGAACAGTGCCCCATCATTTCTTACCACTTTACCAAGGTGTTATCCTGGACAGCAGCATAAGAGCCAAATCTATGATGTTGGAGGAAGTTCTTGCCATTTTTCTGAATGAATGCTTCTATTCCTTGGCCCCACCACAAAGCATGCCTATAGCTGTTGCATTTCAGAATAAGTGACCTAGGTTGGAAAAAGAAAGCAATGTAAACATCACAATGCAATCTACTATGATTGGACATATGCCTTCATTTTTATTTTTCTGAATATAATCAGGCCAGATAGCTGCAATTTTTGAGAGATAATCCCCATGATTTACCCCAGTCCACAGAAACATACAGGAAGATGAGTAGATGAATGCAACTGGGCCTTCTTTGATCTGCTGATCAAGGAAGGTTCTAACTTAAATACTGGAAAGAGATAGCTTAAATGTCATCCTCTGATTATGGAGCTGGAACACAAGAATGTGATAGTTTAACTGGTCAGTGTGTTAGGTATCTGGCTATGGAGCCAGAGGTTGGGAATTTGATTCTTTATTGTGTGTCCCAAGAGAACAGCCAACCTGTGTGGCCTAGGAGAGACTGCACAGTCTCAGAGCGCTCCAGAAAGGTAAACCATTTACAAATACTCTATACTTAGAAAAAAAATGGAAAGGTTCTATCTATCTCTCTCTCTCTCTCTCTCTCTCTCTCTCTCTCTCTCTCTCTCTCTCTCTCTCTATCTATCTATCTATCTATCTATCTATCTATCTATCTATCTAATCTATCTATTAAATTTATACCCTGCCGCTCTAGACCATGTCTACTCGGGGCGGCTTACAACATAAAAATCAATATAAAATATATATAATCATTAAAAATACAGTTACTATTGTCATAAGTCAAAATGTTATTATCTGTAAGTTGGCTAGATAGCTCAGTGAGTCACATATCTGGCTGTGGAGTCAGAGGTTGAGAGCATAATTCCTCCTGTGCCTTCCAAAAGAAGAATCAACCTGTAGAATCTTGGGCAAACTGCAAGGTCCCAGAGCACCCCCAGAAAAAGGGAAAGATAAACCACTTTTGAGTACTCTACACCTAGAAAACCCCAAGTCAGAACTGACTTGATGACACACAATTATTACTATTATTCAAGTGTGGAGAGGAACAGAATGAAGAAGCTTTAAAGAGGCCACAGGCAGCTGGAAACCACCGCAAGTCCCAGATGCATTTCACAAAAAAGCCATCAAGAGTCCTCCTTCCACCATGCACTCCATGATACTGAATTTGATATGACCAAGGTAGCCTGACCTTAGGACAGAAAGTGGTAGGGAGGCACAGGAGACAACCATGTTACTGCTCCCAGACTTTGGAATTCCCTTCCACAGGAAGCTAGGCTGGACCCATCTTTACTGTCCTTCCACAAGGAAGTGAAGACCTTTCTTTTCAGGCAACCTTTCCTGGTTGGGAGATCTGGGTTCTAATATCCACTGAACTACAAAACCCACTGGGTGATTTTGAGCTGGTCTATCTCCCATTCTTCTCACTCTGACCTATCCCATAGGGTTGTTGGGAGGATAATGTACCTACCTTGGAAGGATGGAAGGCTGAGTGAACCTAGAGCCACCTACCTGGGATTGAACCTGGGTTGTGAACAGAGTTTTGGCTGTAGTGCTGCAATTTAACCACTACACCATGAGGCTTCTTATGAAAAGGGCTAAATAATATGGGGAACTGCCACAAATCAATGTGTGTACATTTCTCACCTGGAGAGATTGTCTATGCGTAGCCCATACTTTGTTTCTGTCTCCTTCTTGCCAATCTTTATGCTGAATTCTTTATCCACCAGCAGGACAAATGAAATGGCTCCACTGTCTGGCTTCACATAGAGTAAAAAAGAATCCTTTACTACTAGCCACCTGAGAAAAAAGATGCAAAAGAACAGGACAGATTTTTAGAGACTCAGCAAAGGTAAATGCAGGCGGTTGTTGGGCAGGTCCATTTATTTCTATAATAAAATGATACTTATTTCCCCATTGTTGTTATGTGCTGTCAAATCGTCTCCAACCTATGGTGACCCAATGAATGAGCGATCTCCAAAATGTCCTGTCCTCAACACCCTGCTAAGTTCTTGCAAACCCAAGCCTGTAGCTTCCTTTAGGGAGATGATCCACCTTACATTTGGTCTTACTCTTTTCCTGCTGCCTTCAACCTTTGCCAGCATTATTGTCTTTTCCAGAGAATTCTGCTTTCTTGTGGTATGTCCAGAGTACGACAACCTCAGATTCAACATTTTTGCCTCCAGAGATAGTTCAGGCTTGATTTGATCTAGGACCTATTTCTTCATTAGGGTAACAGAAACAAACTCTGTTTTCATGCTGTGCCCATAAGGATGCTAAGAACTGGATGAATTTGAAGTGCATTGGCTGCACAGGTTCATACTATTTTACAAGAGTTGACAAAGAGTATTTTGTTAGTTTTGCTCTAATCTATCAGGTATATAGAAACAGTTGTACATCACAGAGTGACAGGGGTGAGGAAAAGAGGAATTTTACTGCTGTGTTTCACAAAGGGAAGTAATACATGCAATTATCTCAAGGGAGGGCGAGCAGTTAGTGGTTTTCCAAATCTTGCTGAGCTGCAAATCTTACCATCCCATTCCATTAACTGTGATATTGGTTGATGGGAAATGTACTTGAAAGAGAGCCATAAGTGGCCACCTCAGGTTCAACAAGCAATATGCATTTCAGTTAAAAGAAAGAAGACACCAATAACTGCAGTAACTATAGAATCATTACATACATTTGCCATACAAGCAAACTAATGCTCAAGATCTTACCACAAATATTTTTTGCCATATATGGAATGAGAGATGCCAGATGCTGGAGATGGATTCAGAAAATGAAGAGTCATTAGGGGTTATACTGAAAATACATGTTGATTACAGAAGCCTATCAATTTTTTTTTGGGGGGGGGAACCATTTGTGTTTTTACAGTATGGATTATAAAAAGCTATGGACCATTTTAAAAAAACGGGTGTGCCACATTTGATTATCCTCTTATGTTAGTGACAAGAAGTTACTGTTAGGACAGAATATGAAAAAACAGAATGGTTTATCTTAAGCAAAGGTAATCAACAAGGGTATATTTTACCTTCATATCTGCAGAATGTATTGTATAAAAAGTTGGATTTAATTCAGATGAAGGAGGAGTGAAAATTGGTGAAAGTACCATCAGTAAATTAAAAACTACTGATGCCACCAGTTTACTAACAGATAAGAGCAATGACTTGAACCAACTACTGAGGAAGCTTAAAGAAAAAAGTGAAAAAGCAAAGTTATAGCTGAAGATTAAGAAGATAAAAATAATGGCTATAAAAGACTTAGATAACTTCAATGCTGACAACGAAGAAATTAAAATTATTATCTTGGTTCAATCATCAGTCCAAATGGAGACAGCAGCCAAAAATACCAGAAGATAACAGAGACTTGGAAAGGAGGTTATGAAGAACTAGAAATTATCCTTAATAGTAAGAATGTGTTGCTGGAGGCCAAAGACAAGATTGTTTCTTATGTTGGGGTTTCTGATGGTTGGATGGATTGTCAGGATATTATGATCCACAATATAGAATTTACTCATTATTACATGAACTAAAGTTTGCTAACAGGTCAGCACATGAAGCTGATGCAATCCATGAAATGTGCATTGGACATGAGGTAATGTCTGGGAGAATACATCAGGTGATGTCTCAGTGATTGGTTGTTCAAACTATATAGGTACTATTTTATTTATTTATTTGGTTTATATCCCGCCCATCTGGTCTATACAACCACTCTGGGCGGCTTCCAATGTAACATATATACAATAAAAACACAGAAATTTTACATTAGACAATCAATAACAGATACAGTACTAAAAGCAGATAATAAATAAAGAGAGAATAAAGGGAAATCAAGTATTGACAGGAGGGAAGGCCTGAATGTACATCCATGTTTTTAGTTAACTTTTAAAGGTACCCAGCATGAGAACTGCGTGAATCTCCGGAGGGAGGTTATTCCAGAAGCGAGGAGCCACCGCTGAGAAGGCCCAATTTCGTGTCTTTTCCTTCTGGGCCTCCCTTGGTGTTAGGCTCCTCAGCCTCACCTCCTGACTCACGCGGGTGATCTGGGTAGATCTTGGCGGGAGCAGGCGTTTCGCCAAGTATCGAGGTCCTAAACCGTTTAGGGCCTTATAAGTGAGCATTAAAACTTTGACGTCAATGCGGAAACGGATGGGCAGCCAGTGCAGCATGGCCAGAGTAGGAGAAATATGCTGGTGTTTTCTCACTCCAGTAAGGAGTCTGGCCGCTGCATTCTGTACCACCTGAAGTTTCCGCATCAGCTTCAAAGGCAGCCCCACGTAGAGCGTGTTACAGTGGTCTAATCTTGAGATTACGAGCGCATGTACTAAGGTAGTAAGCGCCCCCATGTCGAGGTAGGGTCGCAGCCGGGCAATCCGCCAAAGATGGAAGAAGGTGGTGCGGACTACCGACGCCACCTGCGTTTCCAGGTGATACACGCTATGGTGATGTGTGGAGTGTTGTGTTGGAGAGTTGCTGCCAGAAGTGCTGCCCATCTATTTCTTGAAAGTGTATTATTGAGTCTGTTGACTGATGTAAATGGTTCTTTTGTACTTAGTCTGTAACTACACTGCTGGTGAAGGAACCTACTGTCTCTGTGAGTCTCTTTGCTGTTGACCTGGAAGACTGACTTTTCTCAGAACGATTTTCCACACCCCAAATCCTGACATGTATCTAATGCATGGATACAAAAACTGGATGATCAAAAAGGCTGACATACACAAAAATTTGTTTCATTCAAAATGTGTTATTGGAGGAGAGACAGTGTGGGCCACCAGAAAGACTAATAACTGAGTTCTAACACAAATCAAGTCTGAACTCTCTTTAGGAGCGAATATGAGTCAACTGAAGCTATTGTCCTTTAAACACATCACGAGGAGACCAGAATTACTAGAACAGTCAATTGTTGGGAAAAGTTGAAAGCAGCAAGGAAAGAGGAACGCCAAAAATAAGATGGGTTGGCAAGAAAGCTGTGGCCTTAAGTCTGCAAGAACGGAGCAATACTGTTAAAGATAGAATCTTTTGGTCATTAATTCATAGGAACACCATAACTCAAAGGAAACTTGATGTCACATAATAATAAGAAAAGAAATCGTTCTGAGGAAAAGAGAAGAATTGAAAAGAAGCTTTTCTCTTACTCTCTTATTTAAGAAGGGAAATGTCTCCTAAGGTATGAATAGAAAAATCCTTGGACTACAACTCCCAGGGTTCCTCAACATTGGCCATGCTGATTGGGGCTACTAAAAACTGCAGGGCAGTAAAATTCAGAGAGCAATACCTCCATTTATTTTATTTATTTATTTATTCTATTTATAACCCACCCATCTGGTCATTGCGACCACTCTAGGCGGCTTACAACACAAATACATGAATATATATAAAAGTAATTATTACACAATTAGACAATTCTACAAGATGGAGAACATATAAAAATAAATCACAGAAGAGAAAGAAGGGAAGAGAATCAGGAATTAACTGGAGGGAAGGCCTGACTAAACATCTACGTTTTTAGTTGATTTTTGAAAGTACCCAGCGAGGGAGCCGTGTAAATCTCCGGAGGCAGATTGTTCCAGAGGCGAGGAGCCACCGCTGAGAAGGCCCGGTTTCTTGTTTTCTCCTTCCGGGCCTCCCTCGGCGTCAGGCTCCTCAGCCTCACCTCCTGACTCACTCGAGTGACACGGGTAGAGCTTGGTGGGAGTAAGCATTCCGTCAAGTATCGAGGCCCTAAACCATTTAGGGCTTTATATGTAAGCATAAAGACTTTGAAGTCAACGCGGAACCGAATGGGCAGCCAATGCAGCACGGCCAAAATAGGAGAAATATGGTGGTATTTTCTCGCTTCACTAAGGAGTCTGGCCGCTGCATTCTGCACCACTTGGAATTTCCGCGTCAACTTCAAAAGTAGCCCCACGTAGAGCGCATTACAGTGGTCTAATCTCGAGATTACGAGCGCATGAACCAAGGTAGTGAGCACCCCCGTATCGAGATAGGGTTGCAGCCGGGCTATCCACCAAAGATGGAAAAAGATGGTATGGACCACCGACGCCACCTGAGTCTCCATGGTGAGCGCTGGGTCCAGATATATCCCCAGGCTGCAAACCCCACTCTTTGCGGCAAGGGTCACCCCCCCCAAATGAAAGAGTCACCCAAGCCACCGATAGTGGGGGCACCCACCCTCAGAACCTCCATCTTATCTGGGTTCAGCCTCAGCCCATTTTCCTGCATCCCTTGCAGTACAGCCCCCAGGCAGCGCTGAATGGACAGAACGGCATCTCTAAGGGGTTGTCACTGAAAAATATTGTCCCCATGCGCATATTGTTCCACTCTGCCAGGATTCTGTGACATCATTTTACCACACGGGGAAGCCACACTGAGCAATGCAACTGGGCATGCTAAGTAAAGATGACTACAAGCTAAAGCATTCCTTGCATTCTTCAAAAGGTTAACCTAATAAAAGGGCCCTTAACTCAAGAGGTAGGTAGCTACTCAAGCAGATAATTGTTTTCCTTGATCTGGAAAGATCAGAAAAGCTTCCATATCAGGCCAGGAATTGCCTGGACAATAACAATATTCACTGTTTCCCTGGTTTCTGATGCCTGGTTCCCCAGCATTGCTACAGCTCAGTCTGTAAGGCCCAGCCTTACAGAACTGACACATTCGAGTCAGTGTTCCTCCTGATTTGTTTATAAAAGCACATTACTTAATTCCGTTAAAGTCTGCGGCAAAAACACAGAGACTTCAGTTTTGCAAATATTAAATTGCCAAGCAACAGGCTCCATAGCAGAAGAAAACACAGACAGCAGATTTGGGGGTGGGCTGGGGATAGCAAGCAGGTTTTTCTGTGCTCAAAGTAGACTTCTCAAGTACTATGAGAGGAAGAGGAAGGAGAACACATTTTCACTTTTAGACTATTTCTGTCGCCTGGATATGTGCACATGAAACAAGTATATACTGAAATGTACCTTTTGCAAGCACAGCTCTTTGCATTTACCCAATAAGGAGGAATATCTAATATACATTTCCCATCGCCTGGCTATACTCTTCAGATCACTTACTGAGGGCTGGTAGAAGCATATTCCTGCATATTCTTTGGCTGTTCTCCTATAAATACAATGAAGATCCATTTCTCCCACCCAATGGATCATGAACCATTGCAATTAAGAGCTAGGGCGATCACTCCAACATGCCAATTTCAAATGTTTTTTTAGAAGCTAAGTCAGGACCTGGTTAACACATGGCTAGAAGGCGACCAGGGAATAGCAGAGAGGGCTAGGAAAGAATTTTGCCTGAAAACCCTGGAAAGTTGTTGCCAATCAGAGTTGTGAGTACTGAGCTAGAAGGACCCATGATCGGAGTATACGTAAGCCATCTTCTTACGATTCCTTCATGTTCCTAATATACCTGGACCTTCACATACCTTTTTTCAATTAAAAAAATAAAATAAAAACAAAACACTTCTAGTTTATGAATATGGGGTATTGTACTTCTGTATCGATGATTCAAAACACCAGGAAATGGCCCAATATTGCTGTACAATATCATGTCTGCATTGCTAGCAAGAAAAAAGATGCCAGGCTTTACATAACAAAGGGCAGCCTGAATGTTGAAAACAAGCAAACAAGAGGGTCTACACGACTCTACAGGATATCCTCTTGTGCTCACAAAGTGACAAGCAAGGTAAAATCCCGGAAGTAGACTCTATTTTTCGTTTTTAACCACTTCTCACCCAAACACTAAGCAACTGTGACAGCTAATTTTTTTTTTTGACAAGAATAAATGTTTATGAACCAGAGGGTATTTTAAGAACTGAATTTCATGGTTTTTTTTAAACAGAAATTTAAGTATTCATGCACTACACACACATTCCAACAGAAACTTCCCTCGTGTAGAATTACCCTGTGCTAGAGGATCCTAGAAGACAACCACATATGGTTGCTGGGAAAGAACAGAAGCAAGAACAGGTGGGATGTGGCAGTAGTCTCTCTCGGCGCCAAAATATTTTGAAGAGTTGTTTTGGATACAATGGAAAAATGTACACACTTTTAACCTCTCAGGTAAGCTAATGTTGTCATGTCTGTCCCATGGAATGCAGACAAGAAAACTATCTTCAAACCCTTTCCTTGAGTTAGGCAAGCTAAGGGGGGAAAAGGCTTATCTGACCAAAAACTTTAAGAACATGTTGTGTGCATGTTTCCCTCATATTTTGAAAGAAAAAAAAGGGAGAGTCACCAGTAAACAAAGATTATCACTAGAAACCAAGGTCAAAATCATCCACACTATGTGAAAGACAGACAGTGAAAAATCGGGACAAAATTGACTCACTGGAAATGTGGTGCTGGAGGACAGCCATACAGAAACCACAGTCAGAAAGGTAGAAAAGTGAGCGCTCAATCAGATCAAGCCTGAACTCCCTTTAGAGCAGAAAAAAGGAGTAAACTGAGGCTACCATGCACATATAATGAGAATTTTGATCATGACACCCTTGTGTGTTTAGTCGTTTAGTCGTGTCCGACTCTTCGTGACCCCATGGACCAGAGCACGCCAGGCCCTCCTGTCTTCTACTGCCTCCCGGAGTTGTGTCAGGTTCATGTTAGTTGCTTCGCAGACACTGTCCAGCCATCTCATCCTCGGTCGTCCCCTTCTCCTCCTGCCATCACACCTTCCCAACATCAAGGTTTTTTCCAAGGACTCTTTTCTTCTCATGAGATGGCCAAAGTACTGGAGCCTCAGCTTCAGGATCTGTCCTTCAAGTGAGCATTCAGGGTTGATTTCCTTTAGAACTGATAGGTTTGTTCTCCTTGCAGTCCAGGGGATTCTCAAGAGCCTCCTCCAGCACCACAATTCAAAGGCATCAATTCTTCGGCGGTCTGCTTTCTTTATGGTCCAGCTCTCACTTCCATACATCACGACAGGATCATGTTTATCATGGTGCTGGATTTTGGAATGTTTTTTTCCCCTTGATGTTTTTTATTGCCTTTCTATTACCGTTACGTTTTGTTGTGTTTGCCACCCAAAGTAGTAGATTTGCTACTAATTGGGCAAGATAAAAAATGCAAGTAAGTAAGTAAGTAAGTAAGTAAGTAAGTAAGTAAGTAAGTAAGTAAGTAAGTAAGTAAGTAAGTAAGTAAGTAAGTAAGTAAGTAAGTAAGTAAGTAAAAAATAAAATATAGAACTGACCTGAAAAAGCAATATGCTGGGAAAAGTTGGGGGGGCAGAAAGAAAGACCTAATATGAGGCAGATTGTTTCACAGCTGTTAGTTTGCAAGACCTGGGCAGAACTTACTGGAAAGGCAACAGTAAGAGAACAACCTAATATGAGATGTTTTTGATTTGCAAGATGTAAGCAGAACTATTATATGACTAGTTAGTGCCATCTGTTTTTAGGGTTATTGTTGTTGCTTTTAATGTTTTTAATCTTTATTTTTGTTTTCTATTACATGTGTTGTAACAGAGTCGTGCCTTGACACTAATGGGAGCAGTATACAAACTGAATGAATAAACGAATAAATAAACGAATAAACGAACGAACAAACAAGCAAACAAACAAACAAATCATATATTTACCACACATCAGATGTGACTTGATGGCACAGAACCTGTTTGGCAATGTTTTCTTAATTACTAAATATATGGGACAAATGATTGAAACTATAAGAGGATAGAGGCACCAAAGCTCAGCTAACATTGAAGAAGATCATCTCCAGCTATATGGTGAAAATCAGTCATTTCACAGCTTTAACAAGTGAGCTTCAGAATATTCTTCTCTATTTTTAAAATTATTTTTAATATTTTTACAACCACACATAGAATCCCTTTGTAAGCACAAATCCTTGTTTGGCCAGGAAGGAGTTAAAATTCAATTGGGTTCTGATTAACAAGTTGAAAAGTTCAGACTGCCCCAGATTTGAATATGTTTTCCCCTTGTCTCAGGAGGCTGGTCTTAGAAATCCTAAGAGAAAGTTTTCTGAAATCATTCAGGGCTGGGAGAAACGTAACTGCTTTATTCTGTAATGCAGAAATATTCTGAACATGTCTGACAAAGTTGTATGCTAATTCCCTGGAGACCATAGCAAAATGAGGACTGTCACTCCATTACTTTCTTTGAAGCAAGCCTGGTTATTTGACTTTTTAAAGAAAACGTGTCTTTAAAGAAAACATGTCTTTTTCCCCTTGACCTTTTATTATCCTACAGCCTTCCCTCCACAAAGCTGCAGCAATCTACTCTAGAACTCTCTTGCCACTGAACCTGTTTGAGGCATTTTTAAGGATCAATATTTCAGCTCCTACATCCTGGATTCTTTAGAAAAAAAGTGTTTGGGCCCAGCTATTCTATTTCAAGATAAGCAAGACTGGTCTCTTCAATTTATTTGATCTCATTTGAATCTTGGGTTGTTTGGGCTTGCCTATTCCTGTACAGGGGTGGGTAAAACATTTTTACTTTTATAAAATCATACCTTGAAAGACCTTTGCCAAAGCTTTCCCAAATTTAGTACAGAACAAGAGTGGACGGTCTGCTACAACCTGCACTGAATGAGGTGCTGATCTGAAATCCGGTTTCAAAGTTATAATTTTTTATTTGGGCTGCCCCATTTTTTAAGATTGCCTTGTAGAATGTTGCTTCACTTTGCTGCACACACAGCTATAATAATGTACACAATGCACCATTAACACATACAAAGAAAACTGAGGTCATCAAAAATATTAGCCATTGGTGGCAAAACTGTTCACTAGAGACAATGATCTGAGTGTGATGGGAACCCCCTGAACATCCAGGACAAGATCTCTGCATCGTGTTTGCACTGCAGACTGAATTGAGTTTTTGTGGATTTCTTCAGAACAATATGGTATTTCACAATGAGGCAATGGAATACAGGGCAGTTTTACTAAGCTAGCACTTGAGATTGTCTCACATCTGGCTGTAATACATAGTGTACGTCTTGTTTTGGAAAAAAAGGGGGGGAGCAGAACCCAGCCAATTGTGTTGTTAAAAGAGGAAGTGGTGCCAACTGATTCATTTAACACAACAGTCCTAAGCATGTCTACTTTTCAGTCACCATGACTGAATTCAATGGGAATCCCTGGTAGATTTGCTCAGGCTGCAGCCTGAAGGAAGCCACAGACAAGAAGAAAGCTTCACAATTAGAAGCAGAACTGCCTTAAGAAGGTGATACTATTTAATTTTCCTTCAATAATCTTTGATTATCCTTCAAGAAGACTTCCCAGTTCTGCAAGCTACAAATTAGATGACAGGTTTCTGAGATGTAAAGAAAGGCTTCATCTACAAGTTGATTGTGTGTGTGTGGCAGTTTTGAAGGAACAGACCTCCAGCTTCTAACTGCAAAGCTGTTATACCATCTGAAAAGCTGATGGCAGTGAAGGAGCAATACATCCCCTGGGGTGAGGAAAGAGGAAACTTGGAGTCGTATGTCCAAACTGAATGGTATATGGATGGACATTAACTCAAAGCCTGCTAAACTCATGCTGGTAACGGTAGCAATTGTGGGAATGGAAAAGCATTTCATTGGTTTTGAGTTTCTCACCAGTACGATTTATTTCTCACCTCCAAAGACTTGTTATGAAACAAAACACATCATGGCTGAGAAATTCACAAATATGAACAGATTGCAGTATATTTTAGACAAATGAAATCATATATTTTAGAAGTGTAGATGGATCTCAACACATGGGAAACCCTGACATCTGACCGTTCAGCCTGGAGGCAGGCGGTGCATCACGGCCTCTCCCAATTTGAAGAGACCCTTGTCCAGCAGGCCGAGGCAAAGAGGTAGTCCAGAAAGCAGCAAAATCAGGGAGCTGGACAGGGGACAGATTGGATTTGTCTTCAGTGTGGAAGGGATTGTCACTCTCGAATTGGCCTTCTCAGCCACACTAGACGCTGTTCCAAGTCCTACATACAGAGCACATTACCATAGTCTCTAGAGACGCCTAATGAATAAAGATGGCTAAAACTATGTACAATTCAAAAATGTGCAAGAAAACACAAACATATTTTCAATGGAGAAAACATATACAAAAACTGCATTTAAGAAAAGCATGAAGAAATGTATATGTCGGGGCGAAATTATAATAAAAGCTACAATTTTCGTATACCCAGAGACATTGGTCTCTTTCACAATTGGGTCCACTGGACGTTATAAGTTCGTTTTGCTTTCGGAACCATAAACTGCCACCAGATGGGCAATTTACGAAATTGAATGCAAATGGATATTTGCATTCCTTTTAGTTAAGCTGTCCATTTGATGCCAGACTCACATCTCTCTGCCTCTGGAAATTATAAGGGATCGATGTTACAGGTCATGCCCCAATGCAGAGCTTCTGCTCAAAACACACTGAGCACCTGTTGGGGATCATGAATTATTTGTAGAGCCTGTGGCTTAAAAAGAAGAAGCCAGTCCTTTTGTTCTCTGTAGATTCAGTATAAAGAACCGCAAAGTTCAGGAAAAAGAATTCCAAAATAAAGACATAAAAAGGGGATATATTCGAAACGTACCTTTTTGACCATCGATAGCACAGTCTTCCTTGCCCACAGCAATTCAAGCCAGGTATTCTGTGACCTCCAGATCGCTTCATGATCATGCCTTCTCTGAACACAAAGAGAGAAAAGGGAGAGCATTGCTTTAGCAAGGGTTTAGAAAAGATCGCTTCTTGAACTGCACCACCCAGAATGCTACCTGGGGATTCTGGGCATTGTTGTCAGAAAAGCTGAAATGCAGACGTTTTCTGAATCAAGCTGCGGTCACCCAAGAAGAGAATTTCAGTTCACTCCCCTTTTACATACTAGAAACAAGCTAAAAAGAAAAGAGGGTGCATATTTTAAGAAATATGATAAAGAACCTGTCCTTGACTGCTCTTCCTGCTTGCTCAGGTGCACAGCTTCTTAGATGAAAGTAGTCAAGTAGAAATTGGCTCCTACTGCCATTTTTTGGATGCTAACAGGGAATTCAGTGGGGCTTGGGAAAGGGTGCACAGAATGACACTATTAGACTGCACATCATGGAGCTACTTGGAGCAGAAGGCCATGGCAGACACTTTTCCTGGTGTTTTTACATTTGAAATTCCAGCTTAAAGAAGCACACCAAAGGAGTTCACCTAATTGCCCATATCTGACATCTGCCTAGAAAAGTAAACAAATCAGCAGGAGAGATGCCAGAAAGCTGCAATCCAAAGCACATTGAGCAGATAGCAAAGTTTAGAGAAGTAACTTTTCAAAGCACTGGGGAAAAATACCCATGGCCCATTGATCTCAGTGAAGCTCACCACTGAATAAATAAGCTTTGGACTGAGTTGCATGTATATGGGTCATCAGTCATAGCATACTTGAACTGAGACCTTCTGTAAATCTCTCTCCCTTGAGCTGCTGCAGAACTTTGAAAAACATGGGTCTTCTGTAGGCTCTTTGCTTTTCTTCACTCTGACTGGTCTCTCTCTCTCTCTCCATCCCCTCTGTGTTTTGTTGTTGTTGTTCTATATAGTAATTTCTCCATGGTGCTATTAATGCTCCAGTTGGCCTTGGCTGCTGAGCCTGTAATAGTAGCAAGATGTGCAAGATCTAACAAGCAAAGCTTATTATTACATGGATATAAGTCTTTTTGTTACCTGCTAAGCGTTGCACACCAAGCTCTTGTTAACGGTCTATGCAACAAAGCACTGCCTCGTGCAACTACTTTGTGTTCTGTCTTGGTTCATTTCTTCATTTCAGATACTTAAAAAGCAAAAAAGTGTGCTGCTTATATACCACCCCATAGTGCTTAAGCACTCTCTGGGCGGTTTACAGATTAATTATGCAGGCTACACATTGCCCCCCCCCCCCGAGAGCTGAATACTCGTTTTTCTGCCCTTGCAAGGATAGAAGTCTGAGTCAACATTGAGCCAGCTACCTGGGATTGAACCTCAGGTCGTGAGCACAGTTTGTACAGCAGTTTAACCACTGCACCATGAGGCTCTATTTATTATTTTTTTTTACTGAATTTGCTGGCCTCACTGTGTGTTCCCCTTTCCATACCAACCTCCTCTATATGGGCTGCCTTTTAGGACTAAGCACAACCTGACTCTCTCCCTAGTTCCACCCTATTTGATGCACCACCTTTCCCATCTCCAGTTTTAAATAAATAGAGAAGAGGCCCCATTTTTTCCTTTTAATGATCCATTACCAACTTACATGCCCTTCGGTCCTAGATCATGGATAAATGACAACTGACTTACACCAAGGAATTCCATCTGAAAAATGTAAACACAAAAGGTGAAAAGGGGTTCATATTATTTGAAGGCAGGAACCTAGAGAGTAGTCTGGTTCACTTAAAAAAAACTTTAGGGATGTGCATACAGAGCTGCATCTGCATTTCAGGGATGAAAGGAGGAGAGGGAATTAAATATGAACAAGGGAGGAGCACCTGTTAGTAGGAGATAAACATAACACGCCTTTTGAACTTATGGACTATGCAATAAAGATTCTTTTAAGCCAGACCTGAAGGAAGATCACATATGGGCCAGCTCTGGCAAGAAGCTTCATTTTGTAGCTAGCATTCCTTTTAGGATGCAGTGAAATAGGAAAACGACCTTGATAGCCCATTTAGTACAATAAGATACTATGGTCAAGATCCCAAGAACCACTAAACATGTTCTGTCTGTGGCCCTTTGACTTGTGTTCTGAGAACGGGAGTGCCCACCTGTGATGATACATAGCTACCTTTGGCTGCTATGAAGAATTTAGCCCTCTAGCTGCTTTGATGACACAGAATCATTAATATTCTAATATTAGATACTTGGGGATCAGCGCAGGTTCTACACAGAAAGTAGAAAGACGGTTCACCAAATAGAAAATGGTTATAAAGAATTTGGAATAGGAGTCATTGTCTTGCATGGGCAGATGAGAAAGTGTGGGAAGAAGGACGATGTAGATGCTAAAGATGTAGATGGGAATGTGTATATATCTCATGGACAGTCTAGCAACAGATGAAGATATGTACTGTTGAAGTTTCTCCCTCCATGGTTGTTGTAGGTTTTTCGGGCTGTTTGGTCATGTTCTGAAGGTGTTCTACAACAACCATCAGATCCCGGCGGTAAAAGCCTTCGAGAATACATTTCTCCATCCACCTGCTGAAAACAACCTAGGAAATCATGGCTGAAATTCTGTTGCTTAGTTCAGCAAGTCCCTCTAAAGTCGGTCCACTGAATCAGTGGGGATCTGGTCAGCCAACTCTTCCATAAGTTCCATTGATTTAAATTGTCCTACTCTAGTTGCAACTTATTTTAGCACAGGAAGTTAGAACTAGAGTAAGTCATCTCCTCCATAAGTTCAATGGATCTGTTCTAGTGCTACCTGCTTCACTAAGCAACAGAATTTGTTCTGTGCTATGGAACACAGGGCAAAAAATGAAAAATACACAACTTCATGCACACAGAGCAATGGGAGGTACTTAGAGTTGCGTCTATGATACAAAGTTATAGCAGTTCGACACCACTGCCAAGCTCATGGAACCTCAGGACTTGTCATCTGGTGAAGTACTTAGCAATCTGCACTAGAGAGCACTAGTGAGCTCCTATCAAATACAGCAGAACATTCTACATATCTGATGGAACTAAGCTCCATAGGATTCCATAGGATAGAGCCACAGACATCAAAGTGTTGTCAGACTGCTATAACTGGGTAGTGCAGACACAGTTCTGTAATGAACGTAGATTAGTGAGAAAGAACAGATATCAGCCATAGATATAAAATAACTTGCCAAATCAAACAGAAAGCATTTTATTCCCAACCTCAGAGCTAGATAGCAACTGTGAAGCTAACTTTAACACAAAACGTCATAAAGAATGAGAAATGTTTGTGTGTGGGTCCATGCACATGCAAGCATGTTTCCATAAATGAATGCTCGTAGGGCAAAGCTGGCTTGAGTCAAGTTCACAAAGCGTTCCACTGTTCCCACAACTCAGACCCTGAGATGCATTTTGCCCTTTGCTCTCTTGCTACCATAAAGTTATCTGAGAAAATACAGAGCCATTGCCAGACATAACCAGAGCCATGTGTGTGAGTGTGTGTGGCAGCATGCTCAAAAGCTGTATTTTACCCTGTATTTTATCGTGTACTTGAATAATCTTCAGTGACTCAACACTAACAGATGCCAAGTTGGCATAATATCGCTTTCATGAACAGAAGGTAATTATATTATTACACATGCATGAATATCCAAGCCTACACATACTGCAGACTGCATTACAGTCACTTCTTTAAGAAAGACCACCTTGGATTAGATTGAGGATTAATCCAGGCCAGCATCCTGTTTCGAAGTGAACTAAAATGGATGGGAATGGGCAAATTCAATTCAGAGGATTATCATATCTACTATTGTGGGCAAGAATCCTGTAGAAGAAATGGAGTAGACCCCATAGTCAACAAAAGAGTGGGAAAAGCTGTACTGGGATACAATCTAAAAATGATAGAATGATTTCAATATGAATCCAAGGCAGACCTTTCAACATCACAGTCATCCAAGTTTATGCACCAACCGCTGATGCTGAAGAGGCTGAAACTGACCAGTTCTATGAAGACTTATAACACCTTCTAGAACTGACACCAAAGAAAGATGTTCCTGTCGTTATAGGGGATTGGAATGTTAAAGTAGGAAGTCAAGAGATAAAAGGAACAACAGGTAAGTTTGGCCTTGGAGTTCAAAATGAAGCAGGGCAAAGGCTAACAGAGTTTTGTCAGGAGAACAAGCTAGTCATCACAGACACAAGAGGCAACTTTACACATGGAAATCACCAGATGGGCAATACAGAAATCAGATTGATTATATTCTCTGCAGCCAAAGATGGAGAAGCTCTATACAGTCAGCAAAAACAAGACCTGGAGCTGACTGTGGCTCTGATCATCAGCTTCGTATAGCAAAACTCAAGCTTAAACTGAAGAAAGTAGGAAAAACCACTGGACTAGTCAGGTATAATATAAACCAAATCCCAGTGGAAGTGAAGAACAGATTTAAGGAACTAGATTTGGTGGACAGAGTGCCTGAAGAACTATGGATGGAGGCTCGAAACATTGTACAGAAGGCAGCAACAAAAACCAAAGAAAAGGAAATGCAAGAAAGCAAAGTGGCTGTCCAATGAGGCCTTACAAATAGCAGAGGAGAAGGGAAACAAAATGCAATAGGGAAAGTTACAGAAAATTGAATGCAGACTTCCAAAGAATAGCAAGGAGAGACAAGAGGGCCTTCTTAAATGAATAGTGCAAAGAAATAGAGGAATAGGATAGAAAGGGAAGAAACAGAGATCTGTTCAGGAAAATTGGAGATATTAGAGGAACCTTTTGTGCAAAGATGGACATGATAAAGGACAAAAATGATAGGAACCTAACAAGCAAAATACATCAAGAAGAGGTGGCAAGAATTCACAGAGGAATCATACCAGAAAGATTTGGATATCCCAGACAACGTAGATGGTTGCTGACCTTGAGCCAGACATCCTGGAGAGTGAAGTCAAGTGGGCCTTAGAGAGCATGGCTAACAACAAGGCCAGTGGAGGTGATGGCATTCCAGCTGAACTATTTAAAATCTTAAAAGATGATGCTGTTAAGGTGCTACATTCAATATGCCAGCAAGTTCAAAACTCAGCAGTGGCCAGAGGATTGGAAAATATCAGTCTACATCCTAATCCCAAAGAACGGCAGTGCTAAAGAATGCTCCAACTACCATACAATTGCACTCATTTCACATGCTAGCAAGGTTATGCTCAAAATCCTACAAGGTAGGCTTCAGCAGTATGTGGACCGAGAACTCCCAGAAGTACAAGATCGATTTCGAATGGGCAGAGGAACTCGAGACCAAATTGCTAACATGCGCTGGATTATGGAGAAAGCCAGAGAGTCCCAGAAAAGCATCTATGCAAAAGCCCTTGACTGTGCAGACCACAGCAAACTATGGCAAGTTCTTAAAGAAATGGAAGTGCCTGACCACCTTATCTATCTCCTGAGAAACCTATATGTGGGACAGGAAGCAACAGTTAGAACTGGATATGGAACAACTGATTGGTTCAAAAGTGAGAAAGGAATACGACAAAGCTGTATATTGTCCCCCTGCCCGTTTAACTTATATGCCAAATACATCATGCAAGAGGCTGCACTGGATGAATCCCAAAACGGAATTAAGATTGCCGGAAGAAATATCAACAACCTCAGATATGCAGACGATACTTTCTGATGGCAGAAAGTGAGGAGGAATTAAAAAACCTCTTAATGAGGGTGAAAGAGGAGAGTGCAAGAAATGGTCTGAAGCTCAATATTAAAAAAAACCAAGATCATGGCCACTGGTCCCATCAGCTCCTGGCAAATAGAAGGTAAAGATATGGAGGTAGTGACAGATTTTACTTTCTTGGGCTCCATGATCACTGCAGATGTGACAGCAGCCACAAATTAAAAGAGGCCTGCTTCTTGGGAGGAAAGCGATGACAAACCTCAACAGCATCTTAAAAAGCAGAGACATCACCTTGCCAACAAAGGTCTGCATAGTCAAAGGTATGGTTTTTCCAGTAGCGATGTATGGAAGTTAGAACTGGACCATAAAGAAGGCTGACCGCCGAAGAATTGATGCTTTTGAACTGTGGTGCTGGAGGAGACTCTTGAGAGTCCCCTGGATTACAAAGAGAACAAACCTATCCATTTTGAAGGAAATCATCCCTGAGTGCTCAGTGGAAGGACAGATCCTGAAGCTGAGGCTCCAATACTTTGGCCATCTCATGAGAAGAGAAGACTCCCTGGAAAAGACCCTGATGTTGGGAAAGTGTGAAAGCAAGGGGAGAAGGGGACGACAGAGGATGAGATGGTTGGACAGTGTCATCAAAGCAACCAACAAGAATTTGACCCAACTCCGGGAGGCAGTGGAAGACAGGAGGGCCTGGCGTGCTCTGGTCCATGGGGTCACGAAGAGTCGGACACAACTTAATGACTAAACAATAACAAAAAATTTAAGCTGCTTATGCCACTATTCTGTCCTTACAGCAAACCAGCTTGGGGGGAAAAATAAAGGAAATGATCCAGTATTTTCATTTGTCACTCACCGTTCCATGGTAATTCCTGTACAAGGGCATTTTTAAGAGGTTTGTTAAATAATCTTCTAGTTGTTTCTGCAAGGCAAATACAGAAAAGAGAAGATAGGATGACAAATTTCTTGTTGCATCTCATTATTCACCCAAATTACAAATTTGCTGAAATAATTACTATAACATCTATGACTATTTTAATGGAACAGAATTGAATCAAGGAACAGATATAGAAAACACCGTAGAGAGATGTGGAAATACTAGGAAACGTGAAAGAAAGACAGTGCAGAGAGATAAAGAGACAGTGTTCCCTTGTAACTGTCTTGTAGAGAATATCAACATGGAAACTTCCAAAAAGGTATCCACATTGGTTTATTTCAGCAATCCAACACGCACACTCTTGTCTTTGTCAATGCAGCATCTAGGAACGGCTTGTGTGAATCACTGCACCTAAGACAGGCCCTTTGGAGGGTATCAAATACAATTCTCTGTACACTGAAACAATTTGTCTATAAGGGTGCAACTACACTGGAAAGCTGAATCAGAACAATCTGGCTTTGCTACGATTTGATTTGCAGCCTGTATTACATTTGAAACCGCAATCAGTGCCCACACAAGAGCTGTGGATTAATTTGGGAGTTCATCATTCATACTGGATGTGATGTGAGTCACATGCCAGCCCACAGCTCCTCTCTGGTCCTGCCTCTGTTGATCCTTTTAGGGTTCGCTTTGAACCCGCTTTCTCATTTAAAGCTTTAGACTACTATATTTCTCAAAATTCTTTCTATAGAAAAACAATATAGGAAGGTACTTAACAGTCTAAGAGTACAGAATATCAAAAGTTTGACTAGTAATATTGCTAAGCATGAGAATTATTGCATAACAGGGATCACCACCTTTCCATCTGTTACTCTTTTTTTTACCCTCAAGTAATGCATACAGGAATGACCTCATATCTGGTTGTAGTTTATCATTTGAATAGTTTAAAACCATATGTGACCAGAGATGAGGTCATTCCCACATGCATTACTTGAAAGTAAAGAAGAACGTTTAAGAGAGAGACGTGATTCGAATGACACTTTCAGACCTGTCAATTAAGTGATTAACACCACCAAGCATTTGCTACACAACAAAAAGGCCTTCCCACACAATCTGACAGAACTGAGAACTAGCATTTCATCCCCCACATTAAAATCATCACATTTTGCTTTTGCAAGTCCCCACACCTGGTCTGAACATCGCATTTCAACTGCCTATGTTACTGAAACACTACCTACAGACATAAACATACATCCATCTTTACAAAAAGCAAGGTTTGCAGCTTATATACCACCTTAAAGCACTCTCTGGGTGGTTTACATTTTTATTCTGCAGGCTACACATTGCCCCACCTAGCAAGCTGGACACTCAATTTATTGACCTCATAAAGATGGAAGACTGAGTGAACATCAAGCCAGCTACCTGGGATTGCACCCGAGTTGTCGGCAGAGTTTTGGTTGCAGTACTGCAGTTTAAACACTGCACCACAAGGCTCACAAGAACATATCACAACTGCAAAGCACACGAAAAAGCCCATTTGAATCATTTTGGCTTAAAAAAGTAGAAGCCACCCCCAGCAGCACAGGATAAAAAGCTGCTTTGGGAACAAAAAGGGCTGGACTGATTTGAACCAGCCTTTGTATAATGCCATCAGTAAAAGAAAATACTTTGAATGCATCTGTTTTATAAGTGGAACAAATCTTGCAGTGTTAGACCATGTACTGACATTACTGATGTTTCAAAATAAAGGATTTTTGAACATCAGAAATGGTGCCCTTTCTATCTGGGCTCTCCGTATCACTGAATTGTGCTTATTGTGGTTTTTAATCTAGGATTTGATCATATAAATGTGACCATTGTCTTTTCACCTAAGTCAAGAAAAATAACTTGAAGATTATTATTCAGTGGGAAGATACTCACTCTTCTACTGGACAGGTGTTCTTCTCTGACCATGTTCTCAGAGGTGCGTGGTAGACTCGGCATTTGCGTAGCTTCTGCCCTTTTGACGGTTTGTCTTCGGACAGTGTGTCTGAAAAACGGAATGTTTGGATTATGGGAGTTTGTTCATCCAGTGGAACAGAGAGGAGGAAGGTAAACGGTCTGTTCCACTCTTCATCATTAAATACCTTCCCGCCACTATAACAATATCCAAAACAAAACAAAAACCTTCAGCATGTGTAAAAATAATGTGCATAAAATAATGTGTAAAAAACCATGCATGCAAATCAGATATTATTTTTTCACCCTTCAAAATATCTTAGAGGATGGGAACAATATATCCTTCGCATACTAACTCATTAAGTTTAATCTCAACTACAGTGGTTTTCCCTAGGATACCAGTCTTACAATTGCACTGTGCTTAATTCTGGCCCCCTATCCTCTTATTATTTTGAATAACAGCCCTACCTAGAGTAACCACATTGGAGATGCCGAATGCCTTTCAAGAACCACAGAAACCAAGATCCAGCACTTAGGTGTCTAGACTAAGCAGCCATCACTCCGTTCATGTGGATCTTTTGGTAATATGTTCATAGCAGCTCATCAGCGACCATATATTTTTAATTTCTAGGCTGCCTCCATATGTTTCCAAGGGCAGTTCAGCCTCATTGACCCTCTTCCTGGCCTTCTGAGATTTCATCAAACATTCTCATCTCCTTTACAAATATTATGTGCTCAGATGTAAAGGCTAGATGTAGACAGGGAATCCCACATGAAGCGTGACGAACATAAGAAAGTATGGCTCTCCTACTTTAAAAAATTTAAATAAAAATGAATTTAAAAATTCCCTTGATATGTACACTCGAGGACTGCATTTGCCTTTTTTGCCACTATCATACATTGTTGCCTCATGCTTTTTTTTTGGTGGTCTACCAAGACTCATAGACTCTTTTCACACATACAACTGCCAAATCAGTTGTCACCAACTCTATTCTTGCGCATCTGTGTTCCCAACACTAAGTGGAGAACTTCACATTCTTCCCTGTTCACATTCATTCTGTTTTGGCTCTGTTCTGCCATTTGTTAATCCTCATTCAGTCATCTGAAGTATCAGCTGCCCCTCTCAATTTCGTGTCATATGCAAAATTTGATGAGCATCCTCTCTGTTCTTTCGTCTATGTCATCCATAAAGATGTTGAACAACACTAGAACAGAAGCCTGCAGGCCCCCATTTGTAACTTCTCTCTGGATGAGGAGAAACCATTGGTGAGCAGGTTCTGTCTGTAACTCATCATCCAGTTACAATATCACTTAACCTTAGTAACTCTACAAAAAAGAGAAAGACAGGGTGGAGGGAGAGGTTACCTCTGAAAGGATTTGTTTTTGAGAAACTCGTCCTGCCTCTTGATCGTCACTGCATTCCTTCCTAAGTGCACAGAGGCTAACTACTTGCAACCTAGCTCTGCCTGGTCCTCCGTAGCTAAAATCTTTAGTAAGACACAACTTGTGTGGGCCCATTGAATCGACTGGAATTTGTCGAGTCACTTCCTTCATAAATTTCACGGGTTCAGTAAGCCTACTGTTGTTTAGTCATTTAGTCACATTTCTTTGTAACCCCATGGACCAGAGCACGTCAGGCCCTCCTGTCTTCCACTGCCTCCCGGAGTTGGGTCAAATTTACGTTGGTAGCTTCGATGACACTGTCCAACCATCTCATCCTCTGTCGTCCCCTTCTCCTCTTGTCTTCACACTTTCCCAACATCAGGGTCTTTTCCAGGGAGTCTTCTCTTCTCATGAGATGGTCAAAGTATTGGAGCCTCAGCTTCAGGATCTGTCCTTCCAGTGAGTGCTCAGCGTTGATTTGATATTTACTATGCTAAGCAACAGAATTTTAACCACTGCCTCTTTTATTTTATCGATATTAGGGTGGGCATTGTTTTCCTTCCATGGTAAGATAGGGGTAAAGGACATACTGTATAATGGAGTTTCTGCTGTCTCTCACTTACGTAGGCACTGCAGGTGCTTATGAGCATGAGCACTCTTTCCCTATGCCAGCCTTTCCCAATCGATCCATCATTTAGAAACATCTATGAAATTACCTCCTTGTAGGAATGGGAATCCGAACAAAAGCTTTGTATCGAAGCAGTTCCCTGTGGAATTCCTGGAAGTGTTTGAATTTCCTTTTTACTTGCCATGTAAATTCACCGTGGGTCAATTCAATGGTGTAAACATGTAGACTTGGAACCTTTGGGAAGGAAACAAGATGTCAAGGACTCAAAAGAGCTGTGATGGAGGCTTTCCGGCAATTTTATCCCCTTGGATTAATGGACACAAGAACCATATTCGGAAAACAAGCAGTATTTCTTACAGGCCGATTATTTAATGAAGTGAAATAAATATTATATTTTCCTAACTAACCATAACATTTAGCATATTTGGTGAAAGAAAGTAGTTCTCCTAGGTAAGCAGCATAGAAAATGAACATACTCTATGAAAACCAGCACTAAATTGATTCCCCACACTAAAATATGCACAAAAAATAGTTTTACTACCAGCACAAAAACCATGTTGCCCAGGAGCAAAGTACTTATTTAAGTGAAAAATGGGAAGCCATCAGCTCTGCATTAGCAATATAATCTGAAGGTCTACCTTGGAATCAGAATCTTAGTTTCCTATCCATGGCATTTACAGCCAGGTTGATGAGGCAAGGGAGAAAAAAAGTCTACCTGAGAATCTCTGAAAACATTTGGTGGTCCGATTAAACTGTAATAGGCTCCATGGACCAGTGGTGTAATACAGTGTTTCTCCAGATATTGTTGGGGAGTCTTGTGGCACAGAGATTAAACAGCAATACTGCAGTTAAGACTCTGCTCATGGCCTGAGTTCAATCCCAATGGGCTCAGGTAGAAACAGAATAAATGAGTTGGAAGGGGCCTATAAGGCCATTGAGTCCAACCCATTGCTCAATGCATGAATCCAAATCAAGGCAGATCTGACAGATCGTTGTCCAATTTTCTACTGAATGCCTCCAGTGTTGGAGAACTCACCACCTTTCAAGATAATTGGTTCCATTGTTTTACTGCTCTAAGAGTTAAGAAGTCTTTCCCAATATTCAGCCTAAATGTGGCTTCCTGTACCTTGAGCCCATTATTAGCTGGCTTAAGGCTGACTCAGTCTTTCATCCTTCTGAGGTTGATAAACTGAGTATCCAGATCGCTGGGGAACAATATGTAGCCTGCATAATTAAATTGTAAGCCATCTAGAGAGTGTTTTACACACTACGGGACCATATGTTGTGTTTTCCCGAAAATAAGACAGGGTCTTATATTAATTTTTGCTCCAAAAATGCATTAGGGCTTATTATCAGGGGATTTTTTTTTTCACATACAACAATCTACATTTATTTAAATACAATCATGGCATCTTCTTCTGGTTGTTGCAGAATGCTGCATAATGGTGGAGGGCGGGGTTTCACTTAACTTATTTTTGGGGCAGGGCTTATATTACAAGCATCCTGAAAAATCATACTAGGGCTTATTTTCAGGTTAAGTCTTATTTTCAAGAAACAGGGTATAAGCAGCATGCTTTGCTTTGTTTCTTGGATTAAAGCTTCCAGAATCCTTCACCTGTAGCTGTGTTGGCCAGGATTTCTGGAAGTTGTAGCCCCACAAGATTGGGACCCACTGGTGCAACACATCATCAGGCCCTGCTTATATCCTTAAACATGAAAACTGCCATTTGGCACACCAAATGTTTCTTGGTGCTCCATCAGGTCAATAACTATTATTACAAACCAGAAGACAAGTCCTTTATTGTCCATGCACTGTTTCCTCCTTCATAACACAGAACAGACGTAAAAGATCTTTCTGGGCTCAAAAATGGGATGAAGGGCCAAGATAAATGAGAAGACAAAGAGACCTATAACAGGCTCTCTTTTAAAATTTTGGCAAATAGCAGCTATGGAGGAAAAGAGACAATCTGTTCACCCTCCCTGCTGACATTTTCAAAATGGACCTACTACCCCAGCTGTTATTTGGCTGTGAGGGAAAAGATATTATTTGTACAGTCTGCTTTAGATAATGGGGACAAACAGCAATTCTGTATATGTGGTTCTTCAGTGTAAATATCAAGGATAGCCATTCTTCAAACAGGAAACTAAGATTCTGATTCCAAGGTAGACCTTCAGATTATATTGCTAATGCAGAGCTGATGGCTTCCCATTTTTCACTTAAATAAGTTTCAAAACCCCACCATACTACTAGATTTCTTCTTCTGTCATTCTCCAGGTACAGCTGAGTCCTAGACATTAGTTTGCTAGGAAAACTAGTGCCCTAACCCTGTAACCAAGTGAAAGTTAGAGTGTTCCAATGTACAAATCAGAACATGCTTCTTGACATGATCTTCTCCACTTATATTAACAAAGTGTACAGCACCATGGATGCTACCTGGCTTACATATAAAAATACCCCTTTATTAAAGCCTGTGGGGTGACCACCACATGCAAGAACGATGTGCCTAAATTTTAGAGTGCAAAAGAAATAAGGGTCCCAGGTGAATTCCTCTCTCTCTCTCTCTCTCTCTCTTTATTCTCTCTGTTTAAAGGACCAGCCCTACCATTAGGCAGAGTTAGGCAGTCATCTCAGGTAAAGTGGAGGCAACAGTGGTGAAAGCCTATTTGGAACTTAGAAAAATTACTTTTGGGAACTTTTCTTCATGAACTGAGGTAACCTCTAACTGGAATGAACTGAAGAATTGCTCCATGGGGCAGCTACAGCATCCTGTACAGACTCCTGTCATACCACCTAGTGCCAGGAAGTTTATGATAATTTAATTATTACCACTGGGAATTGTGCACTTAAATTTGTTCTTATTCCACTGTCTATATATCCCATCCAAACTATATATACCGTACATATATCTGGAGCACCAACATTTCATATGTCAGAAAGTAGGTTGTGTCCATGGACGTTCGAGCTATGATGCATCTCTTAGAGGTTCCATGGGACTTTTAGCCATTCTGCTGCAACAAAGGAATATGGTAACCCAGGGAAAAATTTTGAACCACACCTCTCTGCAGGAAGTCAGAGCTGTGTGTTTTAGGATGCTTGCCTTGTGGGGGGTCCTAAACTATCTCGCTTCTTTCCAATTGGTGGAGATAAGCGTCAACCATCAGTACATCCAGCTCATGCAGGTGAAAGGGTGGGTGCGAGGCACCATTTTTGTCTTTTGCTTTTCAGCTAGTGAAATGTCTTGGGCTGTTCTTGTCTTTTACATTGAACAAATATAATTTTTATTCCAGATGGTTTTCCAAGTAAAAACTATGAAAAGCCCTGTCTTAAACCTCTCATATTTAGGATGAACATTCTCTTCTAAAGATGAAACATACATGTCATTCTCTGGTTTTAGCATAGCAACTTTCTATGAGTCAGATTAAAGGGCCGTTAAACTGGATTCGTTAAATTGGGATGGATTTAAAGCTACATAATGTATATAGTTGATACATCTCAGGGAACTGGCTAAAGTCCTAGAGAACTGATATGCTCTCTGGGGTCTCCAAGACGTTATCCTATTACCTACTGAGCTAGGTTTCCCTAGATCCAGGTCATATTTAACCAGATTCCCTGTGTTCTTATGTACCCAGTTAGTTTCTCCAAAAGCAGTTCTGACTCTTTTCAAAGCATGGCCTGCTCCACTGTGTGACATTACAAACCTCATCCACAGGAAGTTCAAGTTTGGGCCTCAATTATCCAAGAATGGGATGCCGTTGACCTGACAACCAACTCTCCATGTAAAACCAAAGCCATCAAAACAACAGAAGCAAGGTGAAAGGTAAATGTTCCCCTTTACATTTAGTCCAGTCGTGTCCGACTCTAGGGCGTGGTGCTCATCCCTGTCTCCAAGCCATAGAGCCAGCGTTTGTCCATAGACAGTTTCCATGGTCATGTGGCCAGCACGACTAGACCCGGATGCCGTTACCTTCCCACCGAAATGGTACCTATTTATCAACTCGCATTTGCATGCTTTCGAACCGCTAGGTTGGCAGGAGCTGGGACTAGCGACAGGAGCTCACTCCATCGCGTGGATTCGATCTTATGACTGCTGGTCTTCTAACTTTGCAGCACAGAGGCTTCTTCGGTTTAACCCGCAGCGCCACCACTCCCCATAACAGAAGCAAAGACCTATGTATCTATCACAAAATGCAATTTCACCTGTGAAAATAACCGCAGGGACAAAAAGAGCTCTGACCTTTGTTGTTGAGGTAAAACGCTCCACTTCCAAAACACGTACTCGAATTGGGCAGCCAGTTAGGTAGATCTGTAGATGGGCCTCTTTAAAGCCCTTAGTGTTATAAATGGCAGAGAATGGAATGCCCACTGAAAAACACGAGAGGCCAATTTGAGCACCTGTTCCTTAACTGTGTTTTACAGCACAACTTAGGATAGGCAAGAAAGGTTAAACTGAAAGCAGTTAAATGAAACAGCAGAACGCCATAGCCCATTGCGGACTTTCTTTTCAACTGCGTGCCACTGGAGTTCAACAGCAGCCTTCAAATAAATAAGGCACAATTACTTGTTTAAATTGGAGCCAGACTGTTAATTTTGCACAGAACAGAATTCGAACCATATTTGGAAACTTTACATTTTCTGAGTTCCTTGTAATGACTTTGCCTCATGATCGCTATATAAGGCACCAACATGATGAATACAGAGTGTATCAATCTATATTGTATATTAGTGCCAATTTGAAGCAATCCCTTCTGCCATATGAAAAACATCTTTATGTACAGTATTGCATTTGCAAAAAACACACACATGTTCTTCATGAATAGGATATTCTCTAATTTATATATCAAACCTCCAATGCATTCAAATTACTCAACGAAGATGTAGTGGTGAGACTGAGCTACCATTAATGAAAAAAATATTACCAAAAATACACTTCGCAGCATCTACAGCTACACAGTAATGCACATAAATTTAAAACTGAATTCTTTGTCAAACGAGTGTAGTACAAGCTGGTGGTTTGCTTTATTTATTGCTCCATGTTTGTAGACTTTCTCCTCCATAAATTCTGAGAAATTCTCGGAAACCGGTGGAAATTAAGAACCCAGGACAAAAAGCAGAAACAAATAGTTTTTCATCTGTGTTTTAGCTGTTGCTTTGTGGTTAATTCATTTAAGCAGTTTTAAGTTTGCCAACTGATGAAGAAGGGGAAATATATAATTAGCGTGCCAGAGAAAAGAAACAGCCTGGCAAAGTAGTAGGTTTTCACTGTGTACAAGATTCTACTTGTACTGAAGTGTAAGCTAAAAAATATCTTATTTATAAGCACTAAAGAATTATTACTTAGCGACATATGCATGCTAGGTTCTGTATAGTTTATGCACAGCCAGATTACACACAGATAAGGCTATGGATTATGCAAAATATGTGGAACCCATTGTTCTGTGACAAAGGCTGTAGGATTCCAAATGACAGAATGATTGAGGGTGAGTAAGAGGGTTTTCCTGAAAACAAACAGCTGTTACTAGATGGGAAAATATACATCTTGATTTTCTTCTACTATGATAAGGTGCCACATGATTTTTGTGTTTTGTTTTGCTTCTTTGGATTTTGCCTCATATGATAAAGACACGTCACGTGGTGTGTGCGTATGTGTGTGTGTGTGTGTGTGTGTGTGTGTGTTTTAAAAGGAATCCTAAGGTTCCCAATGAGGTCGATTTCACAACTAGAGTTTATTCAATATACTTGTGCCACTGACTCACCAGATGTTTTGGGGTCATGCAGCACATCGGTGTCCACTTCCTCCCCTTCGAAGTGGAGCTCCCTCGTGTCCAGGCTTTCTATTATGTTGCTCATGTCGTCTGCTATTTTCCTCAGTGTCGAGGTGTTCACTCTTTTTCCATTGCTCAGGGACATCTTAAACACTTACACCCATGAACGGGGGGCTGTTAGAGAGAACAAAAGAGAATGAGGCACTAGTCATATCCTGCCTCCAAACTGTTACAGCATCTTTTTATATATATACCACAGTACAGCACTTTGCAGCATTTTTTAAAAAAGTAACAAGCAGTATTTAGTCATTCTACATAGTTTTTTTAAAATTGCACACAGTTTCTTTATTAAATTATAACTATAACAGTAATTACTATGGGATCTTGGAACTATAACTGGGACTAATTAATTACTCTTCAAAAGAAAGTTTTCAAGTTCTGGTTCATCTCATTACCACCACCACTTTACACACAAACACTAAATGAACTAAATTCATTGTCTACACACACCTGGAATACCACTGAGAATCAAAGGCATGGACGGTATTATGTTTGATGGGAGCGTGCTCCTTGGAGATTCTCCCAAAATTCTTTGCAGAGCCATAAGTAGCCATTTTGGTGGTTGGAGTTTCACTCCTCTATTGGTTAAGCTTGGGTCATATTGGAAAGGGATATACAGTGAGAAGATAGAAGGTCTGAAAATGTAAATGATGTATTGATTCGGCAGCCAGACCATTTGTTTTGTGCGTTCTTCTGCTTGGGGATGAACACAGTTTGCTTGCTCAAGGCAGTTAGGTCTTTCTAGCAACAGATTTTTGCACCATGTAAATAACCGCAACCTGGGTCAAAGCCACATTTGTTCTGCCCTAGTTATGGTTCTGTGCAGCAGAGGTGCAAGCAGCCAATTCTTCATCATAAAAAAAGTCAAACAGACTCCTTCAAGCTATTCAACTGGAAAATGACATGCAGCCTAGCAAAGGACTGGCCCTTTCATTAGCCATCGCTACAGTCAGCAGATGCTAACAAATGGGAAGTGGTGGCAAGCTGGGGGGGGGGGACACACAAAAAACAGACCCCCATGTAGCTCGCCCTCCACTTCTTAAGCTGTCCCTCTGGTCTCAGGTACAGTAAAGAAAGCTGCCTCTTCCTATTTGTTAAAGTAAGTTTCAGCTGACAGTACATTTGCCAGTTCAGCAGCGATTTCAGGGCCAAACTCTGAGACCTAGGGGTGTACCCTTGTAATGTCATAGGCATACCCCATCATATCACAGGGTATGTGCCCTTGGGACATCATCATGGTTGTGGACTTTCAGCAACAATTACAAAATGGTGTTTGTGTGTGTGTATGTTTGTATATTTGTGTTTGTGTGTGTAATATTTGGCGCTAGACATGGGCATGTCTGGCATGGATCCCCATTTCGGTGCCCCGTCCCCTCCAGTGGACGGCCATTCAGGTCCAGGAGGCGATGGGGCAGAGTGTGGTTGTTGAACGGGTGCCGACTGCACGGGACTGCAGATCAGCTGTTCGGACAGGAAATGAATCACACCGAACCAGCACTTTGTGCCCATTTTTATTTGCCATCTTTTTTTTCCTGCCGGCAATGTGGGCACAATATCGCGTAGCAACACCAGGTCATCTCCTGGCATTTTGAATCATGGATACAGAACACAATGTCCCACATTCATAAACCAGAGGTTGCTTTTTTAAAAGAACTGAATCATAAATAATGTGCAGAAAAGTGATGAACTGTAAAAGCTAACCAAATAGCCATAGCCAAGGGCTACCTCCCAGAGTCTGTTGGGAAAGATTTGCAGGCTGAAGACTACAACGCACAGTGGAAAGGAAACACATTAATGAAAAGAAACAGAACACCATTGGCTAAATCAAAGCTGGGACAGGGGTCAATTTGGATCGACTGATGAATCTCTGTGTGCTCTGTAGCATGTCAAGAGCTCTAATCAGGCATTTTTTAAAAGGGTGATTATGGAAGTATGAGTACGGAGAGTTGTAACTCTGCTCACTTCCTTTCAATACTTCCGCAGGCAATCCAAGCCAGAAAAATATGGAGCCTCTCTGCACAGTTGGGAACCTGATTTTCCAGGACCTCAATGATAGTTTTTAATTGCTTTTAATTATGCCATTGTATTTTAATTAGTGTATAGTTTGTTTTTTAATGTTTAGCTTATTATGGTTTTAATTTTACTTTTTTTAAATACTGTGAGCCACTTCGGGTCCCCTTATCAAGAGAATGGCAGGCTATAAACAAAACAAACAAAATAAATTAAATGAGGCTGCCCAGCTCCATAATAAACAGCAAAAAACCCTCTATTTTTTGCAAAAGGCAGAGACTATAAGGCAGAAGAATGGGGCTCTCCCTTAGAACATGCACCTGACATAACTGACAGATTTTTAGAAACGGCTTCTCCTTCCCGTTATCCCTTTCCTCTCTTCCGGCTGCCAAATTGGTTCAAACCCTTCTAAATTTTAAAAGTCTCCGTTGTGTATATTGTAAATATTTGATAAACAACAAAGCGCCTTGCCGTTTTGGTAAGGTGCACAGCTGTATAATGAGAGATTTAAATATTCAGAAATGGCAACACAAACCTTTGCCCGCTTTCACTGCTAAGTATTCTAGAGGGACACGCTCCGAATAAGACTCATAACGTGCCCTTGGGAGCAGATGGGAGTCCTCGTGCATTTACTGTTTGGGAGGAAATGTTTACATTTTGAGAATCTCCTGGTCCCTTACTATTTTCTCTCTCTGCAGAGTCAAAGCCTATATACTCCTACAGTCCCAGTGTCTCTCAGAAAAATTATATGAAACACTATGTGGTGGCGCTGTGGGCTAAACCGCAGAAGCCTGTGCTGCAGGGTCAGAAGATCCGGCAGTCGTAAGATCAAATCCACGCAACGGAATGAGCACCCGTCGCTTGTCCCAGCTCCCGCCAACCTAGCAGTTCGAAAGCATGCAAATGCAAGTAGATAAATAGGGACCACCTCGGTGGGAAGGTAAACAGCGTTCCGTGTCTAAATCACACTGGCCATGTGACCACGGAAAGATTGTCTTCGGACAAACGCTGGCTCTATGGCTTGAAGAGTGGGATGAGCGCCGCCCCCTAGAGTCGGACACGACTGGACAAAAATTGTCAAGGGGAACCTTTACCTTTACCTTTATGTATTTTTCCACTGGACATAATTCTCACCTTTAGAAGTCATCGTTCCAGAGCTGAGGAAAGTTACTTTTGGGGACTACCACTCCCACAATCCCCCAGCTGAAACATTCTGGGACCTGTCATTAAAAAAAGGCAAACTTTCCCAAGCTATGAATGTTTGTTTCATTGTCACACTGGTGAGTCTCTTTCCTGAAAGATCTGCTGGTTAGTTTCTGTTCTTATTCGACTTGGCGTGCTTGAACTCATCCTCGGTATTCATTACTCTCACACTTCATCTTCACCTTAGTTGCCTTTAGCAGCATGTGCTTTGCATTCTCTGTCTCTCTGCTCTGAATGCATATTTTGGGAAAAAGACAACCAAGTGCTGGATCCCAAATTCTTCTGCACATCCTGCACCCTGCTCAGCCTAAAGATATGTTTGGAAATTGAATGGCAGCTGCAGCCAGTAAATTTCGATAACCCTTTTGTTAACTTACAAAGTACAATAAGACCTCCATATCTGTGGGTTCAGTATCTGCTTATTCACTTATCCAAGGTCTGAATATATTAAAAAAATTTAAAAGAAAAATTCCCCTAAATATACATTTCTAATGATGAAGTTATCAGAACGGGCCATTAGAGGGAACCAAACACTATGTTACATATAGCATTTGCTATTATAATAGTGCTTGCTATTATCCACATTTTTCATTATCCACATTTTTCAGCATCCACAGGAGGGCTTGGAACCAAACCTCTGAGGCTATAGGGATCCTACTGTGGTAGACATGTTAACCACAATACTAGTAAGGGCACATGCAACCATTATTGAGATGTCCCCCACTTTATCCATCATTCCTCATTCTGATTAGTACATGGGGAGGGATTATAAAACTTCTGTTCTTTCCAAGATTTCTGTACATATCTTCTGGACATTTTAATTTGGTTGCTGCTAGATTCTGGAAAGTACGACAGTCCCCAGTTTATAGAAAGATTAATTATAACACTCTCATTTAAACTAAAATGCATTATTGCAAGTTAATCACACACATTCCAAGAAAAAATAAATAGCAATATGTACAGGTAATTAATATAACTTGTTGAGCTCATATTTCCTTTACATATACAATTACAGTCTGCACATGACATACCAATAATTTCAGGAGGAAACATATATACTTATTTACAGTATATATTTACCTACTTAGTTACTTAAAACTAAGAAAGAGAAGGAGATGAAACATACACTACTGAAAAGTAAGCACACATAAGGGATTCTGTCTGGCCTTCGTAGAAGAAGCCAGGCAACTGGAACCCCCTAACAGGAACACTCCACAATACAACCTTCTGTCAGAGTTGTGTGGCAGCAAGCTGACTTATATTGCAATACAGTAGTGCCTCGCTAGAAGATTACCTCACAAAATGGTTTATTCGCAAGACGATGGGTTTTTGTGATCGCTATAGCACTTCGCAAAATGGTTTTCCCTATGGGCGATTTTCACAAGACGGTTTTTTTGGGGACCGTTTTGCGCAAGACGACAATTTTGACAGCTGAGGCCACAAAATAGTTTTTTTAGGGACGGTTTTTCGCAAGACAGCGATTTTGGCAGCTGAGTCTGCGCTTCGCAAAATGGTTTTCCTATGGGCAATTTTCACAAGATAACGATTCCCCCCCATTGGAACGCATTAAATGGATTCCAATGCATTCCAATGGGGAACAGCATTTCGCAAGATGATGTTTTCACAAGATTTTCACGGAACGAATTAACATTGTCTTGCGAGGCGCCACTGTACTATGGAAGACTTAGAGAAATGGTTTCACTCTGTGATGCAATATCTTAGGAGTCCAAACAGGACCCCAAACATAAATCTCAGCTATCTCTCCTTTAAATTATGTCCGTGAGTTGAATCAACTCAGTTGCTTCACCCATTTACCCATGTCAGTCATCATTCCTTAGGGCTAACTAAGCGTAAGGAAGCGATTAAGCCACATCTTCCAAAGCTAAAACAGGTTACTTTTTAAGATGGCACAGGAGTTTTTTGTATTGGGCCACTTAAAATACAAATAAATTAGCTTTTGAAGATAACCTGTTTCAGCCTTTGAAGGGTGTAAAAAGAGAACTTGTAGAAAATCACATCCTTCAGAACTAAGGGATCTGTTCTAACTCCAAATAAACTGTTTAAAAACCAAAAGGGACCACATGTATGTGAAATGCAAGGATCTCCTCCCACCAAGGCCTTCAGCATAGTGTCTCTTCTCCAGTAAGTCAATTAACTAGAGCTTGTGCGCCACTACCTAAGAATTCTCTTCTAGAAGGTCTTCCCATCAAGGGAACTCAGCCAAATATGCTTTATCTGATTTTCAGATCTTTGCACGGACGTACAAAGGTCTACCTGGCTTCCAGGTTTGGGAGGAAAGGAAATTTGGGGCATGACAACATGAATAAACCCCTGGTCAGCAGGTCTAGAAAGCATCTCTATAGGGCAACCAGCTTGTTCTTCTACTTTTCTAGCAATTATTCATGCTCATCCCAAGTGAGAAGGCTAATTCACTTGCAGAGTTTTTCCATCATCAGCAACATATGATCTCTTTTTATTCTGTATGCAACATGAGCAAAAAGATCGTATTTTGCACAAAACTTTCCATTTTGTATAGAACACAGCATTTATGAGTAACACAAAGTTTCACGGAGGAAGGGGAGAAACTCTTTGCAAATTAATTGCAAAAAGGTCTAGAAATGTGCAATTGAAGTAAAACATTTGTGATGTCATTAACCACAGATAGTTTTCCCCCACCGAACCTATCAGTTCTCACTTGTGAAAACAATGAAGTAAAAGGTTGCATCCCTCATAAACAGACACTCAAGGGGCATGACTTCCTCCTTAATGGCTACTCCATGCCTTCAACATCTTCTGTGGAACTTTTGCAGGTGCTAAAAGAGAAAGCTCCTAACCCTAAGCTGCTTATAACTACTAACAAGAGGGAGAAGATACCATTCCATGCGCCTGCAATAGTCCCAATGTGTATGAAATGCCTATTCAGGTTCCGATAATGTCTCAGACAGAAGACTCTGTCTCAGCAGGAACTTACATAAGCATGCTGTTTTATTTCAAGGAGATAATAAGATGCAAAGCCATCTGAAATATGTCTAACTGAAGCAGCCTATATTTTAACGTCAGGATTATTCAAGCAAGCTGATAATCGTCCATTCATCTGCCTAAACTCTTCTTATATTTGTCTTTTAAAACTGTTTTTCTTCTGGCATATGAAAATGTGATGCATTAGACATCTTTGCCAAATAACCCAAATTTTAATTTTCTTCATGATTGGCTTTATAAACAACTAGATGACTTGTTTCACTCACACACTCACAACACAATCATGAAGCACCAGGAGGATGCTACTCCCATCTCATAAGGTTGTGGTATATCTATCATTACCCTAAATATATGAGAAGGGCAAGAACAGCCCTACCATTAGACGGTGAGCCATATGCCTCAGGTAGAAGATGCTAGTAGGCAGCTATGGCAACATGGCAGGTGGTTTCCTTGAGATCAGCTCCACCCCACTATTCCTCCTAGAAAGAAGAGCTGCATACGACACACAGCTTGTTCTGCAAGCCCTAAACCAGGGCTTGCCAACTTTGGGTCAACATATGGTTTTGGCCTGCAACTCCCAGAAAGAGGGGGACAGCTAGTTGTGAAGGCTTCTGGGAGTTTTAGTCCAAGAACATCTGGCGACCAAAGGTTCTGAACCATTGCCTTAAACTAAGCTGTGGAGCATGCCCAGTGCCATACTAAAATAATTTAATTGCCATTTCCAGTCAGCTTCTGGACATGGAGTGGGTTCCACTCTGTTCTTTGCCTCAAGCAGCAAAGTACATTTGGCTGGTTCTAGCGCAAACTAAATCACACAGATAGTTTCTCCAAAATTGTTAATGCGACTACAGGGTATGAAAGGTACATCCAGTTAGAGCTATTCACATGCCTATTATACTGACAAGGGGCACCCAGTGTGGTATATTGGGTAGACTGGTGGACTAGGATTCGGGAGTCCTGAATTTGCATCCTCACTCAGCCATGGAGACTCACTGGGAAAATGGTACTGTTACAACCACTCCTTAAATATCACATTTACCTTGGAGACCCTGTTAGTTAGTTCCAACTGGAAAGCACCTAACATAACATTATATTGACACACACTGTCTTGTAGCAGAACGCTGCTGAGGATGAATGTCCCAAGCAGTTGTCAATGTCATTTTCCCCTCTTCTACGAGAGTGTTCCCCCAAATTTTCTGGATAAATTTGGTATCTACAATACATAATATACACACTTCACATGCTACTTCCTCTGAAATATTCCCTTCATTTTAAAAAGACATTTGTCTCTTGAAATTTCTGTGTTGGGTTTTCCAGGTAACATTTTAATTAACGTATGTGTGAACGGCTTGGGCCCTGGATACCTGAAGGACCACCTCCTTCCATATAAGCCTACCCGGCAGTTAAGATCTAGCCAGGGGACCCTTTTGAAAGAGCCGTCCCTCAAGGAGGTAAGAAGGATGGCTTGTAGACAAAGGGCCTTTTCGGCAGCTGCCCCCAGACTATGGAATGCCCTCCCGACTGAGATTCGTCTGGGGCCGACACTGATGACATTTCGGCGCCAGGTAAAAACCTTCCTGTTCCAGAAGGCTTTTAATTGAAATAATATTAGCTGTGGGTCCGATGGCAATTTTATTGTATTTTAATTATTTTATCTTTACTGTACTGAATTTTAATTGTTGTAAGCCGCCCAGAGACCTTTGGGTAGAGTGGGCGGCATAGAAGTTAAACAAACAAACAAACAAACAAACAAACAAACAAACAAACAAACAAACAAACATGGTGGCACCAAAGATGTTAGTTCTAACCAGTGTGATGAGGACACTAACACAATACACCAGTGCAACCAACGTTAAATTAAACACTATTTTATCTCTTGTCAGCTCCGTGACTAATCATTTTAAGGCACATTTTAAGGCTGTTGTTTGTTTTGTGTTCAGACATTTTTGTCTCTTTGGTACAACCTAAACACACACTTCACTGAGTCAAGGTGGAGTTGATCACTCAGAAAATTCAGAACTGGGTTTTCATCTCTACACAACTCTGCTCCAAAACAGTGAACTTTCAGTATATTCAATATTCACTGTGTTGCTGGGGATATTTTCCTGTGTTCGTACAGCTGTTTTCCCCACAAAATTGTGTGTCTCTGTGTGTGATCTTTTGCAAACTTTGGGATTCCCTCAATTTTTTCTGACACCACCCTTTTGTGTGTGGATATTTTTCCTCTTTAAGGACTTGCACATGGAAAAATAAGATATTAAACAACATATATTTCCTTTTATCAGTTATCACTTGTAGTGGTCACCCTGTCATGCATATTTAGCAGTGCTTTTGTATGAACCAATAGGGAGCTGTTGGGAGGCGGAGCCAGCTATATAGAAGGGGGGCTGAAGCAGAGTCAGAGAGAGCGATGGTTTTGAGAGCAGATAGGGAAGAAAGGTTTGAAGAGAAAGGAAGATTGTTTGGGTTTTGAGGCAGAAAGAGAGTTTAGGAAGTGAACAGTCAAGAGTGTTATATTAGTTAAGTATAGAAGAGGTTAAGGGAAATACTGAAGTTTGTGTAACTTTAAAAATGTGCGTAAGAACTATTCCTGAAACAACTTGTAACCAATAGACCTGGTCTTATTTCAAAGTTAAGTACTGAATGGATCTCAGTCTTTCATAGGAAACATAGTTGGTAAAGAGATCAACTGGTGGCAGCATGGTAATGGACATGTTGGGAAACATAACATGAGCTCTGTGTTTGGTGAAACAAGCAGGGGCCATGCGGTGAAACGTCACACCACTATCTCAAGTCCTTCAGAAGGCTGGATCAGAAACTTTGATATATCAAGCTAAAAACGAACAAAAATGAAAACTGCCAATAATTAGTTGTAATCTTTAGGTGTCCTTGTGATTATTGGCTCACACAGCCGTACCATCTAACACTCTTCTTTAGAATGTAATGGATTTCTTCACTATCTTGTTAAGAATTTTGCTGACTCTTGTTTTGAAGAAATAATTAAGAGGATTATTGGTAAACTGCCCGTGATATTTGGCAGTAACTGCTGTAAAAATGCCAAATGGTTTTGGAACTGAGCACACAGAATCATAGTTCTCACACAATTAGGGATGCATGTAGAAAAATTAAAAGAAATTAAACTGATACTCATTGTTTTCACGCAACAGATAAAAGCCAGCTTAATGAGAAATAATGGCTACTGAATTCAACGGGGGAAGTTCACACTCATTAAATGAGTCCCTGATGTTTATCGCAAGGATAACAAAGCAGTGTGATGTAACACAGACATAAGGGAAAGGCTTTCTGGGTTTTCTTGACTATAATCCTCACTGGAGTCCTCCAGCTAAAACAGTGACTCTTAACATTGATTCCCCCAAAAGTTTTGTATTTAGAATTAAAGAATTCTGAGACAGGAATTTGTTTTGGAAGCAACTGATCTGACTTGTCTTACATATAAGAACTGACTCATCATCACCCCCATCTTTCTTCATTTCAACAGCATAATTCACGGAGATAGGAAGGGATATATTTTGTTGCTACATTTATTACACAAATGGGAGTAGGGCATCATCTGCTAATCCACTGCATCGCATCCAGAGATTTTACAGCAGAGTCAGAGCCATGTCGTGATATAATGTGCTCCTGTCCATCCAAGCTTCATGATTGAGGGTGGTCACCCTTAGATAGGTCTGGAAAACTATCACCAGGAACTGGGCTTTATCCGTGGTGACCAGTATGTTATGGAACACATTGCCTGTTGATGTTCACCAGGCTCCCTCCTTCCCTTCAGGAAACTGGGGAAAGCTGAGCTTTTCAAAGAAGCCTTTGGAAGCATCCTTCCCCTTTGATACTCTTGTGGAACTCATGTGCTTCCAATTTGATCCTGAGCAATTCTAAGATTATGTAAGAGTTTTAGAAGAGGTTAATCCTGTTAGTCTGTGTGAGTTATGTAAGAGTAAGACTCACTGAACACATGTAGTTGACTTCTAAGTACGCAAAATATTTTAGAAGGCACCTGTTTTAAACCACTTTTAACTTATATGTTTGCAGTGTATACTTCTGTCTGCTTTTTCCACTATCTGGTTAGGCTGCATTTTTTTAAATGGTACATTCCTATTTTGATATATTTTACAGTTATTTGGGGAAAGCATGGTCCAGAAAAGCAACTCATACCTATTCAAGAAGAATAAAGTGGTAAGAATAAAAAGATGTAATTCCCTATGGCAACAGCTCAAGAATGTTTGAGGAGGGATGAGGAATAAATGTGCCAAATAAATACCTAAGATAATGTCATATAACTAAGTCATGCATTTTCTAGTTTGACAATTAAATGCATGGAAAACTGAGGCTGAGAAGCTGGCTAGGGCATCCTACGTTGATCATGTATTGTGCAGAAGTAGAATAAAAGACCTTAGTATGTGAGACATGTTTCTGGACTGTAACTCTATTTTGTTTGTGTGTTTACTTATTTTCATGTCTACCCTGCCTTTCTCCCAAGGGAGACCCAAGACCGCACATAAGCAAAAGACAAACAAACAACAATTAAAAATACAATAAATTACAATATTAAAAACACAAATAAAATATTAATAATTAAAATGTAATGCATAAAATCCCTTAAAAACAATTCTGAAACACATTTAAAGGGTGGGAAAAAGCAACTTCCTATTTAAAACTCCTTCTAAACAAGGAGAATCTGTAAGAAGAATTATCAGTAGTATTGCATGTGGTCTTAAGGCCCATCTTTTCTACTGTATCCTGCAGATGTTTGTTTAGGAAACAAAATATCTGGCACAGAGAGGAAGGACATAAATTTGAAAATAAGAACAGGAAGGAAGGAAGAGCCTCGTGGCGCAGTGGTTAAACCATTGTACTGCAGCCAAAATTGTGCTCACGACCTGGGGTTCAATCCCAGGTAGCGGGCTCAAGGTTGACTCAGCCTTCAGAGGTTGGTAAAATGAGTACCCAGCTTCCTGGGGGGGGGGGCAATGTGTAGCCTGCATAATTAACTTGTAAACCTCCCAGAGAGTGCTTGAAGCACTATTGGGCAGTATATATAAGCAGCACGCTTTTTGCTTTGCTTTACATACTGACTTAAGTGAGAAGCAAATAGAAGCTCTAACTAAGATGAACAAGACCTAGTCACAGATAAATGTGTATAAGGCTGCTGCTTCAGGCTGCTATCCTAAACACTGTTCATAGGAAGTATGTCACAGTGGATTCATTAGAATTTAGTTTTGAGTAGACAAGCAGAGGATTGTGCTGCAAGTTGATAAAAAAAGTTTTAAAGAAAGCATGAACTCTGAATTTCCTTCATTGGCAAGTAAGCAGACCATATACTTGCTCCAGATCCTTTCTAACACAATATAATGCTACGGTTCTGATTCTTAACTTCCAAGATTAACAGCACCCAGTCATGGAACTTCAGGAACAATCCAGTTAAAGTATAATGACAGCAAAGCAGAATTAAAGCATGTTTAAATGTTCTCATTATAACAAATCAACAGACTACAGTATATGTTACTGCTGTTTAGACACCTTGTTCCTTACTCACTCATTTTTATTTCGCAGTCCTTATTTTTATTACCGTTTCCCCAAAAAATAAGACTTAACCTGAAAATAAGCCCTAGTATGATTTTTCAGGATGTCTGCAATATAAGCCCTACCCCAAAAATAAGCCCGCCCTCCACCATTCTGCAGCCACCAGAAGAAGATGACATGACTGTCTTTGAATAGACTGTTGTGTATGAAAAAAATAAAATAAAACATCCCCTGAAAATAAGCTCGAATGCGTTTTTTGGAGCAAAAATTAACATAAGTCCCCATCTTATTTTCGGGAAAACACAGTATTAATTACAGACCATCTGTTACATTTTATGTAACATAAACAAAATACCATTTCAAGGAAATTTACACAAGGAGAAGAACTTTGGAGATGCTCAACTCATAGTACAGCTGAGAAATAACAGACAAGAGAAATGTCTATTCTGGGCTGAAAGACTGAGGGCTTTGGGGATATGCCTGCTTTTTTTCCTGACAGATCCACACTACCTCAAAATTTCAGCTACCTTGAAGGAAAAGGCATCTTCTGGGAGAAAGGGACAGAGAGGTGTTATTCACCATCTGAAGGAAAGTGATGAATGCTGTTCTCCACCATCTTGCTGGCTAGTCTACTGGAAGCAGCCAGGTGTTCACAGACATGAGTTAATAACTTACTATTTCATGCACAAAGCAAAGTTCATTGGGTAAGCAGGATGTAGCTGTACTAGGCACCAGGTGGAACAGAAATATGAAGATGATTCTAATATTTTTCTTTGCCCTCCTGCTGTGACCTTGCCCTTGATGTAATCTTAGGAGCATTTATTGACCAGTTATCCTCGGTCTTCTCAAGAAAAATTAACTAGAATTTGTGATAAAGATTTCATGTCATCATTAGTACAGGTTTTATTAACTTTGTCCACGCAAACGGGTCTGACCTAGAAATGATCCTAGCTGTGGAGTGTGTCCAAAGATATATGATTAAAATTAGGCTATAAAATTAGGCTTTCTTTAAAACAGACAAGCAAGAACTTCAAACAAGGGGGAGCTGCAACAAATTGCTGCAGGGCGCATTGTTGTGATTCAGGGTTCTAGCCAGCCAGCCCCTTCTGGGAAACTCCATTCCATTCAGCGTCTCATCGTGTTCCTGGTTTCTCTCCAATGCTCAGATCAGTATTTTCTGCTGAACAAACAAATTCAAACCTTCAATCAGGTTCAAAGTGATAACTAGAACTCTAGCCACTTTCAGGCTGTGACACCCGAACAAAGCTTAATTTACCTCAGTTGGCAATGACACCAGCTGCAGGATACACCCCGTACAAAACAGAACCGAGAAAGCACAGAAGTGATGAACTGAATGTGCAGCATGTGAGAATGTATACCCGGTGAAAAGTTATTTAGACTAAATCCACAATGGCTCCCAGTGTCAGGTCAAGATTTCAGGCCACCTCGTAAAATCTCAAGGAACTACTACACTTCTCTGAATCTCCAAGCAGGAAGGCAGATTTTAGTATAAGCGGTGCAGGAGAGTAAAACTTGATTTTTACATGTGAGGTAACTTCTCAGTGTTCATCTCTCCTTGTTTCCCACTGGCTCAGTTTAAAGATCTTTATGTGTGTGTTGACCCTGCCCCTCAAAAGCCAGAAATGAGGGGAAAGAACTGAATGAAGGATTGTTGGTGCATATCTTTGGGCCATCACACCATTTGGAGAGAGACAGGGAGTGAAATGCCAGTTTCTTGACTGATGGGTCTTCTGGTGCCTGGAAAAAAAACCTCTCCATCATCTGGTGATGATCTTTGCATAAGCCAGAGCAACAGAGTACAGCTTGAAAAGAAAACTCCTCACATGGCTTAATGTGCAAAGCTGGAAGGGGCCCTACGGATCATCAAATCCAGCCTCTGTCAGGGAGGCACAGTGGGGAATTGAACTCCCAAGCTCTAAACCACTCAGCTACCTAGCCAGGTTTTGTAAGGAAAAAAAAATTTCATGGCTAATTTACCTAAATCTTCTTAGTGCCCGTTTCCAAAATCACTTTCCCCTAGAGGCAGCTTTCTCATGGTGGTTGGGAAATTCCAGGAGTTGAATTACTTAAAAGATTGTTTCAAACATCTTGGTAAAGCCGGCACCTACAACCTAGATTTCTACTGCCCCAAACCTCGATCAAAAAGGGAACAGCAGAGGTTCCTGCATGATGGACTCTGGCTATTGCTGGACAAGGTTTGTTCCTAAACCCCATATCCTCCGTAAGATAGGGTTGTATCACCCACAGTGATACAGGGTTAGTCCAATATACAGTAGTTTCTAAACAGCATCATTTCAAGGGACCTCATGGCACTCTTTATAGACCACCTGCTGCCATACAGGATGCCTCCCAAAATAATGGTCCAGCCCCCCCCCCACTCTACCAACACTTTTCCTGGATTTAATTATGCTGTCAGATCAGCACAGATAAGATCAGCACGATTTGAATCGCTTAGGAGGGCAGCTCAAGAGCAAATAGAACACTGTTGTGCTAGTGCACCATGAAGGAAAACAGCAGCCAATAACAAAAGAAGGAAAGAAGGAAGGAAGGAAGGAAGGAAGGAAGGAAGGAAGGAAGGAAGGAAGGAAGGAAGGAAGGAAGGAAGGAAGGAAGGAAGGAAGGAAGACCAGGGCAAAGTGGAAAGATCAAGAGGAACAATGAGAAAAGGCTTAATTTGAATGATGAAGCACTCAAATTTATGGCAAGCTGAATTTTTTAAAGGAACCTGTGACTTCAATAAAAAGTGTTCACTCTGTCCTTTATGTTTATAGGTACCCACACTTATTATTGACTAAATGTCCTTAGAAAAACACGTTTGGGTACCAACTAGCTCAGGGCTGAAAGGCATAAATATATTAACTTTACATCCATTTGCAAAACCACAACTTCAAACTGTTGATTACCTTTTCTTCACTCCAGTCTGAAGTCATGGCACAAAATCAGTCATGGATCTTTTCCACTGGCCAACCCTCTATTCAATCATTCGTTGCTCGCTAATAATTTATAAGTAGAGAGTGCTTATAAATTTGAACTGAACCTTGTTGCTCCACTTACTTTGGATCAACTGCCACCTTGGAGAATTATTTAAAATGTCTTTATTTTAAATAAAATAATAAATACATTTTTGTCCCCAGAAATCAGACTATAAGCTGGCTGACAGCAAAGTGCTTTAGGCAGCTGGCTGGGGAGCCCAGTGGCTGGGAGTCAATTATTTACTGTGACTCCCGGGAGAAGAGCCAGCCTGTGCCAACCTGCGTGGCCTTGGGCAAGCTGCACAGTCCCAGGGCGCCTCCAGAAGAAGGGAATGGTGAACCGTTTCTGAGTACTTTATACCTAGGAAACTCTGAAAAGGATTGCCAAAGTCAGAATTGACTTGAGAGCACATGATCACATATGACAATTGATGGAGTTAAATCACTATGACTCCTCTTTATTTCCTACCTTTTTTTGCAGAAGAAAAGTTGGAGCTATCCCTCCTTTTTGCTCTGAGTAAAAAGAATAAAGAGACTTTGCCATTAGAAACAACCCCATGCCCAACTGCTTTGGTCCAGAAGATTCCTCCAAGGTAGGGCTTGAAGGGCATGGGCAATACAACTTCCATCCATTTATCCTCGCTGGTGTAGACCATGGCAAGAGATGGCAGAGAGTTGTCTGAAGGACCTACTTTCCAAAGCTTAGTTCCAAGCTGCCCAGAGCTTGGGGTGTGTGTGTCACTTTTTAAAATAATTTAATTCCCATTACATGTTTGAGAGGTAAACCATATTTGCAGTGTTGAAAAAGTAACTTACTAGTTGAAATCCAGTAACATTGATTAAATCTGATGATGTCACTAGCTACAGCTGTATTTTGGTAATTAAAAGTACCGTATCCTCTCCTCCCTTAGGATACTGTTGGTTCTGGGAATGCCCTCGAGGACAGGGGCAGATTGTCTTAAAATTGGTTGTTGTGGGTTTCTCGGGCTCTTAAAATTCCAAATTTTCCATTACAGAGAAGTAACATTAATCTTGTTCATTTTGTTACTTCCCAACTGTAACTTTCTCTCGTTTCCCACTTGCAATTTTCAAGTTCTAGAAATGACCCATATTTATCAGCAAGACTTGGGCATCCTCAAGGACTTTGTTTTGTCTGTTTCGAAGTGAACCCACCTGGTTGAAGAGCCTTGTGGCCCAGTGGTTAAACTGCTGTATTGCAGCTAAAACTGTGCTCACAACCTGGGGTTCAATCCTAGATAGCAGCAGCTCAAGGTTGACTCAGGGTTCTATCCTTGTGAAGTACCTAGCTTTTGGGGGGGGGGGCAATTTGTAGCCTTCATAATTAACTTGCAAACCACCCAGAGAGTGCTTGAAGCTTGATTGCTTGGGGTGGTATATATAAGCAGCACGCTTTGCTTTTGCTTTTTAGTTCAAAATTCCTGGAAACAGGCTGGCATGCATTTATCTTTCTCAAATCAAAAGGCATGCTTCTCTGAACGACTTCCAACTCTGCAGCGAAACGTTCCGATGCAATCAAACCAGGTTTGATTTCTTTCAGTTCAGACAATCTTGCAATACTTAAAATTAGGTTCCTAGCATCTTCACTCAGCCTCCATTTTTTTCCTCCTACGAAGCGCCTCACATTTGCTGATCTGGAACAGCCTAACATGTCCACAGAAGTTGTTAATATGGTTATGATGTTGATATAAGTTATTTTTAAGTGCTTGGCCAAACATAATCTGCTCTAGAAAAAAGAATGCAAACATTTATAGCACTGCTGTGACTATGGCTTGCTCTAATTCCTTAAAAGTTAACCAGAGCTTGGGAAAAAATACTTTTTTGTGTACAGCAATGGGTTTATGCTTCCTGGGGGATTCTGGGACTTGTAGTCCAAATGTATAATGCTTCTTTTCTTAACTAGTTGGTCCACTGTATCTTTTTCCCCCCAGTCTTGCTGCAGTTCCCATGGCTTCCTTCCATAAGTGGTGACCTTCTGGCAAGGACTTTTATTTTATGCTATTTTATTTATTTATTTTGCAACTGTCCTAACGTTCTTAGTCTTCGTTAAATGCTGCTATGGGAACAGGACAGGCAGGATCTGGCAGGACACAAAGCAACCCATTCTGCATTTGTTCCACCTCATTGAGACCCAAACTTGTGATTCCACCCCCCAGGACTATTTAAAAAAACATACAGCACACTCAGTAATGGATGTCAGTGCTGGGAAAGTGCCATGTCAGGATTTGCAGAGGGAGCCCAAGATCACAAGACCCTGGGCTTTGTCTCAATCAAGACATCAAGGCCACACATTACAAAAACTACAGTCTATTTTTATATTTTGCAAGGCTTACCTCTCTTGTATCCAGAAAACAGAACTTGCACATAAATGCCTTTAATTCACCCTATTTATTAAAACCTCTTGAAACATAAAGCAACATTTACTGTATTTATTCATTCTATTTATACCCCGCCTATCTGGTCATTTCTTTCAACATCTTCTTTCAAAGACTCATAACAATCTGCCTAAAGTCTCTTCCAAATGGAGCATTTTAATGTGTGTTTATCACTTCCTTACCAAGAGTCGCATCCTAACAGTGAGTGGATCCAAAGCCGAAATGCTTCTCTGCTTCAATGCTCTTGGATGGGCAGATGTCATCCCCCACAATTTATCTGCCTGCCTCTCTCTCACCTTCCTCCTGCTTGACACCAGGAGAAAGTAGCCAGCCTTGGTGACCAGTGACCTGGCCTACCTCTTTTTCAAGCCCTCCAACTCCCAAGATGCAGGTGCCCCCAGGACAGCCATTTCCATTGCTTGCCACAAGCACCAGCTTCCAGGAACTGTCTTTCTATGCTGATATCCAGCGACTGTCCATCATAGTCACCTCCTCCCCATCTCCTCTATTTTCATAGGGCATATGTGGATGCTCTATGTAAATGACATGGTGCTAACCTCCACCCCTTCATTGGCTGCAAAAAGAAACCTCTGTTCATACCTGCATATACCAAGATAAGAGGAATGTTGTTTGGATAGCCCAAAAAACTCCATTCAGGTCTATGGTTGATGAGGAATTTAAAGGCATAGAAATGCCGTATTTGGAAGAGGCTCAAACAGGTCCCGGACTATCCCATTAAGATAGCCTAGCCTTGTCTTCTTCATGAAAACGTAGTTTTCTCTGTATAGAATGGAAAGAAATGCTTCCAAATGACCCAGTGCAACCTTGTACACTTCTCCAGTCCAAATACCTTACTCAGATCTCCAACGTATATCACCTCCAGAACACCAGCCTTACACTTGCTTCCACACTAACTGCTCATACTACCTGATAGCTACAAGAAAGAGTGCCTGCTCAGTTGTGGCACCGTATTTTATGGAACGTTTCCTCCCAAGTAGGCATATCTTGCATCAACACAGTTACCTTTTCAGCAGAGGTATTTCTCTTCTCCCAGACATGCCTGATTATTATGTTAAACAAAAAATCTTCAAATGTCTCCAGAGGATTTAAATAAATTTTAAAAAGAAGACAGAGCAGAGAGACAAGCATTTACGAAATGCTTCTAAAGGAGGAATTCATTTACAGTATATGACTCTTGGGGCTAAAGCAATTTGTATTAATAGCCCTGGAGCTAAACGAACTGAAAATTACTGCCCATGTTTTTCACAGAAGGAAATGGGCCAGCAAACCACAAGTTAGCATAATTGGACAAGGCCACAAGTATTTAGAAAATACAGGCTGATTGTTTGCAGTAAAGATCATAAATGTTAAGCAGCTCATATTCCGTACGTAGCTCATGCCATCATTTAAGCCTTTCTTGACTCTTAAAAAAAGTTGAATATTTGAATGCATTAGATATATGTAATGTCAAATGGGAAAATGCTGTTTACACAAAGTTTATGCAGGGGCACTGAAAGAAATGAAAATCGAAAACACTTTATGCTTAGGAAGAATTACTGATGGCAATATCTCTCAGAAAGATGTGGATATCCCGGACAACCCAGACAATGTAGTTGCTGACCTTGAGCCAGACATCCTGGAGAGCGAAGTCAAGTGGGCCTTAGAAAGCCTGGCTAACAACAAGGCCAGTGGAGATGATGGCATTCCAGTTGAACTACTTAAAATCTTGAAAGATGATGCTGTTAAGGTGCTACATTCAATATGCCAGCAAGTTTGGAAAACTCAACAGTGGCCAGAGGATTGGAAAAGATCAGTCTACATCCCAATCCCAAAGAAAGGCAGTGCCAAAGAATGCTCCAACTACCGTACAATTGCACTCATTTCACACGCTAGCAAGGTTATGCTCAAAATCCTCCAAGGTAGGCTTCAGCAGTATGTGGACCGAGAACTCCCAGAAGTACAAGCTGGATTCCGAAGAGGCAGAGGAACTCGAGACCAAATTGCTAACTTGCGCTGGATTATGGAGAAAGCCAGAGAGTTCCAGAAAAATATCTACTTCTGCTTCATTGACTATGCCAAAGCCTTTGACTGTGTGGACCACAGCAAACTATGGCAAGTCCTTAAAGAAATGGGAGTGCCTCACCACCTTATCCATCTCCTAAGAAACCTATATGTGGGACAGGAAGCAACAGTCAGAACTGGTCATGGAACAACTGAGTGGTTCAAAATTGGGAAAGGAGTACGGCAAGGCTGTATACTGTCCCCCAGCTTATTTAACTTATATGCAGAATACATCATGCGGAAGGCTGGACTGGAAGAAACCCAAGCCGGAATTAAGATTGCCGGAAGAAATATCAACAACCTCCGATATGCAGATGATACCACTCTGATGGCAGAAAGTGAGGAGGAATTAAAGAACCTTGTAATGAGAGTGAAAGAGGAGAGTGCAAAAAACGGTCTGAAACTCAACATCAAAAAAACTAAGATCATGGCCACTGGTCCCATCACCTCCTGGCAAATAGAAGGGGAAGATATGGAGGCAGTGTCAAATTTTATCTTCCTGGGCTCCATGATCACTGCAGATGGAGACAGCAGCCCTGAAATTAAAAGACGCCTTCTTCTTGGGAGGAAAGCGATGACAAATCTTGACAGCATCTTGAAAGGCAGAGACATCACATTGCCAACAAAAGTCCGAATAGTCAAAGCTATGGTTTTTCCTGTCGTGATGTATGGAAGTGAGAGCTGGACCATAAAGAAAGCAGACCGCCGAAGAATTGATGCCTTTGAATTGTGGTGCTGGAGGAGGCTCTTGAGAATCCCCTGGACTGCAAGGAGAACAAACCTATCAGTTCTAAAGGAAATCAACCCTGAGGGCTCACTGGAAGGACAGATCCTGAAGCTGAGGCTCCAGTACTTTGGCCATCTCATGAGAAGAAAAGAGTCCTTGGAAAAAACCCTGATGTTAGGAAGGTGTGACGGCAAGAGGAGAAGGGGACGACCGAGGATGAGATGGCTGGACAGTGTCTGCGAAGCAACCAACATGAACCTGACACAACTCCGGGAGGCAGTAGAAGACAGGAGGGCCTGGCGTGCTCTGGTCCATGGGGTCACGAAGAGTCGGACACGACTAAACGACTAAACACACACAATATCTCTTTTAAAATTTGTTTTTAAATTGTTTTAAAAGGATTTTAAGTACATTTAATGATTCAGATATGTAATTGTTCTATAAATATAGTAATTAATGTTCTTTGTGACTGCTCCACTCTGCCTTTTAGCAAGTGGTATGATAGATAGATAGATAGATAGATAGATAGATAGATAGATAGATAGATAGATAGATAGATAGATAGATAGATAGATAGATAGATAGATAGATAGATAGATAGATAGATAGATAGATGTTGAGTTTTAATTTGTTTTTTTTATGAGGTGTTTTTCTCAAGAAATAATGCTGGGTCATTGATGTTTTGCTTCAAAGGAATTTTAACAACCACTCACACCTGTATACCTGAGATGACAACCACACAATTGTGCACACTGATGATTATTTCAAGTTGAAAATGAGATGTTGATCAACACACTCTGGTTAATCAGCAGCACTCTTTGAGCTGACTTGGGTCTCTGACAAACCCTTCAATGATGTAAATAATTCAAAGTCTCTGAATTCAACTCTTTCAGACTGGACTTCCCTTCACCATATTTTTAAGGACTTGCATCTTATTTTACCACATATTGTGCAAGGGCAGTGGTGCTACCATGTAATACCAGCTGAGAACTGCTAAATATGGATAGCACTCTTCAAATCTTTTGAGCTCAGACTCACTTCTCAATTAACACCAACTCTCTCTCTCTCTCTCTCTTAAAGGGGTCAGCTTGGAGAAATCTTTGTACAGTTTTGTGAGTGCTGCTGAGATTAAAGATGTGTAGGGCAAAGTACTAATGCAACAGTGGAATGCGTCAATGAGTAGTGATTAGAGTTTTAAAAACATTAATTCTGACCTCTAAAGCTATAATTACGGAAACACTGTTAAAAACGGAGCAGTGCTCCTCTTCCCCAACCAGACCGAGCTGCTTGGGACTTGAAAATACAGTGGTGCCTCGCATAACGTTTGCTTCGTTTAACGTTTTTTTCGCTTAACGTTTATTTTTTCAGAGTCAGATTGTGCTTCGTATAACGTTTTTCCCTATGGGCAATTTTCACATAGCGATTTTGGGACCATGCTTCGCTTAACGTTTTTGGTTTTAGGTCCCCTGCTTCACTTAAAGATGTTCATTTTTTCAATTACAAAAGTGTCTTAACATGTTGAAAAACGGTTTTAAATGCTTGGAATTGTTAGTGCACCTTCTAAAATGTGTGCATACTTAATTTGGCGTTGATCTGACTTTTCGTTAATTTTTTGTGAATTTTTTTCTCCCCCATAGGAAACAATGGAGCTGTCAGATTTTGACAGCTGTCAAAAGTTGGGGGGAAAAATTCAGCATAAATTAACGAAAAGTCAGATCAAAGCCAAATTAACTTTTGCATCCGTTTTAGAGGGTGCAGAAGCTAATCCAAGCATTTAAAACCATTTTTGACCCTTTTATGACACACTTAAATTTGCAAAAATTGACTTTGCAAAGCCATTGAAATGTATTGAGTCGGCTTCAATACATTCCAATGGAAGAAACACTGTATTGTTTAACAATGTTTCCTATGGGTTTTTTTGCTTAAGGACGCCAATCCGTGCCTATTGGAACGGATTAACCGGTTTCCAATGCATTCCTATGGGAAATGGTGTTTCGCATAAAGTTTTTTTCGCATAAGGTTTTTTTTTTTTGGAACCAATTAAAAACGTTATGCGAGGCACCACTGTAATGTGTTACAATTCAAACAACAACATTACCTGTATGGTGTCATGCTAATGTCAAGGAGAGGGATCAATGTTATGAACTCTGAAAAGCAACGTAACTGCAGACTTTAAATTTTTTTTGTAACAAGTCACATTAAGTTCTAACTTCAAATTGTTATTGGGGATGACATCAGGCTGAATGTTTGCCCATTTGAGGCCCCTTTTCGTTTTCGTTTTCAGTGATCAAAAAACCAGTTAAAAAGTAACACTCTACTGATGTATTACTAATGTAAATTGATAATTGAATATTAGCACAGTTACAGGCAGCAAATGATTTCTTTAAAATGCAACAATAACATGTTTGCTTCTATAACAAGCCATGTGTAGGTTGAGGAAGTAGGCAAGTATGATACTGCCCCCATATTTAGTCAATTATCTTCAACATTGCAGAACATTTTCTAGGTCTCTGGATATTCGTCAACTTTATATAAGAAAGATGTATACTATGAGCTTGGCCAGTCTCCTGTCTAAACATATTGTTTCCCACTGCCATTTACAAACTGTCATAGCTCTATAATTATGGGACTCTTGTGGCTATCCCGAAATCATTAGGGAACAACTATTTAGGGATTCTGTCAATTCTGAAGATTCTTCAAATCTCTTCTCCACAATTCCTTCCCCATAAAGCAGCAGAATATTCAAGCCTTCCATATTTCTAAGCTAAATATGATAAAGATGAATTACCGATACCCAAAGGGTGTTGCTTGTTGACTCCAGTTATTACAGTCAAATGCCCATCCTCCCCAGATCAGAGATCACTGTCTCTGTTGACTGAGGATAAACGGTTTGGTTATCTAACACAACTGGAGGTGGGGGGAAACGAAGATACAAGAATTTATGGAAAATCCAAGTGAATTTCCTTGGCCTGTGATCTACATTCAAACAAAAGCATTCTTTTTCAAGGACACAGTTTGTGAAACAAATATAATAGAATTATGCATTATAAATGCTTATAACATAGCAACAGGAAGCATTTACAAGTGTGTCTGACCTCCCTAGAACAATATTTGGCAGATGTAGCTTTATGGGAAGACAAGAAGCCAGTGTTTAGTGGCAGATTTAGTCACTGTTGTGGTGTAACAACAAGGAGTCTTGTGGCATATTAACCATTTTTATTTGGCATAAGCTGTTGTACAGTTTAGCCTACTTCATTAGATGACAAAACTGCATGCTACATAAAACATGCTAGTCTTGGAGGAGCCATAAGACTCTGTTTCAGATTTGCTGCGACAAACACAGCCACCTCTTGGAAAATTGTTGTGTCAGATGAAGTATGTGGTCAACAGTGAACCAATGTCAGCTGTTGGACAGTCACAACATATCAGGGTTTCTAGATCTTCATCTTGTGTACATATATGTACACCACAGTATGGGATGGTTATCAAGCAAGAAAATCTTCCATAAATGATAAGTGACTTTCCCCACCCCATTATTATTTTAGGACACTTACTAATATTGTTGCGGGAAAGAAGCAGAAATTGCTATAAATTAGTAGCCTTTGTAGATTTATTTAGCAGCTCTTAAACCAACAGCTGAATCTCTAGCAAAGACCAAGCTTGTTCCCCTGTCATAGAAATCATTATTTTCTGGTTTCTCCATTTCAAACCTTGTTATTGTTTTTATGTGCCATCAATCAGAACTCACTTATATCAATCCTAGCAGTGCTTTCAAAGTAAATGAGACATTTAAGAATTGGTTTTATCAGAGCTATCAGTGAGTTTCCATGGCCAAATGGAAATGTGAACTCAGGTCTCCTGAGTCTTAGTCTGTAACTCTCATACTGTATTGGTATTGTATCAAACACTACCTGGAAATAAAAGGAATGACAGGAATACAAAAGACCCATTTTTCCTGTTTATAACTTTGCCATAAATTTTCAATACCTGTTTGACAATGCCTGCTTATTATTAATTTTTGAACTCACAAATAAAGAACAAAGCAGACAAGGAACTTACCTAGCCTCTAGGGCCATATGGAATACCAGCTGCTCAAGCCCCCCCCCAAAATAATTATTTCCCCCTTCATAATAAAATTTAATTTGGCTAATACTTCAACTAGGTTTCACATCATTCCAAACCATAGTTAAGGATGTTTCGTTCATTCGTTTAGTCGTGTCCGACTCTTCATGACCCCATGGACCAGAGCATGCCAGGCCCTCCTATCTTCCACTGCTTCCCGTAGTTGTGTCAATTTCATGTTGGTTGCTTCGATGACACTGTCCAACCATCTCATCCTCGGTCGTCCCCTTCTCCTCTTGCCAACACACTTTCCTAACATCAAGGTCTTTTCTAAGGATTCTTCTCTTCTCATGAGATGGCCAAAGTACTGGAGCCTCAGCTTCAGGATCTGTCCTTCCAGTGAGCACTCAGGGTTGATTTCCTTTAGAATTGATAGGTTTGTTCTCCTTGCAGTCCAGGGGACTCTCAAGAGCCTCCTCCAGCACCACAATTCAAAGGCATCAATTCTTCGGCGGTCTGCTTTCTTTATGGTCCAGCTCTCACTTCCATACATCTCGGCAGGGAAAACCATAGCTTTGACTATTCGGACTTTTGTTGGCAAGGTGATGTCTCTGCTTTTTAAGATGCTGGCAAAGTTTGCCATCGCTTTCCTCCCAAGAAGCAGGCGTCTTTTAATTTCGTGGCTGCTGTCTCCATCTGCAGTGATCATGAAGCCCAAGAAAGTAAAATCTGTCACTTCCTCCATATCTTCCCCTTCAATTTCCCAGGAGGTGATGGGACCAGTGGCCATGATCTTAGTTTTTTTGATGTTGGGTTTCAGGCTGTTTTTTGCATCTCCTCTTTCACCCTCATTACAAGGTTCTTTAATTCCTCCTCACTTTCTGCCATCAGAGTGGTATCATCTGCATATCTGAGGTTGTTGATACCGTATTTCTTCCGGCAATCTTAATTCCGGCTTGGGATTCCTCCAGTCCGGCCTTTCGCATGATGTATTCTGCATATAAGTTAAATAAGCCGGGGGACAATATACAGCCTTGTCGTACTCCTTTCCCAATTTTGAACCAATCAGTTGTTCCATATCCAGTTCTAACTGTTTAAGGATGTTTAACTATGGTTTGATGTGAGATCTGAACTAAAAAAAAACATGGTTTGCTATCAGTAGACAATCCAGACTCCATCACAATGATACTGTAAACTGCTCTGGAACCAGTTCTGATTCAAAAAATGTTTTGAATAAATTTTGGGAGTTTTCAGTTTTCACATAATAATTTCTGCTATCTATGAAAAAGCATGATTAGGTTTGCTGGTGCAAATCTTTATCAACAGGATCTAATCCTAAGTAGCTGTGAAAATGAAATCTCTTCAGAATTCAGTGGGACTAGCTTTCTTAACATTGTGGCCTAAACACAAAAATAGGGCACACAATTATTCAGACGTAAACCTCATGAGTTTCACTGAGCTTATGTGCATGAATAATGTGTACATAGAATTGAAGGTTAACTGCCATTGATTTTAATGAAGAGGAATTACACCCTAAGCATTTTACAAGGCAAAAAAACCAGATTTTTGTTACAGTTTAACAAAAACCAATAACAGATAAGCCAGCAGTTTCTAGACAGTCTGAATAAGAGCACTGAATGACACAGAAGGAAAACACAATAAACTGCATGGATTACTTTTGTTCATTTGCTTCATGAAAATAATCTCAAGGCACAATGTTTAATTCAGTTTCACATGCAATAAGGAGTTTTCCTTGGCTATCACAAATAGTTGCAAGCACCTTTTTAAAAAGCATTGCATGCTTTTAATTATGTTAATGCACGCAAATCAGAACACCAGGCTCTGCCGAAAGTTTTTGTACGTCACGCAGAATGCTATTCTGGGCTTTTTTACACGCGGGGTAGGCAGATAAAATAACCACCTGCCAAATCAGATTTCTGCATTACATTTCAAGTACTCCAAGATGAATGACAGAGTTGGAATTCTATCTGGCACCACACACCAGCTGCATTAACAGGGCCCGGGCAGAGCAATTTCGCTCCACATGCTAAGAGCTCAACTAAGTCAGGGACTCAGGTTTTGCTTTCAGTAAACCTCTGTAAGACGAGCTGGTTATGGCAGTGGAAGCACCTTACGCACCAAGGACTGTCTCTGCAGGATCCAGGGCTGAGATCTAAACCAACATATGCCAATTTCTTGCTTGGTCAAGGTAATCCTAATTGCCCCCAAGGTACTTGAAATAGCTGCACTGTGTTTAAATGATAGAAATTTTATTCCTCTCATGTTGCATAACAGAATTCTGCCTTGTGCACTGCTTCAAAGAATGGCCAGAATTCTACAAAGTATGCCCACAAGCGGAAGACAAATAGTGTAGATAATTGCCACTACAGTAGTTGCAAAAATGGTGGAGACAGTTTCTAGCTGCAGAACTCAGCATGCAACAGATAATGTCTTACATCGGCTTCATAGCTTGCATCAGTTGAAGGAAGGAAAGAAGGAAACAGAGATTTTCAGGAAACTGAGGGCCTGTGCTTAAAAAAAAATATTATGCTTTTGCAGAACTACACACTGTAGCCTTGACTCAGTCCATTTGGTACCTGGAGATGGTGCAACAGCTTCCTATGCACCAGTGTCTGTTTTTGCTCTTTCAGGGTCAGACACAAGGCGAAAGAGTCAAGGGCAAGGAACAGCACGTACTTCCGCAACTCACACACCCTCTGGAGAGCTACAGACAGATGTCTAGCCATTCAAACGAACATTACCAGTTCTTTGGTCTCATCTCCCCTTTATAAACATAAGGGGACTGATTTCAAATGTTGCTCCTGGAAGGATACTCATTGATAAGGCAAGAGAGCCATTATAAAGTTTTTAAAAGGTAAAGGACAAGAACATTTCAAAACTTAACCCAGGGACTTGTTGGAAATCCAGTGAAGGGGAGCAAATCACCAGGTGGCTTTGTTTACTCCCCATGCAAATCACACGGAAGCCAGTGTCTCCTTTGAGGCTGTATTAGCCCAAGTACCAATCGGCAGTTCAAAGGCCTTTTGAAGTGGCTTGATGTCACTGTCCCAGGAATACAGAGTGGAGGAGATTAAGCAGAACTCAGGGGCGTCCTTCTTTCCCAGGAGATTAATCATGCAGCAGTGAGGAAAGTGGAACTCAATCCTAAATCTTAGAGCTGTCGCATAGTGACTGTTAGGGAAGCCTTAATTAGTTGAAATAACCGCTTCTCTTAATCCTCGGTGCCTGATTTGCTAGAAGTAATGCTTGCTTGAAGTGTGTTCAATGTAATCTCAGGAACTTAAATGCTTTTACTCTTTTGTTCGTGCTTTATTATTAATAAAGTTCCTTTTAAAAACAGACATCCTTGGCTGCGCAGGTTCTCTTTTTGCAGAACTATGTTTGCTTACCTGATCCAGCAAGCCAAGTCGCTTCAGCCAAAGTTTCCAACATAAAGAGTCCTTACACAAAAGGCGCAGTGGGCACTCAGAAAAGAGAAGGATTGGTGGGAGCATTCTACTATGATTTTCGAGGAAATGGAGATTTGGCACTGGGATAGAGAGGCAGCTAGATTGTTCTCCCAGTATACGATGGCCCAGATCCCAGCCAAGAATCTCATGGCAGTTCCTGAGCTCTTTGTGAAATAGGAGAAGGTATAAATCAAACACTCAATCAACCAATTAAACAAATTAATAAATTTATCATTCATACATTCAATGTAAGACATGAAATAGCTATACAGTGTATTGATGATTACACTATTGTTGCTGGGACATCCCCATGTTGTGCTAGAGTCTAGGGAAAAAAACCTAGTTGTGTTAGACCAGGAACAGGCAAACTGTAGCCTTCCAGATGTTGTTGGAATGCAACTCCTTGCATTTCTCAATACTGGCTAAGGCTGATGGTAGTCAGAATCTTGCAACATCTGGACAGCCACTCTTTGCCCAATGGTTCCCAACATTGAGTCCCCAGATGTTCCTGGACTAAAATTCCCAGATGTCTTCACTACTAGCTGTGCTGGCCAAGATTTCTAGGAATTGCAGTCCAAGAATACCTGGGGATACAAGATTGGGAACCACTGCTTTACCCACAACTGAGTTAGAACTTTGTATGCTTTAAGGCTTCCAGTTTCACTAGCCTCCTGCAACACCTGCCACTTTTAACAACCTTTATAAAGATTGGAAGCCTTGATATGATATAAATGGCTTGGCTACATCCTCAGAATGCACTATAAACTCAATTCTGAAGGCATATATACAGGTTGACACAAGCACACTGACTCTATCCATGCCAGAGCTATACATCTGGACCCAGTTGTTCAATTCTGAATGTGCTACCATCCAAACCAGCAGCTGAAATCTGGATAATCTGGGGTGGAATCTGACAGTTTATTGTAAAAGCTTTTTCACTGGAGAAAGCAGGCAAATTAGAAAGCCAAAACATGTCAATTTCAACTAAATATGGAAAATGTTGAGGAAGGAGGCTATACCATTAAAAATGAGTGGCCAAATCCAATTGCTAGCCACACTTAAGGCAACTCAATCCTTACATATGTCCCACTGATTCAAAGGTCTAGTCACATTCAAACATACCACTGGAGCTGATTTTACGACTTGACGTAGAATTCAGTTTCACAAAACATTTTAATATCTCGCTATCTTTGTATGAATAGTTTTAATAAAACAGAAATTGCTATCAGGACACGACATTCTAAAGGTCAAAAGCCTGGAAATAAAAATGGACAATTAACATTCCACATATCAGTCAGCACTGTTTGTCCCCATGTGGCTGACTCTAAAAACAAAAAGACTCCCTTCATAGAGAGAGGGAAGAAAAACAGGAAAGAAGCTTTAAATAAATAGTGGCTGAAATCCTATTGCCATAAGTGATGCCAAGCAAAGTTGATCGCTGATTTTTTTGGAAGATTTTCAATTTCTCCCCTGCAGGTCTTAAAGCTCCTCATTTATCAGGAAGCCATTAGGGGCTATGGGACCAGAGGGGGAAGTCTTTAATTACAGTGGTGCCTCGCTAGACGACGATAATCAGTTCCACTGAAATCGCTGTTTAGCGAAATCATTGTCTAGTGAAAAGCATTTGCCCATTGGAATGCATTAAAACCTGTTTAATGCGTTCCAATGGGGAAGAATCGTCGTTGTCTAGCGAAGATCGGCCATAGGAAAGCCGCTTTGCGAACCGCCGATCAGCTGTTTAAATCGCTGTCTTGCAAAGCTTAGGTCCCGAAAACACCTGTTTGCGAGTGTGGAGGGAGCTGTCAAAATCGTCATCTAGAGAAAATCAGTTTGCAAAGAAGGGACCAAACATTCTCCAGCAAAATTCCCCCATAGGAATCACTGTTTTGCAAATCACTATAGCGATCGCAAAAAGCCAATGTCTAGCAAAAAAAACCTGTCATGCGGGGTAACTGTCTAGCGAGGCACCACTGATAAAGTCTTCTAAGCACAGATTTTTGGTAATTAAACACTCCCCCTTCCTGGCTTAACATCCCCAACAGTAAAAGGGATTCCATGGAAGCCTCCAGTGGAGAGAATGGAAATGCTTTACTGTATTACCAAAAATTATCATGACTGGTAAAATCATCAGCCTTACACAATGTTATTTATGGCAATGGGATTTCAGCCATTCTGTGTATTTTAAAATGTATGCCACACTCATTTGTGTAAATGTAGTTTGTTTTGGACAACTAAGAAGCACAGAAGATAAAACAAAATACTGTAAGAATAAAAGCTGTTAAAATTACAAGAGAAATAAAGAATATGAGGACCAAATGAGGCTGACATGTTTTCTGGTATAGGCTTATAGAGGCTAAACTAGTGGAAGTAGCAGGAATTTGACAATTAATTGCCACACTTTACTCCTCCATGAAATAATTGTTCAACAATAGAGTGAATTGCCTGAGGAAATGGTGGACTTTCCTTCATTTGGGCTTGTTAAACGAAGATGGTGTGCCATCTGAAGTGTGGCTTTAGTTGTGGGCTTCGGACTAGATGGCCCTCAGCCTCTCTTCCAACCTTGTAATTCTGTGATGCTATGAAATTTGTGGCCTACCGTAATTGCTTTGAGGCAAACATAATCATCAATGAAAAAGACTCCAAGGAGTGGCCTAAGACATTTTTATGGACTGAGGGGGAAGTCCATTTCGTAGACTTGCTCCATAAACCCCCAACTGTCATGTCAACAGTTTCTAGTGAGAGATAGATATTTCTGTCTGCAGAGCCCAAAAATCCAAAGTGATACATGCTTTCTGCCTTCCTGCTCCCTTCATAACGCTCAAATTGGCCACAGTGAGCCACAGCCTATTAGATCAGATAATTTATACATCAAATCTATTCTGGAACTTCATTGCTTGTGCCTTCAGATTGGCTTCACCTTGCAGACCAACACGTTTTTTATGTCTTCAAACTCTACGTCACCTCCTAAGTTCTTCTGTCATTGCTTCCAGCTGTTCTTTCTTGTGCTCCAGAAATGTGCAATGGAGAACTTTTGAAAAGCCTTGGTAAAAGCTAATACTAACCTCCTGCTTCCCACCTTGGCCAACCAAATGTGTACAAGAACGCTACAATTACACTATAAAGACAAGAGCCCTGTCCTATGCTTGTTGCTCCATCATGTCTTGGCAACACAGTCAACTTTGCACTAGGCTAATCAGCCTGCACAAATTAAAAGACTGGAAAAGTTGCTTTGGGGTACTACACCTTCTACAATTCCCTAAATTCTGAGAGTTGTAATTGGAAAAAAGAGTTTCCCCAAACTCTGTCCAACTGTCAAGCTTATCAGTCCAACTCTGTCCAACTGTCAAGCACTGTGACTTAAGTGCTCTCCCACCTGGCACCTAAGCTCATGCCAGTATTCTCCATCTTTGCAACGGATCCATTAAGAAGCGTATTAGATGGTAAAATGAAACTTTAGTTGGTCATTATATTTCAGATTTGTAGCTGATGGAAGAAATGGTCCAGCAGTCCCTGAATTTCATTGAGTACATATTTGGCAGACACATTTGTCTATGAGAGCAAATATGTATGAAATATATGCATCAGCTATGCTCATCAGTCCTATTAGAAGCTTCTTTCAAGGGGTCCCTTGACAGATGTGGAACAGTTGCACGCATTGCTTTGTTTTGTGTGTAATGCACACTGGGAATCAAAGCATGGTTTAGATTCTCAATAGCAACATGCCAGAGCTGTCGCATAACACTGTGTGAAAGCAATGCTTTCCAGTTATAGCAAAAGGATGAGACAAAACGCATCATCCAGCCCCCTCCATGATTATATTTTGCTGATGGGTATGAAATACAGTGGTGCCTCGCTTAACAATTACCTCATTAAACGATGAATCCGCTTGACAATGAGGTTTTTGCGATCGCTTTTGCGATTGCAAAACGATGTTTTAATTGGCAAAATTCGCTTCCCAACAATCGGTTCCTTGCTTCGGGAACCGATTCTTCGCATTACGACGATCAAAACAGCTGATTGTTGGGTTTCAAAATGGCCACCCGCTGTGTAAAACGGCTCCCCGCTGTGCTTTAAGATGGATTTTTCACTGCACAGGCATTGGAAAATGGCCGCCCTATGGAGGATCTTTGCTGGACACTGAGGTATTTAGCCCACTGGAACGCATTGAGCGATTTTCAATGTGTTTCAATGGGCTTTTTTATTTCGCTTGACGAGGATTTCGCTCTACGGCGATTTTGCTGGAACGGATTATCCTCGTCAAGCGAGGCACCACTGTAAGTTAGTTCCTAACATTAGAGCTTATGTGAAACTTTTATCCAGGGTGGCATAGTCTGCCTTACTATAGCTTTGGATCTGACCCACAAAATAAACTATTAACTTCAACCCTATTTATATTCTTTTGAATTCACTTCCAAGTAAGTCTAGAACTAGACAATATAGAAAAGTGTTACTCTCGAAAAACAGCATACTACCGTAATATTCCATACCCAATCTTGCCTGATTTTGAAAGGTAAGCAAGATTAGGCCTAGGTATTTGGATAAGAAACTATCATGAATGTTAGTGTAAGACAAGAAAATAATCATGCTTGAAAATCTAGAGCAGTGGTTCCCAACATTGGGTAACACAAGTGTTCTTGGACTACAATTACCAAAAGCCTTCACCACTAGCTCTTCTAACTGGGGTTTCTGGGAACTGCAGTCCAAGAACACCTGGGTTATCTAAGGTGTTCTTGGATGACTCTTTATCCACAGGTGACTCTTTATCCACTGGCCTAAAGAGTCATCCTAGTCCATCAGAACTGACAGCAGCAGGCTAGACAGATCAGTGGACTGACTCAGTCCAAGGTCTTTTCCTGTTTCTCTGTTCATGTAACTTCTTCCTCTCTGCAGTCTACAATAATGACTCTACCCAGAGGAGGAGGAGGTACCAGTTAAGTCCTGGGGTTTTGCAGACCCTACACAAGTCAAATTAAGTCCATGAGCTGGAGGTCCCCCTGACCCATAATTTTGCAGAATGTATGACCTAAACATGTGCAAGTTCCCCTTGCCACACTCAGCAGCAGTCAGTGGAATCAGCAGGACGATTTTTCGTGTCAACTCATGTCGATATATTACTGGGCCAGAAGTCCAACCTTTTCCCCCAACTATCTTTTCTGGTAACATCCAGCCATCCAAAAACATTTGATGCCACCATTTTGAAATCCCCCATATCCACGAGAACCGTACCCACTGTTTCAATTATCTGCTGCCTGAAAATATTAATTTTTTTAAAAACCACACGTTTCAAACGTATATTGCTGGAAATGGCTACTAGAGAGAACCAGAAACTATTCTCTCTCTCTCTCTCTCCAGGGCTTGCATATCCACAGGTTTTTGGCATCCGCTGGATAGAGGGACTGTATAATGGATTTTGGAAAATCAGCATTTATATTTGCTTGCATTTACTTAAAATCAATCTACATTTTATATACAGGTAGTCTATGCGTGTAAACTGTATTATCATATTGATCCTATCTGTTGGCAATATAATGAATTTTATAACTATCAAAGAACATGATTAGCTTTCTTTTTTAAAAACCAAAGTGTTACCTGCAATATATTTGATAACATCTGCCACTATTATTAAATACTGCCTATGATTAAATATTTTCTGCTTTGCTCTTTAACCCCCGGCAGCTTGCTGCTGAAGGCCATTTTTTTTTCCGGCAGTGGTGCTGAAGAATCCAATTCTTTCAGGCTCAGCCATTGCTCTTTATTTCCCACTAACTAATGAGATAACTTGACATTACTGTGGGTTGCCATGGAAATGAATATGGTAAGAAAATGTTAACTTATATAATTCCAGAAGCATGCTATAATATTCATTAAAAGCTACTCCTGGCCTATAGATCCAATAGGGAGGAAGTGATCAATGTAAACCCAGCTTTTCTCCCAAATCATTTTAAAGTGTTTAATTATATATGGAATAAAATCACTGTTCTACTATTGTCTGTGCTAACGGGCAAAGGTCTCAAGCAACAGTCTTTCTTAATCTTGCTACTAGGACTGTTTGTATGTTGCCAGGAACATTGAATATTTGCGTACAATGCAAAATAATCCAACTCTTTTTGAGGTCAAACTAACCTTGGTGGCTCAGAGCACTTTTCTCCCAACTTCGGTCCCCCTCATAAGCTTCAGCTTTTCCTACGGACAGTCCGGCTACAGAGATCCATGCACTAGAGACTTCTAGGCTGGACTACTATATACATGTTGAGAAGCTCCAACTAGCACAGAATTTCGTAAGAACAATTATTAGTAATTTAATGGGTCTCTGACTCTTGAATGCTACCCCACATAAAATATCCCTGGTACCGCAATGTATTCTTTCAGTGTCAGGTGAAGACCTCAAAAGCACCTTATAGGCATCCTTCAGTCTCAAAAGACTATGGTAACGTGCTCTGAATCGAGGAGTGTCCTTTCCAGAGCATGAAGCCTGGGTAAAGTAATATGGAGGATAGGCTGTTACCCAAACAGCAGATCCCCCCTCTCCACGTTGCTGAAATGGTCCAATGGAAAGGCAAGAGCCAATACAACTGGTTCCAGCAACGTCGCGGGAGTTGGCAGAATGACTCGAACTGCCTTCGGGACTCCAGGTCCGGATTTTGCCTCTAGGTTAACTCCTGAAGCCTTTTCCATGAGTTGATATAGCCACAGGGCAGTGGAGGTTTGAAATCAGAGTTTTCCTTCTCCTAGATAGGCTGCCTTCCATGGCTGATGAGCCCCACCTACCCGGCCTGCTCTTTAATAGTGGGGAAGTATGATCCAACCCTTAAAACTTTCCTGCCTCCCAGGTGTATGCAAATCTAATTGGCTTTCCTATTTACCATATGAAGAATCCCTTTGTATTTTGTATTTCTTTAAAAATATATACAAATTGTATTTAAATTTAAATCTGCATTTATTTATTTGTTTTGGGTATTTTAGCTGGTGGAAATAGATTTGTGCCACTTGATTTTGCTACTGCATTTTTAGATTTTAGGCCACTTTACTGAATATCCCATTTTTATGTATGCTACTCTGATTTTTTTCATGTTTCATTTGGGATGAAGTCAGGGCATATAATTATTTTTTAAATGGAAGAAATAAAGGACATACTACAAAACATACTATGAAAACACATATAACCAAGAAACGAAAAGGTCAAACCTATCAAAAAATCAGGCATAGACTCTCAGACGTAGCAGGAAGAGTCGAAGTATGCATTGCAGATAGCATTGCCATTAAGAGCTGAAATCATGTTAGTGTTAAAAAGTCAATTTCAGCAGGCCTTTGTTTCTGAGAAATCGTATTTCCAACTAAAGCCCATGTTTATCTCCTAATAACCAGTCACAAGACAAGCTTATTTGCAAACTGAGAAGATATGAAAAGCTTCTGCTGTGACTGACAATCAGGTGTTATTCAGCACCTAAGGATTGGCTATCTACAATGTATAGTTCAGAACCTAAAATTTCTGAATCCTGAATGCTAAATCAGCACTGCTCCATCAAGTATTATCAATTCCACTTAGCCCCAGCTCTAGAAAGCCTACGGGCTGTGATTTCCAAGCTGAAGGAGATGCCAGACTGTTAACAGGGTGTGACTTTCTGCATCTCTCACATGTACTTTATTGCTGATTTATGGCTCACATTGTGGCTTTACATGACCTAGTCCTTCCTGATTGCAAGAAACTCACAATACTGCATCTGAGCATTGATTGGCACTCCCTACAATATTTGCGACTTGAAGAAATTTTTTCCTATCATGACCTTAATGTGTCAGCACTAGTTTAGTCTAAGGGACTTTCACAGAGCAGCCGTGGCCTAAATGAAGACAAAGCAAACATACTTGGGAGATGCAGGTAATGTATGTATTATTTATGTTGCTGTTCCACTCCTCTCTGAGAAACTTTTAGAAGCAGGGCAGATAAAGACAGAAGACCAGGAGCAGTACCATTAATTTGGCACTTAATGCCTAAACACTCTTTCCCATCTTAACTGAACTCACAGTACCCCTGTAGCAAGAGGGGAAAGAAATAAAGCTCAATAAATGCCAATTTCAGCTTCTTGAAGGCAAGACAGGATTAAAGTGTAATCAATAATGTATTGTGCTCTTTCCATTTCATTCTTAACGACAAAACTGCAAGGCAGGCAACAAAGACCTTCCCTAAAAATCACCCAGTGAGTTTCATGACTGAGGAAGTATTTTAATTCTTGTCTCCCTGTCCCAAGGCCTGCGGGTTGACTCCAGATCACTACCAGGTAGGATATGTGTTGCCCTTCAGATGCTGCTGGACTACAGCTCCCATTTAGAAGTAGAGCATAAGATCAAAGGGTTATTTCAGCCAATCCTGGTTACGATAAGGTAACTAGTATCCTATCTGAATTCTAACAACATACTATGTAATCATGCTAAGTAAATAAAAGAGGGCGTTGCCGGTAGGCTCCGCTGGTTCAGACATCCGCTGTCGACTCCTTTGTTTTTTCCCTACGGTAATTAGCCTTCCTTTGTTCCGTGATCACCTACAGAAGGTTACATATTCCCAGTTAGAGATGGGCACAAATCGACCCATGAACCAGAAAAAACGATGAACTGGGCTGGTTCAAGGTTCATTTCACAACCGAGTTTGGGGATCCTGTTTTGCCGAAGCAAATCAAAGCCCTGAACTTTTCCCCGCTCAACACTTCATTTTGCTTTGGCAAAACGGATGCCAGGACACCTGCCCCCATGGCCTCCCTACCTGGTCTTGCCATTACCGCCATTCTCAGACACAGTAGGCTTGGCTTTCCTTCCAGGAGCCAGGTCTGCTGTCTCTGCACATTCGCCCACCTATCAGCTGGGAGGCAGGTGTATGCGCAGAGGTACTAGGCGAACCGGTTTGAGGATGGTGGTGGTAGTGGCAGCAGTGGAGGCAGAGGTGGCAGCCTCAGGACCAGGTAGGGAACCAACAGGGGCAGTGGGAAGGGGGTGGACAGTCCCCCTGGCACAAACCCCTCCAAAAACCTTGACCCAGTTCTTCTTTCAGGGGGTTCATGATGAATTGTAGTTTGTGGGTAGCCTGTTCATGTCCAGCTCTATTTCCCCATCACTAGACAAATGGCTTCTATAGATCATTCAGTCCTCTACTTCTGTATTTCTTCTCTGCCACAGGTATACACTATGGCACTTTGGCCATGCTATTTTATAACTTCTTCTGAAAAAGTCTCAAGCACAATCACTTTGAAAATTAACCTTGATTGAGTCTGCCTCCTACTCAGCATCACATACTGATGCCTGACTGTAATTCTGTCATATGCTAATTAGCAACTTGATAGTCCCACTCCTGTGTTAAGGAACCATTGTCACTTTGCTTGTTATCTGTTCCCATACCTGGACGTGACTCTCACCACCATGCGCATAAATACAGGGGACATGTATTTGCAGCCCCTGCATCTGAAGAAGTGGATTTTGATCCCCAATACCTTACACCGTTTAAAAAACAATCTGCTAAAATGCCAGAGTATTCTGCCTTTTTTTTCCTTTCCTACTCCCTTTCCCCCTTTAGTTTTGCCAACAATATGAACAGAAGTCTTGGATTTCAACTTTCAGAGTTCCCGATACATACAATTCTTCCATCCTCCACAATCCTGTGAAAACAGAAGTGAGTGAGTCTTCCAAAAAGCTCCGTGCTTCTCTTTATATACCCCTTTAGAGTGAAATATTGAAGGCCCATGATTATTATAGAGCTAGTTAATAATATTATGAAATATTAATATTATTATTACAGAGCTATTTAGTAAATATACTGAACAGCAGCTGAAGATTCAGAAGGAATGAGTTTGTCTAATCCACTGACATTTACTCACCCAGAAGGGAGCAGTGTGAAACTAGCACACAATAAATAAAGGTATGAAAACAAATAATTGGATAGCAGCCCATTGCCGAACAGTTCATTTCTACTGTACTAAATCCTTCTTTGCCTTCCAAAAGAAAATGCAGGCAGATAAGATAAGCTCGGTCTTCACCCTGGTATTTGCTTGACTACATACCATCCATAGTGAAGCAACATCAGGGCTGTGCTCATTTTTTAACACTTCCACTTATAACTTTAGTGTTCCAGCATACCTGCTTCGTACTGAATCCTTATCATCTCCACATAAAGGAATCTGAGATAACAGGAGTGGGAATAATCTCCGTCAGGCATTCTGATTATCCACCATCAAACTTGAGTTTTTTTAAGTGTAAGTGTGTATGAAGTGTTTATTTATCAACTATAAGTCATTAAAATACATTAAAATAAAATAGTGAGATAGTTAATTAAAAGAAAATACAATAAGGCGTAAGCAGAAATCAAAGAGACAAATGTACAGGGAACAAGCGAGCTCGAATGTTAATTGCAGCCAAGGCAAAGTTTGCCACGTTTAAGGTGGTATTGGCGTTAATGTCAGCCAGGAGCCAGCAAACTTGAGTTCACACTTGAGTTATCCTAACCAATATCTGACTCGGTTTTATGTGTGTGCCAGGCATTTGCAGATAGTGTCCAAGAGCAGATTCTGCTGCCCACTTGACTTCTATGGACCCCAACTTTCACAATATTGCCATTATTAACATTGTTGTCATTGTTACTTTGACCTTTCACCCTTAAGAGGAAATGACCTTTCCACTAATTTTCACATCAGCAGGCCACACAATCCTCAAGTAGCCACCCGCCCGCCCACTTCTTCAGCACCTGCCCCTCAAAGCTAGCCACCATGCCTTAGTACTTCTAGGACAGATATCAGCCTAAAAGGACAACTATCCCCAAAATCTCTTCCAAAAAGGGTTGCCTTTTTTTTTTTAACTGTGTCCCAGCCAGATCCTCCTTGGCCCAAACGGGTACCTATTTATATTCAGATGTGGAGAGAAAAGTTTTTACTGTTCCCTTTGGTCACACATAGCCCTGTATGATGTGGGTATAATCCTTTTTTTACTGTTGGCTGCTTAATATCTCATACGAGACTTATGGAATTAAAGAAAGAGTTTGGACCTGAAGAAACAAAATAGGTTTATTTAGGCAATATGAGTCAATGGCAGAAATGGAAAGACAGATTCTAGGGTATCCAAG